>NW_027361708.1:32687500-33247500 GCF_039654945.1 Dendrobates tinctorius | reverse complement strand
TTTTTACTGTTCCTTTAAATGTAACTTTCATTTAATATACATCTCAGAATAGTGTAATCAACAGAGCATCATGATACGGTGTAACGCAGTGAAAACCTGTTGAATTCATGTACCCTCCTCATAGATTTTGGCCATTATTCACTCAGAATGGCTTTACTGATATGATATAAAACACTGATTCCCAAATTGGAAGTAGAATGGCAATCCCAAATTAATCACCAGTCACTGATTTGTGAGTAAGATATAAAACAATGCTTTATTAGAAATTAATAAAATACTCTGGCGCCAAATTCCACAAGTTACACACATAAGTTTAGGGAAAGGTAAGCTAACCTACAGTGGGTACATTACGTATTCAAATTCCTTTAAATTGCTCACTCTTTCATTGTAGCCGTTTGGTAAATAAAAAAAAAAAATCATTTTTTTCTCATTAATGTACACTCTGCACCCTATCTTGACTGAAAAAAAACAGAAATGGAGAAATTTTTGCAAATTTATTACAAAAGAAAAACTGAAATATCACATGGTCATAAGTATTCAGACCCTTTGCTCAGTATTGATTAGAAACACCCTTTTGAGCTAGAGCAGCCATGAGTCTTCTTGGGAATGATGTAACAAGTTTTTCACACCTGGATTTGGGGATCCTCTGCCATTCTTCCTTGCAGATCCTCTCTAGTTCCGTCAGGTTGGATGCTAACGTTGGTGGACAGCCATTTTCAAATCTCTCCAGAGATGCTCAATTGGGTTTAGATCAGGGCTCTGGCTGGGCAAGTCAAGAATGGTCACAGAGTTGTTCTGAAGACACTCCTTTGTTATTTTGCTGTGTGCTTATGGTTATTGTCTTGTCTTGTCTTCGGCCAAGTCTGAGGTCCAGAGCACTCTGGAAAAGATTTTCATCCAGGATATCTCTGTACTTGGCCGCATTCATGTTTCCTTCAATTGCATCCAGTCATCCTGTCCCTGCAGCTGAAAAACACCCCCAGAGCATGATGCTGCCACCACCATGTTTCACTGTTGGGATTGTATTAGGCAGGTGATGAGGAGTGCCTGGTTTTCTCCACACATACCACCAAAAATTTCTATCTTCGTCTCATCACACCAGATAATCTTATTTCTCATAGTCTGGGAGTCCTTCATGTGTTTTTTAGCAAACTCTATGCAGGTTTTCATATGTCTGGCACTGAGGAGAGGCTTCTGTTGGGCCACTGCATCTACTACATCTGTGGAGCTCAGCCGCAGCGATCTTGTGGTTCTTTACCTCTCTCACCAAGGCTCTTCTCCCACGATTGCTCATTTTGGCTGGGCGGCCAGGTTTAGGAAGACTTTGGTTGGTCCAAAACTTCTTCCATTTAAGGATTATGGAGGCCACTGAGCTCTTAGGAACCTTGAGTAATGCAGAAATTCTTTTGTAACCTTGGCCAGATCTGTGCCTTGCTTCAACTCTGCTCTGAACTCTTTGGCCAGTTCCTTTGACCTCATGATTCTCATTTGGTCTGACATGCACTGTGAGGTCTTATATACAGTAGACAGGTGTGTGCCTTTACAAATCAAGTCCTATCAGTTTAATTAAACACAGCTGGACTCCAATGAAGGAGCAGAACCATCTCAAGGAGGATCACAAGGAAATGGATAGCATGCAACTTAAATATGAGTGACTGAGCATAGAGAGTCTGAATACTTTTGACCATGTGATATTTCAGTTTTTCGTTTTTAATACATTTGCAAACATTTCTACATTTGTTTTTTTCAGTCAAAATGGGGTGAAGAGTGTATATTAATGAGAAAAAAATGAACTTTTTTGAATTTACCAAATGGCTGCAATGAAACAAAGTGTGAAAAATTTAAAAGGAGTCTGAATACTTTCCGCACCCACTGTATATCCCCATGGATTAGTTATATCTAGTCCGGAAAGATGAACAGTTTGTACAAAATTCTGTCCACTAATGACTTACAGCTATAATAGCTTTAGATCAGGCCAGACTAGATGAGCCAGTTACCAATGAAACAGTAGAAAGAGTGGAGCTCAGTGTTGTAACTTCTGGTTACTGATCTAGCTTCATCTAAATCTTAGGAAGAATTAATCCGGAAGCAGATAAAGATCTTTCTTACCTTGAGTACTCTATCCTGGGAAGGATCAGATACAAACAGATGCATATCAGAAGGAATAGGTCGGCAGTCAGGAAATAAGCTAGGGCACTATCTGTAACGTTGGATGCAATCGACAGGTCCAAAATTGCAGCCACTGCACTCACTGTGCCTCCCATTGCTTGGCCTGAAAATAAGGAGCAAAAAGAGAAAACAATGTGTTGTATTCTCTATTATTAATTTTTGTAAAGTGACAGATTTGCAAACAGGCTGTAGATGAAAAGAATGACATCTCTATATTAAAGAGATGCTTACACGTATATGTGAGCACAAGCCCTAAAATACCAACATGTGACCAAGAGATGAAGACTAGAGATGGGCAGACACTTGGATGTTCGGGTCTGACTGAACAGTTACAAAAAGTTCAGGTTCGGGTGCCAGAACAGTACCGGACCAGGACCCCATTCACTCGAAACTGTCATGTGCATGACAGCACGGCAAACACCGCTTCTGATTGGCGGTGAAATCATCCCTGGAGGTCAGACAGCTGCGGTTCCTATGCTGTCAAAAGACAGCAAGAGTGCTCAGCTGTGATCGAAGGTATGAGTTTACCTCCAGTGTCTTGTGTCAGGCGATTGGACTCCTGCTCTCATCAGCCAACGCCTGGTGCTGCTAATAACAGTGAGAGCAGGATAGGCTGATGTGAGTATTAATCAGCCGGCTCCTGCGATGTAAATAATGAAAAAAATAAAATAAAACAAAAAAAAAAAAAATGGTGTGGGTTCCCCTGTATTTTTGATAACCAGCCAGACAAAACTCACAGCTGAGGGCTGCAACCCTCAGGTGTCAGCTTCACCAAAGCTGGTCATCAAGAATAGAGAGGTCCCCACACTGTATTTTTTAATTATTTAAATAAATAATTAAAAAAAAAAAATGGTGTGGAGACCCTCCTATTTTTGACAACCAGCCTTGCTAAAGCAGACAGCTGGGGGCTTGTATTCTCAGGCTGGTAAGGGGCCATAGCCCCCCCAATAGCCTAAAAATAGCAGCCCGCATCTATTAAACGCTTCAATTCTTTGCCCGGCTCTTCCCACTTGCCCTGTAGCGGTGGCAGGTGGGGTTGATGTCACCTTTGTATGACATTTTGTGACTTTGCAATTTGCAACAAATTTATTAAACAGTTTGCACTTTTTTCAAGCAGTCTTTTGTGGTTTAGTCAGTTTTCTGATTTTTATGTGGCTTTTCCAGATATTTTAGAGAAGGTAATGAAATACTAATTTTTTTTTAAAAAGTCTCAAAATTTGGCGGAACTCCTTTATAGTCTTGTCCTGGAGAGCTTTTTTTTTGTTATTTAAGGCTGTGTTCACACACAGTGTTTTTTCATGCTTTTCCTGCGGATTTACCAAAAAATCCGCTCAAAAAACGCTTAAAAGAAGCTTCCCATTCATTTTAATGCATTTTGCACTTTTTGTGCATTTTGATGCGTTTTTTTCCGCAGCATGCTCATTAATTTCGCGGAAAATTCCGCATTTCTAGGTATTTTCTATGTGTCTGGGGACACGCAGAAAAAATTGTGGCAAAAACACGCGTTTTGTGGGAAGGAGTCCAGTTTTTATGCAGAAATTTTCTGCATACGAGTGCACATAGCCTAAAACTGGTTTAATCTTTCATTGACAAAAGTCATTTAAAGGTGTTACTCACTATTATTACAATGCCTTCTTGAACTAAATGTTCGGCCCCGATAAAATGAACAAACCTATACTTACCTCTCGTGCCGAATCCTTTACAGCGGTGTTGGCACTCGCGGTCCTGGGGCTGTTATGCACTGAAATGACACGTGGTGGGTGCACTGGCTTCACTGTCCCTGCCTTCGTACGAACTGAACATGAAGCAGAAGTCAGGGCTGCAGATGATCTTTGACTTCCTGTCGAAATGACCATGATGCGGGGACAGTGATGCTAGCGCTGGGACTGCGAGTGCCAACAAGGCCCTGGGACTGCGAGTGCCAACAAGGCTGGAACGGAGCTGGCACGGGAGGAGAGTATAAGTTTATTTTATCGGGGCAAAACATTTATTTTCAGTAGGGATTGTCCTAGTAGTGGAAACCTATTTAAACAAATATGACTAGTGATGTCCATACTTTTAGACTGAATCCTGATGTCTGTGTATGGGTCATGATGGATGGACTGGCCAAGGGTCTCTTGAACTGAACTCAACGGTTTTATTGGCATACTTGAAGCTGTTGAGTTAGGAATACAAAAACATGCCCAATCAGGACCCAATTAAATCAAAAACACTAAAAAATACTCCTATTTACAACAACTTTAATTGATCAATCTTAAAAAAGAGAACTCTTGTAAGACAGAGATAGCTCACACACATAAGCAAAAAGGGACAGCTTATGTGTGTAAATAGCAAAAGGGTCTTTTTACGTGTTTTTAATTTGGCTGTTGAGTTTGGGTCAGGAGACATGAGGCCAGTCCATCCATCATGCTCCTACGGACAATACTTCATCTCGTCTGAATTTGGCCTCAGATAACTTTTGGATAAACACTTGTTTGACCGAGGGCCATCTTTCATGACTTCCCCATAAATATGAATGATTGACTCAGCTGATAATTTATTTATTTAGCGACCTTCAGCTTGATCCTCAGCCATGGTGACTTAATGGATGGACGCTTTGTAGGAAGACAGATCTTGTGCAAGCCTAGATAGGTCCACCAGGATCTGCTCTGCCATTATCTTGATTGTATTTAGCCATTTGGTTGCTGGTCTTCCTTTTAGCCTTGTTCCTTTAATCCTCACGACCATTATGTCCTTCTCCAGTGATTTTATATGATGTGTCCAAAGTAGGCAAGTCGTAGCCCGGTGATCCTTGCTTCAAGTGGCATGTCTGACTTGTTTTGTTCTAAAAATTGTGTTTCTCTTGTCATCCATGCTATTGATAACATCCTTCTCCAGCACGACATTTCAAAGGCGGAGATTCTTCTTCTGTAGCTAGTCTGTTTATCGTCCAGGCTTCGCACTTGTATGTTATCACAGAAAAGACCAAACTCAGTAGAAGCCGTATCTTCGTCGCCAGCAAAATGTTGCTGCTTCTTGAGTGATCATCTTTCCAAGTAGGCTGAAGCCCTTTACAACTTCCAGTTCGTTGTCGTCCATCTCAAATGTGACCTGGTTGTACCTGGCAGTAGTCAATACCTTTATCATCTTTATGTTGAGAAGCAGTCCCATGTTTGAGCTTTCCATCTTGACACTCTACGCTTGTTGCTATCAATGTTATATAGTTTGCCTATTTAAGATTCCTGATGATTCGTCTTGCAATTTTGATTATATGAAGAGGAAAGAGAGAGGCGTTTGTGGCACATCCATTCAACTAAAAACAGTTTTATTTTAGATGTCCACAAAAATAGGTGAATTTATTCAGTGGATGAAAACGTTTTTTAATCCACTAAATGGATTCATGTATTTTTACGGAAACCTAAATAAAGAAAACTGTTTTTAGTTGAATAGATGTGCTGCAAACTAGATATATATGTTGGCTGTGCTCTGTTAGTTGGATTCAGCACCCTTTGGAGGATTCCTTCAGTGCTTTTATTCTAAAGCATGCAAGGTGAGCTTCATATACAATTTTCAATTCTGATTACCTCTTTTTGGCAGGTCCAGCCTTCCTGAAAATAGCTTTTGCATATAAATTGAAGTGAAATAATGACAGGAAGCAACTTTGTCTGATGCCTCACTCCGCTTTGAACCATGCAGTTTCACCATGTTCCGTTAGGACTGTTGCTGCTTGGTCAATGCAAGGTTCCAAATGAGGCTGATCAGATGTTTCTGGTGATAGACACAGTCAAAGGTTTTGCTGTAGACGATGAAGCAAAGATAGTTCTTCTATTTTTCACCTTTTCTATTACCCATTTAATGCTAGCAACCACATCTCTTTTTCCTCTGCCTTTTATGAATCCTGCTTGTTCCTCTGGCAGCTTTTTGTCAATGTAAGGCTGTAGCCATCTTTTTAGGATCTTCAGTAGTATTTTGTTGGCATAAGGTATCAGTACAATAGTCTGATAGTTTCCACAGTCGGTAGCAGCCCCCTTCTTTGGAATAGGAATAAACACAGATCTTGTCCAGTCCTTGAACCATTTACCAGTTGATACAGGCATGTGGTGGCATCAACTGCTGCATCAGAAGACTTTATTAGCTGTACTGGAATACTGTCACATTCAGGCGCATATTGACAAAAATTCATGTATTATCATTAAGAAAAACAGAGTAAGGCCAAGTTCACATTGCGTTATGCAGACCGTTCAATGCATAGCGTTGACGGTCTGCGTTAATGCTATACTGCTAGCGTAGGTGCTTTATCTGTGTTAGTGGTGACGGAGCCTCAGACGCTGCAGCCCGTGTCCGAGGTTCCGTCACTGAGTGACGGCACATCACGAACGTGTGCCGCTTTACGGCATGCGTCGTGATGCGCCCGACAATGGAGGGCAATGGCAGTGTTAACGGACTGCGTTACACAGCGTTATGCCATGGTGTAACGCAGTCCATCTAATGGATTGCCTAAACGTAATGTGAACCCAGCCTAAGCCGGGGCCAGAGAAGACTGGATGCAGCTTATAGGCCTAGAAAACAAAAGACTGGGTGGATTCACATCACCTGTTCTTTATCTCCACATAAGGAATTTGTTGACTTTGTGAAAAATATTCAGAATTGAGAGTCCTCAGTGGTTGATACCTTTTAATGGCTAACTGAAAAGATGGTGACACATTGCAAGCTTTCGAGACTACTCAGGTCTCTACATCACCACAGGTCTCTCTGAAGAATCACATTTATGCACAACACAGCACAGAAAAAATGCAATAGATAAGACAAGTGACGTGAAGCAGAACTATCATTATGGGAGAGGGAGAAACATAAATATTGGAGCAGTTCATACATAAGGAGTCTGGATGTTTTATGGTCCTCTGATTGTGGTCTGGTTCTGTGTTGTGATGCCCCCACAAGGTCTTAGGAGGAAATTCCTTAATTGATGTAAAAAGACATAAATCCATGCGACACATTCATTCCTGCATTGAGAGTGTCAAAGGTCTAACACTGTACAAAGATATACATATTGGCTTTGTGAGGCATTTATGGGAAAAACTACATTGCTTTGCTGCAATTTTCAAAAATCACAGCTAAAATTATGCGGCAAAAAAAGCTACACTGCAGCCATAACGTGAAATGCAGCCTTATTTTATAGGTCGATCGTGCCGAAATCAGAGTGTCAGGATGACTTTAATCTAATTTGTATATGTGCTTTTAGAGTAAAAGTTTATTGCAGGCCCAAACTTGGCAGATCATACAATATGCATTATTCATGTCATCTGTTACTTTTGTGGTAAGTACTTTTGCGCAGTGGAAATGGAAAATCTGGAGATTTTCTTTATTGCTGCAGCTCATTCTGTGGAACACAATGAACATTAGTGTTGCCATCTCTTATTCTAGCACATGGAGTACTGGGAAAATCAAAGAAAACATTGTTATTCTGTGAACTTTGATTTCTTTTCTTCTGCATTAATCTGCTAAAGCCTCTGAAATGATAATCTAATAAAATGTAAGTGCTGGTAAAAAAGCCCTGCTCAGTGTGTAGATAGGTCTATAATCTGTACTAATACTATTGCTCTGAAAAGGATTTTCTGTTACTTTTTCTTATGCTCATACACTTGTCATAGGGAAAAATAATAAAATCGGTGGTACTCCCCCTCCACAGGTCCAACGATGCCTGTCTGCTGCTGTTACTGGTCTTTGTAGACCACTTGTAGCAGTGACATCACAAAAGTCTGCTGTCAATCTATATGACTGAAGACTTGTGAATCCTTACATTGGATGCAGCGAAGACCCTTCGCTGCCGGCGACGAGACTAAGCGGTCATGTAACTGCAAGCCTGTGATATGCATAATCCCAGCCACATTCCGACTAGACTATTTGCTTGAATTGGGCAATGCCGCGCCTGTCAAGTTGGAATGTGGCCGGGATTTATGCATATCACTTACCAGAGGTCACATGATCACTTGGTTCCTCAAGTCTGCAGTCATACAGAGTGACTACAGACTTTTGGGATAAACCTGGACAACCTCTTAATGCTTAAAACTTGTATAATTTTTTATTTTTTCTAAAAAGATGCAACTTTTTGGATAATTTGTGTATAATTTCCTCATGATTTCGGCGATAATGGTTTGCTTCCAGTAAATGAGAACATTATTGTTTCGATCGGGAACCAGAGCAGGTCTAATATTTTTCTCGACATTTATCGGAGGGTTGTGTGACCCGATATTAGTCCTCATTCACATGTGCTTGTTTTGAGTATGAAAAAAAACAAGATTGAAGTTGAGTGAGCAGTTTTTCATCCAATTTGCATCCATTTTTGGTCTCTTTGTACGTTCTTATCATGAGCTTCACATCAAGTTTGCAAAAAAAAAAAAAATTAAGGTGTTAAAAAAACAACAACAACAAAAAAACAACAGACATCACTTGGATGAAACAAGGCTGGCATCCGCATGCTCTCCATTTTCTTCCACAGGTCTGTTGACATGATTTATCGAATTTAATCCACACATTGTATAAAAATCGTTCATTTGTTGTGTGTACACTTGGTCCATCAAAATAAAAAAAAAATATATACAGACATGTGAGCTCGAAGATTGTACTGGGTACATGTTCTGTTCTATTTGTATAATATAGTATGAATGGGACCTTAAAATAGAAAAATATTCTCATAAAGCCAGAGAACGCAAAGAACTTTGCAGCCCATTTTTCAGCATTTTTGTCTGCATTTTATCCCAGTGTTATGTAAAAAAAAAAAAAGATCAAAGGTTACTTTAAAGTAAAATACAAAATGCACTACATACATTGGCTTGAAAAAGAATACACCCCCTTGTTATTTTCTGTGTTTTGCTACCTCACAACCTGGAGTTTCACTCTTTTTTTGAGGGTTTGCCTCAGATCATGTAAAGAACATTCCTACAACTGTAAACACTGTTTCACAGTAAAAAGGAAAACCAAACAACAAATAAGACAAAATAACTGAAAACTTCACTGTGCATAACTATTCATCCCCCTAAAACCAGTACTGTACAGCCTCCTTTTGCGTAAATTACAGCTGCTAGTCGCTTTGGATAAGACTCTATGAGCTTTACTCATCTTGCCACTTGGATTTTTGCCCATTCCTTTAACGCAAAACTGCTCCAGCTCCTTCAAGTTAGATGGTTTCCTCTGGTGAACAGCAATCTTCAAGTCTGACCACAGATTCCCAATTGGAATAAGGTCTGGGCTTTGACTAGTCCACTCCAAAACATTTACAGGTTTCCCTTTAAACCACTCGAGCGTTGCTTTAGCAGTGTGCCTAGAACCTCTGTCACAGTCTCAAGGCATTTGTACAGCTGCTGTGGATTCACAGGTTATCAAACCGACAACCGACACACGTGGTCATTTCCTGAGGAAGAAGTGCTTGACACTTTGCAATACTTTGAGTAGAATATAAATCACTTGCTTGAATAAATGGCTGAGATTTGTCGCCTTCCATACACAGCAGCGCCAGAGGCATCCACACTTTATTCCCATCTTCATCACTGACAAACAGGTTTTGCTCAAGAATATCCCTGTATTTTGCACTATGCATCTTCCCCTCAACTTGGACCATTTTCCTTGTCCCTGCTGCCAAAAAAACATTCCCACAGCATGATGGGTCATCACGTTTCACTGTGGGGATGGTATTCTTGGGGTAATGAGCTGTGTTGGTTTGGCATCAGACATAAAATTTAGTTTGGTGACCAAAAAGCTAAATTTTGATCTCATCTGACCACAGCATCTTCCTCCATACATTTGGAGAGTCTTCCACATGTCTTTTGGCACACTCAAAATGAGCCTTACAATTTTTGTGTGTAAGTAAAGGCTTTTTTTCTGCCCACTCTTTCATAAAGCACTCCAGTCTCTGCTTGAAAACACTGCAGCTCCTTCAGGGTCACCTTATGTCTCTGCACTGTCTCTCTGATTAATGCCCTCCTTGCCCAGACTGAGAGTTTTGGTGGGCGGCACGGTCTTGGAGGGTTTGTTGTGGTGCCATGAACATTCCATTTGATGATAATGGATTTCATGGTGCTCCGGGGATCAGCAGAGATTGGGATAATATATATATATATCCAACAATGTAGACCAGCTCACTCCTGTGAACCACCTGGAACCTCAGCTGACCTGGTTAACTCCGTTGTGCCCGGATCTGGATGTAAGAGTCCATCCATACAAATGTGAACAACGACAAAGCAAAGTCCAGCAATAACGTGAGCAATCCAGGATGCTGTTAAAAATTATTTTCTTTTTATTCATAAATCCATTAAAATGCAATGGTCCAAGCAGTTCAAAACAGCAATAACGCAGGAAAGTCTTGCAGATAGGACTACGCGTTTCAGCGGTAGAACCCGCCTTCTTCACGGTCCAGAATCAGGACCATTGCATTTTAATGGATTTATGAATAAAAAGAAAATAATTTTTAACAGCATCCTGGATTGCTCACATTATTGCTGGACTTTGCTTTGTCGTTGTTTATATATATATATATATATATATATATATATATATATATATATATATATGTATGTATATATATATACACACATATACACACACACACACACATATACTACCGTTCAAAAGTTTGGGGTCACCCAGACAATTTTGTGTTTTCCATGAAAACTCATACTTTTATTAATCAAATGAGTTGCCAAATAAATTTAAAATCTAGTCCAGACATTGACAAAGTTCGAAAAAGAGATTTTTATTTGAAATAATAATTTTCTTCCTCAAACTTTGCTTTCATCAAAGAGTGCTCCCTTTGCAGCAATTAAAGCATTGCAGACCTTTGGCATTCTCACAGTTAATTTGCTGAGGTAATCTGGAGAAATTTCACCCCATGCTTCCAGAAGCCCCTCCCACAAGTTGGTTTGCCTTGGGCACTTTTTGCGTACCATGCATACCATACGGTCAAGCTACTCCCACAACAGCTCAATGGGGTTGAGATCTGGTGACTGCGCTTGCCACTCCATTACAGATAGAATACCAGCTGCCTGCTTCTTCCCTATATAGTTCTTGCATAATTTGGAGGTATGCTCTGGGTCATTGTCCTGTTGTAGGATGAAACTGGCTCCAATCAAGCGCTGTCCACAGGATATGGCATGGCGTTGCAAAATGGAGTGATAGCCTTCCTCATTCAAAATCCCTTTTACCTTGTACAAATCTCCCACTTTACCAGCACCAAAGCAACCCTAGACCATTACATTACCACCACCATGCTTGACAGATGGCGTCAGGCACTCTTCCAGCATCTTTTCAGTTGTTCTGCGTTTCACAAATGTTCTACTGTGTGATCCAAACATCTCAAACTTACCGTATATACTCGTGTATAAGCCGATCCGTGTATAAGCCGACCCCCCTAATTTTGCCACAAAAAACTTGGAAAACTTATTGACTCACGTATAAGCCTAGGGTGGAAAATGCAGCAGCTACTGGTAAATTTCAAAAATAAAAATAATACCAATAAAAGTAAAATTAACTGAGGCATCAGTAGGTTAAATGTTTTTGAATATCCATATTGAATCAGGAGCCCCATACAGTTCATGATGGGCCCCATAAGATGCTCCATACAAAATACACCCCATAAAATGCTGCACAAAGGTTAATAATGCCCCCAAAAGATGCTCCATAGATTATGCCAATAAGATGCTCCATAGATTATTCCCCCATAAGATGCTCCATAGATTATACCCCATATAATGCTCCATAGAATATGCCCCCATATGCTGCCCCATAGAATATGCTCCCATATGCTGCCCCATAGAATATGCTCCCATATGCTGCCCCATAGAATATGCCCCCATATGCTGCTCCATAGAATATGCCCCCATATCCTGCCCCATAGAATATGCCCCCATATCCTGCCCCATAGAATATGCTCCCATATGCTGCCCCCATATGCTGCTCCATAGAATATGCCCCCATATGCTGCCCCATAGAATATGCCCCCATATGCTGCCCCATAGAATATGCTCCCATATGCTGCCCCATAGAATATGCCCCCATATGCTGCCCCATAGAATATGCCCCCATATGCTGCTCCATAGAATATGCCCCCATATCCTGCCCCATAGAATATGCCCCCATATGCTGCCCCATAGATTATGCCCTCAATAATATGCTCTAGATTATTCCCCCATAAGATGCTCCATAGATTATGCCTAAACATGTGACTTATGAATGTAAATGCTTGCAAAAATTTTTTTTAGCGGATTCATGGCAAGAGAGGTAAATACATATCCACATCCCAAATTTTAGCTATTTAATCCGATAAATTTAATACCTATATTTTTCTCACTTCATAAACTTAGACTACTTATTGCTGATGCATCATACACAAGTCGGATTACAAAAATATTTAAACACAGGTTGTAATGTAACAAAATACCGTAGGTAAAAAAAAAAAACAAGGTGGTTTATACTTTTGTCAGCCACTGTACTTTATTGCAGTATGCGCTAATAATGACATTTTTTCCTTCCCCCCTTTATATATGAAAAACATTTGATATTACTGCCATTTAACAGCACATTTGATATTACTGCCATTTAACAGCACTAAATAATTATGGTGTAACGAAGCCCTTAACATCGCCTGTGACTGCAGCTGCACCAGGATAAATCGTAACTTCTGCAATCATTTGGTGGTTCCATTTATTAAGCTATGCCCATGACACAGATGGCTGAAGAGCAGTGTTGACAGCGGCCATCACTCCAGGTTATCATTACAATGGGAAGGGACAATGTGGCTGGCCCCTACACGGCACTTTTACATTGAGGTACACTGAGTAAGTCCGGGCTTTTTAGCACACGCCATGCCTTTATGGCTATCACTAGGCATCATATACTCCTTATTATATGCAGGAAAGGTTCCACCACTAGACACATATGGATCATAGATATTTATACGACTGTCAGAATAGAAATGTTCCGTATTCCAGGGAATTACTTTTTGTAGTCATTAAAAAAAATATATAAATATTCACGACATGGGGCAAATGTGAAGCGTGCCAAAAATCTAAAGCAAATGCATTAAAACGTCCCCTTTCTTTCCTAAGGGAGACATTTACTGGTAATAAATAACGTAAGTGTCTGTTAACTTGACTAATGTGGAGTGGAAAAAGAAGCACAGAAGAAAACAACACCATGTAACATCCTGCAGGGGACTCATCATTCACAGATATGGATTGCCAACTTATCATACATGCAAATGAAGCCGATCCCAGAAAAGTCCTGTCATCACAAAAGCACGAGGATGAGTGCGGCGACACACATGCTGATGGCTGGCCCACCCGTGCCGTGACTCGCTGTCAGTATGGACCCACCATGATATACAGTCACTCCCATCACCAAGAGAACTTGACACGCTGCCGAATTCAAACACGCAGTTTACGCCGAGTAAAAGAAAAGCCCAGCGGCCAGGAGATTTCCAGAAATCCCATCCACTTAGCTGGAACTGGAAGACGCTGAGACTTTGACGCAGAAAAAATGTGCAACATCAAAAACGCAACGAAGGCTCATTGAGGGAACGTAGCCTTATGTGGCAACCATGCTTCCGTAGGACCTTGATTGGCTGCAGCACTGTATGACGGCTGACAAAGAACGGGGCGGATTTATTGCAATCCTGGTCTTTGGTCATTTGTAACATATTTTGGACAACTGTGCAATGTTAAATAACTACTACGATACTGCGGCCGAGCTGTGCTGGAAGGCAAGATGAACATCTCTACAAAAGGTCAGGAGACACGCCACCACGGCTGCAGATAACAAAATACCATTACACGGCGGGAACAAAAGTCAGGCGGAAGTTATGGCTTTAATAAGATTCCAGCTACTCAATCTAAAGGTTCGAACCCAAAAGATGAAGTCACAGCAAGGTCTCGTTCCTAGTAATGATCAGAGACGCTCGGACAGGGTTAATACACAGCTGTGACCAAGATGACAGGCTATGTTGCTTAATACAGGGAAAACCTGTTTCTCTACAACTTTCGCTTCCTCACAATATTTCTGTGCTCAACACTCAAAAATGCACAAAGGACAAAACTAAGAATCACTAACCACAATGTGCCAAAGCTCCAAGTGGCATAGAGAGACAGAGCGAGACAGCAGCCATTGCAGCGCAATATGTCAGTGCCTGCCACAGGAGCCCGATATGTCATGGACCCCAATGCTCCACCTCGGATGTGTTCCTAATTCCCCCGTTATTTTATCACTTGCTTTGACAATGCTACTATGTACTTAGGCCTGCCAATAAAGCCCATCTGAACTGAATTGACAGAGAGAGAGAGAGAGAGACAGACACACAGAGACAGAGAAAAAGAAAGACAGAGAGACAGCCAGAGACACAGAGAGAGACAGAGAAAGAGACATCTGTCTGAAATGTAACAGAACCTTTACATTTTTCATTAGCTTCACAGGAAAGTACATAAAAAAAAAATGACAAACAACTTGCAAGCGCTGCATCCCGCGGCTAGGAAGCTGCCACCTCGTACAGACTGCAGAGTGGTCGGTTTCCTAGGTGATGAGCCATAAACAATAATATGGCGAATCTCGACATTCTTCAGACTGGAGAAGATTTTAACAGGAGGAAAATTGCAAACTTGCTTGTTCTTACAGGCACTTTGCAATTTTGCCTAGTCATATTGTTGAGAAAACGCCATTAAAAGGAGTGCTTTTTGGTCTCCTTTATTCCCCTCATCCTGAGTATGGTGCTTTTCTTGGTTCCATGGGCCTTTTTGTTTAATGCTAATGTTTACAGTCTTTAGGAAGGCTCTCTGGGGCATGTGTTAAGACAGATCTGCATTTTTAAACTGTGAGCCACGCCCCCTATGTAAAGACCAATCTAAACTTTTCAGTCACTTTGCCTCCCACAGTAGTATCAACTACTGAGGACTCTCAATCCTGAATATTTTTTGCCTCCCACAAACATACTTTCCATCCCATGCAACGATAAAGGCTGCAGGTCTTGGGTGACACTGGTACACGATCAGGCTCAGGAGCAGGGTCGATGCAGGAGCTATGCTCTCCTCTTACCTTACTGAGCACATTGGAAGAACTGAGGTCCAGCAGAGGAGAGACCTTTTGATTTTCTGTAAATCAATGTCAATGCAGTACAAACTCACCTTTGCCCAAACCAGATTTTCAGCTCTGATATATACTGTGCAGCAACACGGAGAAGACACTAACCCTAAGGCTGGGATCACACTACCATGTGTGATGTGAGAAACTCGCACGAGTCTCTGACATCAACACCCAGCGCTACCACCGGCACTCAGGACCGGAGCTACAGCTGCATAGAAATACATGCATAGAAATACATGCAGCTGCAGATCCGGTCCTGAGTGCCGGGGGCAGTGCCGGGTTTTGATGCGAGACTTGTGCGAGTTTCTCGCATCACACACGGTAGTGTCATCCTGCCGTAACCCTTAGGAGACTACTTTATAATGTAGTTTTGCTTGGTTTTCGCAAAGAGGTTTCACTTATCAAAATGTATTTACCTGATATTAATGACTGTGAGTGTTTCATGGGGAAACGTCCAGTTACACCAAACACACTGGCGGTGAGGATGTTTGATGCCCCGCTGAGTACGGCTACACATATCAAAGTTATAGCAAAGAAATCCTGAGTCCAGAAAGAAGTATCTATTTTCACCAGCACCGTGATGAATATAAAGATGAGCAGCATGACAACTAACGATGACAGTATTCTGGCCTGGGAGGAAATCCTGGAAGACAAAAAAAGGAAAATGCATTTAAATGAGATCGGCAAGAAAAACCCTATACACATCTGCCTAAACCCACCCCCGATGTTCAGTGCAAAGTGATAGAAGGGAACCTGAGCTCTTCTGTGACTACAGGCAGCCATCTATTTATATAATTGCCTTGTAATGTTTTCATTTCCTGTTCTGACCAAATGTCACCATATCCCAGAATACCAAGCGGAGGAAGTGAACCGACCGCAATATTGGGACACCCAAGTGATGGGTGTCTCAATATGGAAACTACTGCTGCTGGTGCCAACCTATTGCTCGCTACCACCAGCGGAACACCATTGCACTACACACAGTCTATAAGCCGTACGCACCTCACACTCACACAGCCTCTTACGCGGTACCACCAGCGAAACACCGTTGCATTGCGCCTGCGCGAATTCCGCTCAGGCACAGTGAACCATTTGGCTGATCCCGGCGGCAGATGCACGACGTGTCTACAGTCAGAGGAAGCCGGTCAAATTAAAGGGGGTTTTCCCACGAAGGAAAGTTCATTTTAAAAATTGTCCGTGTCTGACCGTGTATGGAGCATACCACATCTCCTGGGCAGGGGAGGAAACAAAAGACAATACTGACATTACAGCAGGGGATCACAGAGGATTCATTTTGTGAGGTAATATATTTCACTGACTGTTTTTAAACAATATTTTACCTCACAAAATGCATCCTCCTGCTGTAATGTCAGTATTGTCTTTTGCTTCCTCCCCTACCCAGGAGCTGTGGTATGTTCTGTACATGGTCAGACACAGGGGTGAGAGAGACAGAGCACTGGGGGGGAGAAGACAGCTCAAACAGGACAGCACATGAGGGAAGAACACAGCACAGGAAGGAGACAGCAGACAAGGAGGATAGCACATGAGGTAGACCGGTCAAAGAAGAGAGCACAGATGGGAGAAGTGAGCACATGGGGAAAGAGAGAGTGGATAGGTGGGTGAGCACATGGGGGGGGGATTCTCAACGCTGCAAAGCCTGCCCCCATTGTGACATTACCGTCCTCCCGATGTGATAGCATCGGACCTCCATCTAGTTAAGAATATCACAGAACCAGCTACAGAAGAGGATCTCTGAAAAAAGGATGCAAATTAGCTTGCCTCCAGAAGGAAAAGTCTCTGTCTACAGCTATCTGGTAAGTTAAAGGGGTTATCCAGTGAAAAGATGTTATCACCAAACCACAGGTGTTAACTTATAGACCGGAGGGGGTCCAGCAGATGGGATCGGCAACGCTCGGTAGTTTGGGGCACTTTTATACCCATTAGAATGGCAGTGTGCATGCCTGACAATCACTTCATTCACACCCTATGGAGCTGCCAGGAAAACCTGAGTGGTCCTACAGAGAATGAATAGAGCAGCGGTCCGGTAAGTGCATTGCTGCTCGATTTTATTGGGTACAATAGTGTCCTACGTTGCCAATCGGTCACCCAATGACAAATAAGATATTACTTCTCATGTGGCTGGGCGATACCTTATGTTTACATAACAATCCTTTTAATACTAAAAACATTAAAGGGGTTTTCTTAAAATGTTGACCATTTACTTAAGGGGAGGAAATGGAATAAAAGAGAAAATCGAGTGGGAAAGTTAAGAGGTGGGTAGTCGGTCTTTTATCCCATTCGCCCCAGATCTCCCGACGGTTGGCGCGGGTCATCTACTGCCGCACGAATTTGCCGCAATCAGCGATATTGGCCCGGAATTTAAAGTGGATCTGTCACTCCATTTTTGGCCTATCAGCTGCAGCCACCGCCATCAGGGGCTTATCTACAGCATTCTGTAATGCTGTAGATAAGCCCCCGATGTAACCTGAAAGATAAGGAAAAAAAAAGTGTTAGATTATACTCACCCCGGCGTTCGGTCCGGTCAGATGGGTGTCGCCGTCCCGTCCGGCGCCTCCCATCTTCATACGATGATGTCCTCCTCCTTGCTTCTCCCTCGGCTCCTGCACACGCGTACTTTATCGGCCTTGTTGAGGGCAGAGCAGAGTACTGCAGTGTGCAGGCGCCGGACCTCTCTGACCTTTCCAAGCGCCTGCACACTGCAGTACTTTACTAACGTGATTTTCTTATTTTTCAGGTTTCATCGGGGGCTTATCTACAGCATTACAGAATGCTGTAGATGAGCCCCTGATGGCGGTGGCCCCAGCTTATGGGGTAAAAATGGGGTGACAGATTCCCTTTAAATAAACTACATACATATTCTAGACTACTCGATGCGTTAAAATTGGGCCACCATCTAGTGGGCAATATTTGCCATATCCTAGAAAACCCCTAGAAACCCTTAGTAACAGGGTCAAATTTTTTAAATCTGACCAGTGTCATTTAATGTGGTAATAACTCTGGAACAATTCAACAAATCCCAGTCATTTTTAAATTGTTTTTTGAGGCACATTATAATTTATGATAATTGTAAATTTAGGTCAATATGTTTTGTGTTTATTTATAAAAAATATCTGAAATTTTACAAAAAAGTGTAAAAAAAAATGTGCAATTTTCAAACTCTGCATGATTATCCCTGTAATCCAGATAGTCATACCATAGAAAAACATTAATAAACATTTCCCTCTTGTCTGCTTTCCATGAGCACATTTGTAAAATGTTATTTTATTTTGTTAGCATTATAGGAGGTATAAAGTTGCAGCAGCAATTTTTAATTTTCTCAAGGAAATTTACAAAATTTATTTTTTTGAGGGACCTATCCAGGATTGAAGTAACTTTGGGGACCTTATATATTGCAAAACCCCCAAAAGTGATGCCATTTTAAAAACAGTGCCCCTCCACATATTGAAAACCACAGTCAGGTAGTTTATTAACCCTTCAGGTGATTTTGTGGAATTAATGCAAAGTGGCATAACAGGAATGAAAAAGTGTATTTTTACCACCTAAATGTCACTCACTTCTGAACAGGTTACAACAGCCGGCAGACTCTAAGGCCGTTATTTGGTCGTGAATTGCCATGGCAAACATCAGGACCACAAAATCATCATCTCGGGGTGCCGATGGGGATAAAGAGGGAGAAGCCATTAATTGGGAGAATCATTTATATGATATAGTCACTATTGTCAGCGGCATCTAAAATGTTAAAGCCGAGATCTGCCATGCAGTGAAGAGTTCATGGTAATTTTCATACCTTTCTCATGAGTCAGAGCCTCCGTACACAATGACACCTCCATCATTTTAATGACAGCCAATTATGACTGGCAAATAAATACGCTTCTTTTTTGTCTAGGTTCCTGGGTGAAGGGAAAACTTTAAGCCAAATCTTGATTTTCTGCTTTTGCTGCAATCACATTGCTACTAAGTGTTGTTTTTAAGCCGCCTCCATCCACTTGTGGGCTAGAAGTCTATTTGAAGACATTTGTTCCTGTGACAGCAGCTGGACGTTAATAACCTCAGCTCGGGGATATAGACCTAGGTCTAAGTGCAGTGCCACGTCTACCATCAGTACCGGCTAATTAGATGTCTGTGAGCACTGATACAGGCCGATCAGACGCTGGAAGGCTGATGGGGACTTACCAATAAGGTGAAATAGGGAAATAATACAAGGTTACACTTTTCTTCTACTTTATTATTTTGAGATAAACATCTCACTTATTTTCTTTACCCTGAGCTGAAAATACATTACTGCCAAAGCCATTCCCCCTTCACTCACCAAGGTGATTTTCACCTTCCCGACCAAGCCTACTTTTACAATTCTGACTAGTATCACTTTATGAAGTAATCTCTGGAACGCTTCAACGGATCCCAGTGATTCTGAGAATCTTTTATCGTCACATATTGGAATTCACGATAGAGAACAGCAATAGAACAACAAGGTTTACCCGTACAGGCCTCCAAACAAATGCACTATCAGGGTGCAGTGGACCCATATAAAGATGGCAACACAGGTGCAAAAATACCAATCAAGCAACTGCTCCAGCCTACCAATACATGAAGGGGGCGATTGCCTGGTATGTTGATGCACAAAAACAACTTGTATGCGGCGCTGTTCACACTAAGGCCATGCACAGCGTCCAGGCCAGCCTAGTACCAACACCCTTCTATTAGTTCAGGCGGGCTGCCCAGCGCTAACAAAATGCATGCCGTGTGAACAAACACCGCAGTTTACAAGACCAAATGGGCCCAACTGCACCCTGAATAAAAAGTGCAAAAAAACACATTTTAAAAATATTTTTTTAAAAATGTGGAGTATGAGTTAATATTTTGGCCAAAATACGTGAGCCCGTAACCTACGTCAAAGATCTCCACGCTTACGGGTACCTAACACTAAATAATAATACAGCACAGTACAAAAAGAGGACTTGAAAAACCTCCAATAATGAGAACAGCAAAAGAACAACAAGGTTTACCCGTACAGGCCTCCAAACAAATGCACTATCAGGGTGCAGTGGACCCATATAAAGATGGCAACACAGGTGCAAAAATACCAATCAAGCAACTGCTCCAGCCTACCAATACATGGAGGGGGCGATTGCCTGGTATGTTGATGCACAAAAACAACTTGTATGCGGCGCTGTTCACACTAAGGCCATGCACAGCGTCCAGGCCAGCCTAGTCACATATTGCAATTCACGATAGAGGTAAAACTTCTCCAATATGACTTGCGCTTATTTGTGAAAATATCGAATATTTGGACAAAATTTTGAAGATTTTGCAGTTTTCAAACTTTCAATTCTTATGCCCTTAATCTAAAGTTATGTCACACAAAATAATTAATAACTAACATTTCCCACATGTCTACTTTACATCTGCATCAATTTTTAAACATTGTTAGAAAGACAGAAGGGATAAAAGTTGATCAGCAATTTTTAATTTTTCTGACAAAAATTACCAAACCATTTTTTAAGGGATCACATCAGTGACTTAGTAAGTTTGGGAGGCCTATTATGACAGAGCCCAAAAGTGACAACATTCTAAAAACTTCACTCAAAGTCCTCAAAAACATATTCAAGAAGTTTATTAACTCTTCAGGTGCTTCACAGGAACTAATGCAATGTGCAAGAACAAAAGGGTAACAGGAGAAATTGCACAACAAATTTTGGGGTCCATTTTCTCCTGAGTATGCAGGTACCCCAAATGTGGGGGAAAACTACTGTTTGGTCACATGAGAGCGTTCAGAAGGGAAGGCGCACAGTTTGACTTTTAGAGTGCAAAAACGGCTGGAATCGAAAGCTGAGGCTATGACCTGTTTGGAGAGCCTCTTATGTGCATAAATAATGGACCCCACAAGTGAACCCATTTTGGAAACTGGACCCCTCAAGAAATGTAT
This sequence comes from Dendrobates tinctorius, assembly GCF_039654945.1. Taxonomy (NCBI): domain Eukaryota; kingdom Metazoa; phylum Chordata; class Amphibia; order Anura; family Dendrobatidae; genus Dendrobates; species Dendrobates tinctorius. Next base: position 33,226,283 of record NW_027361708.1, on the reverse strand, counting down.
ATAGATGTTTGGTGAGCACCTTCACCTCCAAGGTGCTTTACAGAAGATCAGAATGTACAGATGGGAAAATAAAAAAAATAAAAATTTTCCCACAAAAATGTTACTGTAGCCCCAAATGTTGCATTTTCGCAAGGGTAACAGGAAAAATTGCACAGTATAATTTGCGGTGCAATTTCTCCTGAGTACATACAGTAGATACCCCAAATGTGGAGGAAAACTACTGTTTAGGTGCACGGAAGGGCTCAGAAGGGAAGGAGTACATTTTGACTTTTGGAGTGCAAAACTGGCTGGAATCATTTCATTACCAGATGCCATGTCGCATTTGGATAGCTTCTGAGGCTTGATGTGCCTGAACAGTGGAAATCCCCTTCCAGTCACCACATTTTGCAAACTACAACCCTCAAGGAACTTATTTAGATGTATAGCGGTTAGTGACAAGCGAACTCGAAAGGTAACGTTCGGAGCCCGTGCACAGACTCCGAACATGAACTTCTTCATTAAGTTTGTGTTACTGTTTAGGTTCAGCAACCTGAACATCGGACGTTTCCCATGCTGTTATCTCTGTGTATCCATGTGACAGAGTGAGAAACACCTGCTCTGATCAGCAGTAAGTTCAATATCGCCGCTCAGAGTGCTGTGGCTTCCACGCTGTCAGAAAGACAACAGCGTGTGAAGTTGAACCAGCTGCTCTGACCGGCAGTAAAAAATTCAGTCACAGGTGTCGGTTGACTACTACTCTGATACCAGCGAGAGCAGAAATAATACACTAATGGCCATGATCCATGACAATCCGGATGGTTTGGAGAACAATCACATCAGTGAGTTTTATTTCAAATAAATGAATTTATTCTGGGCATGTCTTTATTACAATAGGACTATGGGGTTTGTAATGGGGGCGTCTTATAGACTGGAGGTCTCTTCCAATTCTAACATTCTATGATTTTATGTGTGGACATAGAATCGTAGCGTTGGAAGGGACCTCCTGGGCCATCTGGTCCAACCCCTTGCTCAAAGCAGGATTCGCTAAATCATCCCAGACAGATGTCTGTCCAGCCTCTGTTTGAAAACTTCTGTTGAAGGAGAACTCACCACCTCCCGTGGCAGCCTGTTCCACTCATTGATCACTCTGTCGAAAAAAATTTTCTTATATCTAATCTGTGTCTCCTCCCATTCAGTTTCATCCCATTGCTTCTAGTCTTTCCTTGTGCAAATGAGAATAAAGATGATCATTCTACAATGTGACAGCCCTTCAGATATTTGTAGACAGCTATTAAGTCCTCAGTCTTCTCTTCTGCAAGCTAAACATTCCCAAATCCTGCAACCTTTCGTCATAAGACATGGTTTGCAGACCGGTCACCATTACACTTACTCTTCCACCATATTCTGGAAACGCTTCGTGCTGCTGATATGGGCAGTATCACTTGGTTGTGCTGTATTTTGTGGCATGCTCATGAAATTTTGCCATATTGCAGCCATGTTAACCCTGCCTTTCAAGGTGGTGGCTGTGCCAGAGCTGTATGGGTGACTTCTTCCTCTGCCTTGTTGTTCCACTGAGCCGCCGCTGTCAGGCAGGAAAGTCATCAGTAGCTTGTGTAAAAGTGTCTGCTTGTATTCACACATTATTGTGGCCCCTTCCCAGACTATTAATATCAACTCATAGCTATCTGTTTACCCTTTTTCTGGGGTTCCCCGTAAACTAACCAGTAAGGGCTAAGCAAACAACTGTGAGCTGTTATTAATAGCCTGGGAACCTTTTAGGACATTGTCCCCTTTCCCAGACAAGTAACATCAGCTCCCAGCCGTAGGCTTTCCTTCTGCTGGTTATCAAAATTACACAGGAGCCTATGTCAATTTTTATAATTAATTCTTCACAGGGAGAAAAGGTAACAATGATGAGAGCTGTCTTCAATACCTGATGCCTGGGAACAGTTAACTGTACTGCTTTTCCCACACAGGCTTGCTTGTCACATGGGCAGAAGGACAGCACACGGATGTAAGATAAGGATGGTACACGGACCACGGATTTCATACTACCATTTTCTCCTGTACAGGAATCACTAGGAAGTGTGAAGGAGGCCTTACACTGTATTTTGCATTTGTTTGACTTTGTTGCATGCCAAAATTTAACTAAACAAAAAAAAATAAAAAAATATTAAAACAGTGTTGGTCCCCTCTTCCTTTTCCACATACACCACCACGTCCACATCCACCTCCTTCACTTTTACCTTTGGTTGTGGTTATATATATTTCTATATTTATTTCATTTTTGTCACTGTTATTTTAAATAATTTCCATAAAAAAATTTAGAATGGATGGCTGGATGAGGGAGGAATGGATGCAAGGGGATGGAGAGACCCATTTTTTGATAACCAACTAAGGCCGGGATCACACATGCGAGGAATACGGCCAAGTCTCGCATGTTAATACCTGGCACTGCCGCCGGCACTCGCAGCGGAGCGAGCGGCCACATAGCAATACATGGAGCCGCACGCTCCGCTCCTGAGTGCCGGTAGCAATGCCGGGTATTATCATGCGAGACTCGGCCACATTGCTCGCATGTTTGATCCCGGCCTAAGGGAAAGCATACAGCTGGCGAAGGGGTTCAGCCCCAAGCTTTCTGTTTTCCCTTAGCTATCAATAGGGGGAAACCCACAATATTTTTTTTTCATTTATTTCTAATGTAAATAAATGGAAAAAAAATATGTGGGGTCCTCCTTATTTTTACTAACCAGGTGAGGGCAAGACAGCAGGGAGCTGATGATGATATTCTGGGAACAGGCCAATAGCCATAAAGGTTTCCAGGCTATTACTATTAGCTCACAGATGTTTGTTTAGCATTTACTGGTTACTATACTGAAAACCACCCCCTCAAAAATGTTGGGTGCCCCTTAAATTCAATAACCAGCAAAGGCTAAAGAGACAATTTTTAGCCTAGAAAGGGGACATGAATATTGGCCCCTTCCCTTCCCAGACTAAAAACAAGCTCTCAGCTGCCCCAGAAATGGCGTGTCCATTAGATGTGCCTAGTCTGGCGCTTAGCTTCACTTTTTCCATTTTCCCTGGTGCGATGTCAAGTGGGGTAATAGTTGTGGTGTTGATGTCAGCTTTGGAATGTCAGCTGACATCAAGCCCACAAATTAGATATAGAGATGCACCTGTAAGACACCCCCATTACTAACCCCATAGTGTTGTAATAAAGACACGTCCAGAATAAAGTCATTTATTTGAAATAAAACTCCCAACCTCTGCTACCTATTTATTTTCAAAAATAAAAAAAAATAAAAAAAACACCATATTCTTCAAATGACTGACGAGAAGATAATCTATCTGTCCCACAAAGCGCTACAACTCTGCTATACCTGGATTTCATGGTTGCACGCATGGTTGAGCGCTGGCATGCAAGCGCACAACCTTGAATCCTCTACAAAGACATTCAGCTGAGCCTCATAACTCAGCTGCAGCGCCGAGGGGTGATGTTAATAAAGTGAACTCCAGTGACCTCACTGATGTGAGCTCTGGCTGAGTGAGAACTCTCACAAGCAATGACGTCAGTGAGGTCACCAGAGTTCAGCTGTTGGTTTTGCCTGAGCTGGTTATCAAAAAAAGAAGGGACCTCCAGCTATTTTTTTTTATTTATTTATTGCACAGGCGACAGCTGATGAATACTCTCATTGTACGCCTGCTCTATGCTATCAGCGAGAGCAGGTGTACAATGATGAAAGTAGTGCTCTCATCAGCTGAAGCCTGTGACAGGCAGTAATCTTTTTACTGCTGGTCACAGCTTCTCGCTCACACGCATGGGAACCGCATTGCTTTTACATAATTATAACTATTTCATAGAAAAGTCGTAGTTACTCACCGGTTAACGGTATTTTTCGGAGTCCATGACAGCACCACCTGAGATGGGATCCGCCCTTCAGGAACAGGAAATCCTACAGATACATAAGGGCGGCACCTCTCCCATGCATCAGTTGGTTTACAGAGCACAAGAGGACCACCGAGGTTAATAGCATAATTTATGTACAATACTTTACAAAAATACTAATTACCAGGGTACACATAAGAGGAAGAAGTGCACACCCAAATCAAACTAAATGGAGGGAATATACGGGTGCTGTCATGGAATCCGAAAAATACCATTAACCGGTGAGTAACTATAACTTTATTCGGTCTTCCATGACAGCACCACCTGAGAGAATTACAGAGAGTAATAATTACTTTAGGGAGGGACAACAGCCTGCAGAACCCTGACACCAAAGGAGAGGTCTGAGGAAGCACCCAGGTCAAGTCTATAATGCTTGTAAAAGGTGCTCGGAGAGGACCAAGTAGCTGCCTTACATATCTGGTCGATCGAGACCTCCGATCTCTCTGCCCACGAGGTTGCCATGGCCCTGGTGGAATGCGCCGTCAGCTTGCCAGGAGCCGGTTTGCCCTTTGAGGTGTATGCTAATGAAATGGCCTCCCTAATCCACCTCGATAGCGAGCTTTTTGAAGCCCTAAGGCCCTTCCTAGTGCCCTGATAGGAGATAAACAAGGCATTATCTTTTTTCCAGGGGTCGGTAACTGCCAGGTACTCTAGGAGACATCTTCTAACGTCTAAAGTGTGTAATTTCCTTTCCTTATCGTTTGTGGGATTAGGGAGGAAGGATGGAAGGACTATCTCCTGAGTTCTATGGAAACTGGAGGCTACTCTAGGCAGGTATGCTGGATCGGGTGTAAGAATTACCCTGTCATCCCTGAATTGTATGTAAGGAGGAAGTCTAGATAAGGCCTGGGTGTCACTTACTCTACTGGCTGATGTCAATGCTACCAGAAGAGCCACTTTAAGTGACAGGTTTTTGGTGGAGGCTGATTAGATAGGCTAAAACGGGGCCTCCGTCATGGCCGTGAGGACTAGGTTTAGATCCCATGGCATATATTTATTTGTTATTACCGGTCTGGACCTGCCTGTTGCCTTAATGAATCTATTGATCCAATAGTTACTGGCGATGTTGCGGTTAAAAAGCGCCCCTAAGGCCGACACCTGCACTTTAAGGATGCTGGTGGAGAGCCCCATGTCCAGACCTCTTTGTAAGAACTCTAGGATTTGCGCTATGGGAGTGGACTGCCCAGCTACTACCCCTGAACCCTGAAGGAGTCTTTTCCAGATCCTAAAGTAGATTTTGGTTGCAATTGACTTTCTGCTTTTGAGCAGGGTGTTGATTAGGGCTGGGGAGAAACCTTTCTCCTTTAGCAGTGTCCAGTCAAAATCCACACCGTCAGATGTAGGCCAGCCACCTGAGGATGGTAAACTGGGCCCTGGGATAGGAGATCTGGGATGTTTGGTAGGACCCAAGGGTCAGATACAGACATGGTACTGAGACATGAGAACCATGCCCTCCTGGGCCAGAACGGGGCGATCACTATAATCCTCGCCTTGTCCTTCCTGACTTTCCTCATCACCAGTGGTAGTAGGGACAGGGGAGGGAAGGTGTATGCTAGCCCGAAGTCCCATTTGATCAGATGAGCATCTACAGCCAGAGGGCTTTCTCTGGGATTTAGCGAGCAGAACTGAGGCACTTTCCTGTTCTCTCTGGTGGCGAAGAGGTCCACTTCTGGCTGCCCCCATTTTTGTACAATCAGGTCGAAGATGGAGGTTTTTAAAGACCATTCCCCTTGCCTTAGAAGGTTGCAGCTTAGGAAGTCTGCTGTGTTTTCTTTTCCTTTTATGTGCAGAGCTGTTAAGGACAGGAGATGTTGCTCCGCCCATTGAAACAGCCGCTCTGCTACCTTCATCAGGGGTCTTGAACGAGTCCCACTTTGGTGGTTGATGTAAGCCACAGTGACCTGATTGTCGGAGAATATTCGAACATGGTGACCCTGTAGATACATAAGAAGGTTTTTAACTGCCTGCTCTACGGCTGTTGGCTCTTTCAGGTTGGAGGACATTTCCAACTGATGGTACTCCCATAGGTCCTTTATTAAGACCTCCCCCATGTGGGCCCCCCAACCCGTAGGGCTTGCGTCTGTGGTGACTACCCGGGTTACGTTATATTCCCAGGGCACCCCTCTGGCGTTTTCGTCTAGCCACCAATCAAGGGACTTCAAAGTATGTTGGGACAAAGTCAACTGGCCTTCTAGATAACCGCCCAGGAATTTTTGATGACGTAAAACCTCGCACCCTTGTATGGAACTGGGCCCACCAGACCGCGGGGATGCAGGACGAGAGAGAACCTAGGAGGGACATCGCCTTCCTAAGAGACATGGTGGGGTTATTGGAGGCGTTCAAGACCTGATGACGTAGGCGAAGTAATTTTTCGGGTGGAAGACGACACTCCTGATTCCGCGAATCTAGGGTTAGGCCCAAGAACTGCTGAACTCTCATGGGCTGTAGACGGTACTTCTTAATGTTTAAAAGCCACCCTAACCGTTCCAGAGCTGATTTTGCTTTTTGCAATTGATCCCGACAATGGTCTGCTGTTCTGCCTACAATAAGGAAGTCATCCAGGTAGGGGATTACCAGGATGTCTGCTTCTCGTAGATGGGCCATAACCTCAGCTATAACTTTAGTGAACACCCGGGGGGCAACTGCTATACCAAAGGGAAGGGCAACATATTGGAAATGCTGCAACGACCCCTCTAAATGAACCGCCACTCTAAGGAAACGCTGATGAGACGCACAGATGGGTATATGGTAGTAGGCGTCTTTTAAATCCAACACCACCATAAAGCAGTTTTCAAACAGTAACTTTAGTGTGGAATTGATCGTTTCCATTTTAAATGGCCGAATGACCAGGTATTTGTTGAGTGCCTTCAGGTTGATTATGGTCCTGTAAAAATTATCCGGTTTACAGACCAAAAATAGGGGGGAGTAAAAGCCTTCGCCCTTCTCCGCCTCTGGTACCTTTATAAGTACTCCTTTATGGAATAGGTCATGGATTTCGGTCTCTAGGGCAGCCTTTTCTGACAGGGAAGACCTGAGAGGGGTGACCTTAAAACTGTTCCGGGGGGGGCATAGGCAAATTCTAGCCTTAGACCTGAGGCTACCAACCCCAGGATCCAGTTACTGTTTGAGATCCATGACCAGGCTTGGTAGAAGGCCGATAGTCTACCTCCCACTGGAGCCGCTAGTCATTGGGGAGGTTTCTAGGCCTCACAGGATGCTTCCTGGCGTCCCCCTCCAAACATAAATCCGGTACCTTTTTTCTTATTATCTTCCCATCTGCCCCGATCTCTGGATGATCTTCTATGAAAAAATCTCTTCCTAGCAAAGGGACGTCTATAGGAAGGGGTGGGCAGGGAAGGGAATTTCTTTTTATCGTCGCTGGCTTTCTCTAGGAGTGCATCTAGGACTGGTCCGAATAGATATTCCCCTCACACAGGATGGAGCAAAGTCGGGATCTGGCCTGGATATCCCCGAGCCAGCACTTTAGCCATACAGCCTTTCAGGCTGCATTTGATAGACCTGCGGCTTTGGCCGCCATTCTTGCTGAATCTGCCGAAGCGTCGGTAAAAAAGGCTGCCGCATTCTAGATGATAGATAGGGTCTTCAAGATAGATTCTCTCGAGGCTCTGTCCTCTAATTGTGATTCCAGCTGGTCCAGCCAGACCATCATAGATCTGGCTGTGCAGGTAGCTGCTACTGCTGGTCTCAGGGCGCCAGCTCACATTTCCCATGTCCCTTTCAGGTAGGAGTCTGCCTTCTTATCTAGTGGATCTTTTAAAGAAACCATGTCATCAAAGGGAATAGCCGATTTTTTGGATGCTTTAGCCACTGCTGCGTCCAATTTCGGGGCTTTGTCCCATTTGTTCACCATGGGGTCCTCAAAGGGATATCGCCGCTTAAAAGCTGGTGGTAGGGAGCATTTCCTTTCTGGTTTCTTCCATTCCCTATTGATCCTTGTCGTTTAACGGGAACGACTTAAGTCCTGCGCTGACCGTTCTGGTTTTGTGTCTGTTACCCCCACGGTAGCCCTAACTGCCTTGACTAGTTTGTCCACTTGTTCTAGGCCCAGGCAGAAACAAGTGGCGTCTTCCTCTGAAGAGGATGCTGATGAGGAGGTCGAGGGCTCTGAGGACTCTTCATTTCCTCTAGGGTCAGCTGAGGAGCCAGACCCTGAGAAACTTGCTCTCTTTCTTTTCTTAGATGACTCCCCCTGGGATACGGACTTTAGGGCTTTAACTTCCGTCCTGATAATTTCCCTTAGACTCGTAGCGAAGTCAGGGGTTTCTTCCGCCACCTGTAGGAGTGGGGAAAGGGTAAGGAAGTATGTATGGTAATTTTTGGGACTACTCCCTCATTTCTTTTTTTACCGTCTGCCGTATACATGACTGGCACAGTTTTCTAGGGTTGGAGTCCGGCAAGGGGCATTTGCAAAGGGCGCACTCCCTGTTTTTTGCCTTATCAGCGCACTTCTTCCCCTATAGGAGGGGAACACTGCATCAGGGCACATTCACGAAGATCTCTTACCCTGAGCAGAAGGCGTAGGTACCGGGTCACGGGGGGGGCGAGCTGGATCCTTCGGCCTGGAGGAACCTCTGAGGCCGGATTGTCCGGTTCGTTTTTTCTTTTGCTGGGAGCTGGTCTGGGACCTCTCTGAGGTAGGTTCCTGCTCTTGGTCCAGCTGGGTCACAGGAGCTTCTGGCTCGTCCATTGCTGCACATGAGCTAAAGCCACTCTGCAGCGTTTCTGGGCCCTTTTTTATACTCCCCCCGGAAATCCGGGTTAACAGGTGTCATGGCCAGGGGCTAATGCCCCCCTCCCCCTCCCAATGTCCATGGACTCTCCTCCCTGCGCTTCGCCCCCCCCCCCGCCGCTATGTCAGAGCCCGGCGACGCACAGGGGAGAAAAGCCGGCTGGCATCTGACTTCCGGCCCGGCGCTACCGGCCCCGCCCCCCGCGTCACTTCCGGCCTCCGTGAACGCGCGGGGGCGCGCAGGCCGCCAGCGACACGGCGCCGCCCGACCCGGCACGGCGCTCCCCGCACGCCACCGAGCCACAGCCGCCAGCCCCCAACCGCGACCGGACCGAGGGGAGACCACACCAGGAGGACCGGGGATCGGGGTCCGGGGGGGGAATCTGTACTCCCCTGCCGGCGCCGGCCCTGGAGACGGGCATCCGCCGGACCCCGCTCCCACCTGCTCCGCACACTGTTGTGGAGCCCTGCCCGGGCCCACCGTGGCGCTTCCAGGGGACCCCGCACTGCCCGAGGTAGGAGACCCCCCCACTACCTGAGTCGGACAGCCGGGCTAGGGATTCCATGATGATACGATCTGTAGGGAATCTTGACCTCCAGGAACAGGAAACCATCTGATGCGTGGGAGAGGTGCCGCCCTTATGTATCTGTAGGATTTCCTGCTCCTGAAGGGCGGATCCCCTCTCAGGTGGTGCTGTCATGGACGGCCGAATAAAAAAATAATTATTTTTGCCTTGCTTTATTCTGAGAGCTATAGCTTTTTTATTTTTCCGCTGATGGAGACATATGGCAGCTTTTACGGGACAAGATGACATTTTCAGCTAATCTATTTTATTTACATCCACCTTTTTGATCTTATTTTATTCCACTTTTTGTTTGGCAGTATGATGGTAGAGCACAATTTGCTGCCACTTTTTTTTTTTTTTTTTTTTTTTTTTTACAGTGTCCACTGCAGGGGTTAAGTAGGGTTTATAGGTCAGGTCGCTACAGACACTGCGATACCAAACGTGTACTTTATTCTTTTTACATAAAAATACATTTTTATGGGTATAACTTTTTTTGTGATTTAAAAACTTGGATTTTTGTGATAAACTCACTGTAAAATCCTTTTCTCCGAGAGGCTCATTGGGGGACACAGGTACTGTGGGTGTATGCTACTGCCGCCTGGAGACTGACACTAAGTGAAAAAAAGAGGTTAGCTCCTCCTCCGCCGTATACACCCTCGCCCCGGTTGCGTGCGGAATCAGTTTTGTGCAAAGCAGTAGGAGATCAAACAAAAATCAGACAACATCAACCTTAATGTAGGTAACAACATGTCTAGAAAGAACACCACCCTAATATCATTCAAAAAAGTATATTAATTAAACAAAATAGAAGCCAACTTGGCTAACAGGGTGGGTGCTGTGCCCCCCAATGAGCGTCTCTGAGAAAAGGATTTTACAGTGAGTTTATCACAAAAATCCATCTTTCTCCTTCGCCTCATTGGGGGAAACAGGTACTGTGGGACGTCCTAAAGAAGTCCCTGGGTTGGAAGTTGACTCACCGATCCAAGCTACATGCACCTCCTGTCTAAAGGTGCATCACCTCTGCTTGGAGAATCCTTCTACCCAGACTCGCATCTGACGAAGCCTGAGTATGGATATTGTAGTGCTTTGCGAATGTGTGCAAGCTGGACCAGGTTGCAGCCTTGCAAACCTGTTCCGCCGATGCCTGGTGCCGAAGCGCCCAAGAGGCGCCCACTGCCCGAGTAGAGTGTGCTCTGATCCCTGCTGGAATTGGTGTGCCTCTGATGCGGTAAGACTCCTGAATAGTCAAATGAATATATCTGGCTATGGTCGATTTCGAGGCAGCGAGTCCGTTCTGCGCCCCTCAGGAAGCACGAACAGCGTGTCCGTCTGACAAAAGGGTGCCATCCGTGACACGTACCTCCTGAGTGCTCTCACCAGGTCCAACGTATGAAGAGCCTTTTCCACACGGTGTACCGGTGCTGGACAAAAAGAGGGCAAGACAATATCCTCATTAATGTGAAACGAGGAAACAACCTTCGGCAGAAAGGGAGGAGCTGGTCTGAGAACCATCTTATCTTTGTGGAAGACCAGAAACGGAGCTCGGCAGGATAGAGCTGCCAGCTCCGAGACCTGCCTGATTGACGTTATTACCACAAGAAATACTACCTTCCAAGAAAGGTAGGTTAAAGAGACCTCCTGTAATGGCCCAATTGAGCCTCCTGTAGAACACTTAGGACCAGGTTAAGGTCCCATGCGTCCAGAGGCGCCCTATAAGGAGGTACCAAGTGGGAGACTCCCTGAATGAAAGTCTTCACCTGCAGATTGGTAGCAATCCTGCACTGGAACAGAACGGATAAGGCCGATATTTGTCTCCTGAGGGAACTTGGGACCAAGCCTGAGTCTAGGCCAGACTGGAGAAAAGCCAAGATGTTGGGAATAGAAAATCTCAGTGGAGAACAACCATGGTTCCGACACCATGTGAAGAAAACCTTCCAGGTGTAGTGATAAATATGTGCTGAGGCCGGCTTCCGGGCGCTAACCATTGTAGCGACCACATTGCGGCCGAACCCAGCCTGGAATCTGGGTTTTGGGCCAAGCCGTCAAACACAGTTCGGCTGGTAGATCGGGCCCTGGGACAGTAGGTCTGGGCACTCTAGCAGGCGCCAAGGAACGTCGGCAAGTAGCTGTACCAGGTCTGCGTACCATGCCCGACGAGGCCAATCTGGGGCCAGCAGAATCACTGGCACCCCTTCCGCCTTGATCATCTTCATGACCCTCGGAAGTAGTGGCAACGGGGGAAATAGGTAGGGGAGGCGAAACTGGTTCCATGGCAGAACCAGCGCATCCACGGCAATTGCCTACGGACCCGGGATCGAGCGACAAACGCTGGTACCCTGGCAATCACTCTGGAAGCCATTAGGTCCACATCCGGCGTCCCCCATCGTTGGCAGATCTGCTGGAAGATCTCGGGGTGAAGTGACCATTCCCCGGATGCGAGACCCTGCTGGCTGAGGAAGTCTGCCGCCCAGTTCTCCACGCCCGGGATGTGGACTGCCGATATCGCCGAGTGGTTTCTCTCAGCCCAATGAAGCACATGCCCTACCTCGCGCATGGCTGCCCTGCTGCGGGTGCCCCCCTGATGATTTATGTAAGCCACAGCCGTGGCGTTGTCTGACTGAATCCGAACGAGCCGGCCTGCTAGAAGGGGATGAAACTGTTGCAGAGCTAGCCGGATTGCCCGTATTTCCAACAAGTTGATTTTGAGGCGTGCCTCCTGCAGCGACCACCGTCTCTGGGTCGTGTGGTGGCGCAAAACCACTCCCCAGCCGAGGAGGCTGGCGTCGGCTGTCACCACCAACTAATGGTCTCGGGGAAAGGGCTCGCCCTGGAGAAGTGAGGCACTGGCTGTCCACCACCCGAGTGCCTGTGTGACCCGCGTGGGCAACCGGCAATCGAGAGAGAATGGGTTTTTGTCCCAGACTGATAACAGGGTGTGCTGCAGGGGGCGAAGATGGAGCTGGGCAAACGGAATTGCCTCCATTGCTGCCACCATCTTTCTTAGGGTCCTCATGCAGAAGCGGATGGTATGAGGGACCGGTTGGCGCAGCTGCCGGACTCCCTGCCGGAGACCTAAGGCCTTGTCCCGAGGGAGAATTACTAACCCTCGGGAAGTGTCGAAGATCATTCCTAAGAAGGCGATCCTCTGAGCTGGCACAGGGGATGACTTTTTCAGATTGACCAACCATCCTAAGCGGGAAAGAGTATCTAGCGTTATGCTGACACTCTCCTCGCATGCCCGAAAGGAAGGGCTTTTGACCAAGAGGTCGTCTAAATAAGGAAAGACAACTATGCCCCGGGAGTGCAGGGTGGTCATGACGACTGCCATGACTTTTGTGAATACCCTGGGAGCGGTGGCCAACCCAAAGGGCAGTGTTGCGAACTGGAAGCGTAGGCCATTGATGGCGAAGCGCAGGAACCTTTGGTGCGGGGGAAAAATGGGGATGTGTAGGTAGGCGTCTTGGATGTCGATACAGGCCAAGTATTCTCCCCGCCCCATGGCAGATATGACTGAACGGAGAGACTCCATCCGGAAATGTCTGTTCCTGACAAACTTGTTTAGGAGCTTTAGGTCCAGAATGGGCCTGACGGCCCCATCCTTTTTGGGCACAGTGAACAGGTTGGAGTCGCCTTGAGATTGCTTCGAGTCATTTAGCAGCAGATCTCTGGGACCTAGGTCCTCTTGATCTGGGCTGGTGGGTAAGCATTCTCCCCAACGGGTTGGCTCTATATGAGTATGAGACCTGCCGATCCCTGTCCTGGCTGGGACTACTTGAAGCGGCGGGATTGGCCGCTGCAGCCCACCCTGGGTTGCGAGAGGACCGAAACAGTGTCTGAGGTTGGTGGCGAAACAGCTGTTTAACCCTTTGTTGAGGGAGGAAACTGCTCTTTCCACCTGTGGAAACAGAGATGAGCTGATCCAACTTCTCCCCGAACAGACGACCGCTCTGATAAGGCAAGGAAGTCAGGGATTTCTTGGAAGTTGTGTCTGTCCGCCATGTCCTCAACCATAAAGACCTCCTAATGGAGATCGCATTTGCCACAGCAAGAGCCACGCAGTTGGCCGCATCCAAAGATGCATTAATTAGGTAGTCCCTGGCCAAAGTGATCTGATTTGCGATCTCTTATACCTCTGCTGGTAGGTCCATACCCTGCAGGGCTCTGTTCAATGATTCTGACCAAGCCATCATGGCCTTTGCTACCCAGGTTGCCGCAAATAAGGGGGAGAATGCTGAACCTGATGCCTCAAATACTGAGCGAGCTAGGCTCTCTATGAGACGGTCAGTGGGATCCTTGATAGAGGACCCACTAGGTATGGATAACAGGGTCCTAGAGGCCAAGCGTGACACGGGTGGATCTACCGTTGGGGACTCTGCCCACTTCTTAAGGAGATCAGGGGCGAACGGATACCTTGTCTCGAGCGCCTTTTGCCCTGAGAACCGTTTGTCGGGCTGCTCTCTGTGTTGTTATACTATGTTCTCAATCTCTGGGTGAGAACTAAACACTCTATGCGGCTGCTTTGCTTGCTTATATGAGACCTTGTGACCTGAGGCAAAGGTGGAATCATCTTCGATCCCAAGGGTCTGGTTGACGGCCTCAATGAGACTGTCAATTGTTTACCGGTATTCTGGAGTACCTGAACCAAGCGGCTCATCCGAGTCGTAATCTGAGCTCCCGTTAACGACCCTTGGTGAAGGTGAGCGAGAGGCCGAACTTATGGATGCCGAAGCACCAGATGGACCGGGAGACGCTGTGTGGGTTCGTTTCCCCCGCGTCTGCCTGGAGTGAGAGCGGCCCCTGCAGGCTGGAGGCTCCTGTGAGGTGGAGGACCTCTCTAACACAGCGAGCTACTATCCCTGCTCCTATCTGGGGCCCGAAGGGACTCGATTGCTCTCGTAAACGATGCCATGGACTGCGACAGAGACAGAGCCCATTCCGGGGGGCTCGGTCGCAGGGGAGGGCTCCTGGGCACGTTCGGAATCGCAGGCTTCGCAAATCTGCTTGGTTTGCGCCCGTGGGAAGGCGGACAGACAGGAGGTGCATGCAACATATAAGAATGTGTGTGCCTTAGCTATTCTGGACATGATGGCTGCTAAGTGATATGCCAAGGACCAAAAAGCTGCTTAGCCTCTAGAAAACACACAAAGGGTGGCCTTCCTCCAGGGGTAGCACTTACTCCAGTCCTTTGTCCCCCGTCCTGGACCTGTCAGACGTCCAGCCCGCCGACCAGCTGTTCCTTCTTTAAAAAACAGCGCGCTCCGGCGTGTGGGCGGGCCTCTGGACAAAGAGACGGCCCTGGGGAGTCATGGGGCGGAACTTCCGTCCGCGGCCTAGTCCCTGGCAGAAGCCAGGGACTAAATTTCTGCTGTCCACCCAAGGCCCCGATGGGCAGGTCCGCCGGAAGTGGCCATGTCACGGGGGGGCGGGACTTCCGCCCGCGGCCTAGCTCCGGGAAAAGCCGGGGACTAAATTTCCAGCGTGCGCCCGGACTCGTGGCGGGACCACCGGACACCTCGTCCAGGGAGCCTGGGGATGCCTGAGAACGGCACCAGGAGTGACGACCACGGGGGTCCACAGGAGCCCTCCCAGCCCACCTCCTTCCATGCCTCACCCCTCAACGTCCATCTTGATCCTCAGGTTAGGGGAGGAAGGGGGGGGCCAAAAAAAAGTTTAAGGATGGTGCAGGCACCCTAGCTCCATCTTCCCTATAGGAGATGAGGAGAGGGACCATCAGCCACCTTCCATCACCGCTGTCTGGCATTGGTGATGCAGTGGGGGCTGCACGGACTGTTCGCAGGCCTCTGTACAGCCTAGGGTTTCACTAACTTAGGGTGGTCAAGGCTCAGTCTAGCATCATGTCCCACGTAGCGGGAAAGGATATGTGAAGGCGACACTCACACGTGCTCACCCTTTGTTGGTTTGGGGAAATCGGACCCTTTCAATAGGATCCGTTGCCCCTGTCTTATCTTCATGGAAAAAATGACAGAGTCTGGGAAAAAAAGACCAGATGTGTGCCTCCAATGGACACTAAGCAAAAAAACTGATTTCACCCACAACCGGGGAGAGGGTGTATACGGCGGAGGAGGAGCTAACCTCTTTTTTTCACTTAGTGTAAGCTTCCAGGCGGCAGTAGCATACACCCACAGTACCTGTGTCACCCAATGAGGTGAAGGAGAAAATACAATTCTTTAACTTTTTTATTTACTTTCTCTGTAGGCATTTCATGGCTCTGATTGCTGGTATAATGCATTGCAATGCTTTATAACTGTCAGTGCTGCACTATCAGAATCCTTTTAGAGCATGTTCTAAGCATGGTCTAACAGACTTTCCGTCATAATGACCTTGGGTCAGAATGTCAACAATCCGATCCTCATGATGATGTCGATCGTAGGGGAGCCCCCTCCCTCTTCTTGCCTTCTAAATGCTGCGATCGATATTGATAGGGGGTTAAAAATCCCAGGGGAGAACAGATACCGCTCCTGGTAGTGAGAGCCAGATGTCATCTATCATGTTAGCCGAACATCCGGCAGCGATCGTGAGCACAGATCTTGTTCCCGCGTGATAGCCAGGATGTATACATACATCCAAGGTCAGGAATCCTTTCCAAGCAAGGACGTATGGATACGTATAAGGTCTTGAAGGGGTTGACTACCGTATTTTTCAGACTATAAGACACACACCATGTTTACACAGCAGAAAATAGGAAAAACATTTTTTTCCTATGAATTAAAACATCTCTAGGGCAGAATAGGGAGGTAATAAATCTATTGTTGCTTTCTCTCTGCAGTATTATACACACACACACACACAACACAGCTCTGCTGCATGCCTATAAACATACACAAAAGATGGAAAAAATTGTGGAAATTTCGAGTTGCTGGCAAAGTGGAATGAAAAAGCCCATATTTCAGTGGAAATGATCACCGCACACAATTGATGAACATTTAAGTTTATTTCACAATTAGTGAGTAAGACATAGGCACTGATATGGAAAACGGTGCAGGCAATTTTACAACAAGAAATATAATCAACGTTTTGACACTACCAGGGTCTTATTCATACTGTTGCTGTGAAGAAAAGACATTTCATGAGAGTCAAATCAAAACACAAGAAAAAAAATCTACCTATATACAACTACATTACAAAATGAAACCCTATATACAAGACAGTTGGTTGGGGGAGGGGAACAAAGGGTCTTCTTTTCTTCACAGAGACAGTATGAATTAGACCCTAGGGTCGAAACGTTGCTTATTTTCACTATATGTGAAATAATAAACTTTCTGCAAACATACACACACAGCTCTGCCGCATGCCCATACACACATAGGTCTGCCGCATGCCCATACAGACACACACGCGCTATACATTACCACATCCTGAAGCTCCTGATCAGGACCTGAATGAAGGCATCATTCACATGACCTGAAAGGTCCTGGAATTACTGATACAAAAGGTCCTGAAGCTGCTCAGCTCCTGCAGCCTCCGTTCAGTCCCAGCAGCTTCCTCTCCTTCTCTGCACCGATCACATAGATCAGAGTCAGAGAACAAAAAAGACAGGAGCTCTGTCTGTGATCAATAAGGACACTGTGTCAGAATTTCCCCCCATCACAGGAAGCTGCGTCTGGACTATAAGGCGTGCACACTTTTTCTGCTTGCCAAGGCGATACGCGTGGGGCCACGGTTCTCTTCTACTCGGAGCTCTGATTCGAGGGGTTCAGGTCCTGCTTTATACACTGCATATCTGAGAAACTAAACCTTCTATTTCTTTCAGGCTTTCATCGGGCCCTTGTCTCCACTATTTTATTAGCATTTCCGGTTATTGTGCTGGTATATGTTTTTCTTGAGGGGGTGTCCTTATCATGAGGGCTGTCCCTCTCACTTATGTGGGTTAAACCAGGTTCTTATTTTCCTGGTTTCTATATGTATTATATACCTCATGAGCCATTAGGTTTAGGGTTATGTTTTTTCAGATATATGCTATGCATTTTGTACATATTGGGCCTTATCCGAGTAGATATGTGCTTTTGGTTTTAATTGTGTTTTAATATCTTTGTGTGCCAATAAAGCTTGTATCACTATATTGTTTTAACCAAATCATATTTGTTGGTGTGCATTTTATACAGTAGTGCCCTTCTTGTTTCTGTGGATGCATAGTGGGCATGGGATTAATTGAAATCCCATCCACTATGCTGTAACATCCGGCCGCTGTGGGTTTGACACTGCACAAGTACACGACATAAAACCAGCAGTGATTACTGATCGTCTGCACATACCCTTAATACAACAAACAAATGTAAAAGACACTTTAACAGAACCTTGCCTGTCAGTCATTCTACAGCAGTAAAGTATTAAAGTGCTGGATTTTGCTCATATAGACTTTACCTGTTTACAAGGTAAAAATTGAGGATCAGGCATGGCACCGATGGTATGGATGAGGCAATAGAAAAGTAACTTTCGAAGTAGTCCTGGAAGATAAAAGGTTAAGAAAAGTTATATTAGACATGGAGATTTTTCTATTACTATGATACAGTATGCAATTTGTTTTAGCAAGAATCTGCTCCACATAACAGAGGCAGAAATCTAATATGTAACAGAGGCTAAGCACTTTAGACATCTTAGAAATATATAATTCTCATCATTTCAAATACAACCACGACAAAGCGTAAGCTTATATGGTTACTGTTTTTTCCTAAAAGAAAACCAAATGCAAGCTGTGCTGTGGTCTTAAAGAGGCACTCCTCCCATCAAACTTTGTATCCTCTTAATATATTGCAATCATATTATATAGCACTTATATACTTACTATTGATCATTTTGCCCTTAAATTGTACCAAGGGGTATCTAAGCCTATGCCTAGCCTGGCATGTCAGAGTGAGGAGGCTTATAAGCCTTGCATGCCCCTCTTGGAAGTTAAATACACAAATCGCCTCTACAGAGACGAAAGTAGAACTTTAGTGCCACATATTGGAAGTAACATTCCTAAAAGTCATTATCAACCCTTTAACAAGCCTTGCCATAGGACTTAGGGTACCGTTACACCTAGCGATGTACCAGCGATCCCGACCAGCGATATGACGCGGTCAGGATCGCTGGTGCATCGCTAGGTGGTCGCTAGTGAGCTGACACACAGGCAGATCTCACCAGCTGGGCTCGGGGATCGCTACTTACCTGTCAGACGCGGTGATCCTGCGTCCTCCCGCCCGGCTCCACACGTCGCTCGCCGGCGCCACAGGAGGCGCCGCAGGAAGTGGCCGACGAGGAATGGTCCAAGAGCTTCTCGCGCGATCAGCGATAACCAGCGAGGGAGCCGGTCGGAGGTAAGTATCACATGCAGCGATATCGCTAGCAATATCGCTGCAACGTCACAAAATCGGTGACTTTACAGCGATATTGCTAGCGATATCGCAGTGTGTAACGGGGGCTTTAGGCTAAAAGTCAAACCAGAATCTCAATTTGCAGACAAGTTGTTTCGAGGTACTGCCCCTTGTCAAAGTATGAGATCTGATTGGGCTAGGTGAGAGGCCTCTTAGTGGGAGCTAAGATTGACTTTTACTCTAGGTCATATGGCAAGGCTCGTTAAAGGGTAGTGACTTTTAGGATTGCTACTTCCAAATAGGTGGCGCTATCTGGAGTCGAAGTCGTGGCGTCTGTATCCATTTTGGTGGAGTCTGTATAAAATGGACTGACTCCCAAAATATGTAATAAATTGGGTGCAGTAGTACAATGCAGGATGCGCTGTAAATTTTTTCATAAGAATTTGGGAAAGTTATGAAATGTTCCTGATGTAAGGATCTAGGTTAAAAAGTTAAGATGAATCTGTGCTGCACTTTATGTAGATGCTTAGTAGTGATGCAGTGCTGAGGAGTCGGAGAGTTGAGAGTCAGGGAAATTGAGGAGTCGGAGGTTTCGCTTACCGACTCCACAGCCCCGATCTTTTCTATTAGGTCTATGACTTAACATGATTAAAAAATGACTAGCTGAACTGTTCTAAGCACTATGTAGAAACAAGCAGTGTCACGGGGATACCGTGACAGAGAGGGACCAGATGATCGTAGCGTCTGGTTTCACGAACTCCTGCACTGGTTAGAAGTACTTCACCATGTTATTAAACAGTGCCGTTTTTATCCTTACTAGCAGCACAAGGGTTAATCTGTTCAGTTGACACTCCTGGAACGCCACTCCCCTCTGCTATATATGCTCACCTCTGGCACTTAAGAACTAACACTGGCAATTCCTACTACCTGGTTTCGAGTGGTTGGAGTTGGTGTTTGGAGATTTGTTCAGGAGATTGTTGCTTGGAGTTTTGTCTTTTGTCTGTGGGCACATCCTCATCCTCTCCTATTTGATTTCTCCTTCCTTTAACTCCCCTGTGTTCTACTCTGTTTGGCAAATGTATTTTGCAGGATTGTTATTTTCATTTATCCCTGTTAGGGTACCGTTACACTTAAGCCCCCGTTACACACTGCGATATCGCCAGCAATATCGCTGTAAAGTCACCGATTTTGTGACGTTGCAGCGATATTGCTAGCGATATCGCTGCATGTGATACTTACTTCCGACCGGCTCCCCCGCTGGTTATCGCTGATCGCGCGAGAAGCTCCTGGATGATTTCTCGTCGGTCACTTCCTGCGGCGCTTCCTGCTGTGACGACGAGCGACACGTGGAGCCGGGCGGGAGGACGCAGGATCGCCGCGTCTGACAGGTAAGTAGCGATCCCCGTCCCCAGCGATGTTGCTAGTGAGATTTGCCTGTGTGGCAGCTCACTAGCGACCACCTAGAGATGCATATCGCTGGTCGGGATCGCTGGTGAGTCGCTAGGTGTAACGGTACCCTTAGCAACACAAAAGAAAAGAAAACAACTATTTGTTTCCTCCAAAAACAGTGCCACACATGTCCATGCTTTGTGTCTCATATTACAATCGAGCTTCTTGGAAGTGAGTGGAGTTTTTGGCAGTATAAGACTTTTTTGGGGGGTAAAGCAGCCATATATTTCAAACAGTGGAAAACCCTATATAAACGTATTCTTGCATGATAGGGCTAAAATGAGGTGACAGATATCCTATCAGCTGCCAGCACCGCCATCAGGGGCTTATCTACAGCATTCTGCAATGCTGTAGATAAGCCCCCGATGAAACCTGAAAGATAAGAAAAACAAGTTATATTATACTCACCCTGGCGTCCGGACCAGTCCGGCGATCCCATCTTCATAGGATGCCGTCCTCTTCCTTACATCTGCCGCGGCTCCTGCGTTGAGGGCAAAGTAAAGTACTGCATTGCGCAGGCGCCAGACCTCTCTGACCTTTCCCAGGGCCTGAGCACTGCAGTAATTTACTCTGCCCTCAACAGGGCAGATAAAGTACGCCTGCGCAGGAGCCGCGGCAGAAGGAGGACGTCATCGTTAGAAGATGGGAAGCGCTGGACCGGACCGCGACACCCACCGCCCCCGACCTGAACTCGTTTGTCTTATCTTTCAGGTTTCATCGGGGGCTTATCTACAGCATTATACAATCCTGTAGATACGCCCCTGATGGCGGTGGCCACAGCCGATAGGGTTAAAAATAGGTGACAGATTCCCTTTAAGTTTGGCTCTAAAAGACCATGGAAACTAAATGTACCAGTTTGTTTCTTTGTATCCTGAGTTATAATTATACACCGATTTCACAGAAGTTTGATTTAAACTGTCCACTTAGGAAGCAACACTGACTGACATTTAATTTCACATGCTGTTGTGCAAGTCAACAGATGGAAATTATTGGCAATTATCACGACACCCTCAATAAAGGAGTGGTTATGCAGGTGGGGACTACAGTCCACATCTCAGTACCAATTGATGCTTTCTGGCTGATGTTTTGGTCACTTTTGAATGTTGGTTGTGCTTTCACACTCATGGTAGCATGAGACAGACTCTGCAACCCACACAAATGGCTAAGGTAGTGCAGCTCATCCAGGATGGCACATCAATGCGAGCTGTGGCAAGAAGGTTCGTTATGTCTGTCAGCGTAGTGTCCAGAGGCTGGAGGCGCTACCAGGAGGCAGGCCAGTACACCAGGAGACTTGGAGGGGGCCGTAGGAGGGCAACAACCCAGCAGCAGGACCGCTACCTCAGCCTTTGTGCAAGGAGAAACAGGAGGAGCACTGCCAAAGCCCTGCAAGATGACCTCCAGCAGGCCACAAATCGGCAGCACATATACTAAAATTGGAACGATAGAGAAGATTAGCATGGCCCCTGCGAGGATGACACGCAAGCTCTGAAATATGGAAAAACTGGTGGCAAATGGTATCTTGGCAGCTTCACGCTTGATTTTCCTCAATTTAGGGAAATTATTTTGCGCCTTTTTTTATCAACACGCTTCTTGCGATCCTGTTGGATATTTGCCATGAAATGCTTGATTGTTCGGTGATCACGCTTCAAAAGTTTGGCAATTTCAAGACTGCTGTATCCCTCTGCAAGACATCTCACAATTTTTGACTTTTCAGAGTCCGTCAAATTTTTTTTCTGACCCATTTTGCCAAAGGAATGGAAGTTGCCTAATAATTAAGCACACCTTATATAGGGTGTTGATGTCATTAGACCACACCCCTCCTCATTACAGAGATGCAAATCACCTGATTTACATAATTGCCAGTTGGCTTTCAAGCCTATACAGCTTGGAGTAGGACAACATGTATAAAAAGGTGATGTGATCAAAATACTCATTTGCCTAATAATTCTGCACCCAGTGTAGAGGTGCTTTGCTGAGTAGACCATAGATTCATCATATGGGATCACTTTCTATGTACCAGAACAGAAGGTGGCTACCAAGAACAGCCCCAACTCTGGAGGATTTGGAGTGACCGTGCACTCATGTGCATGGACACCATCTTTTACCTTGGACAGGGAAAGAACTGCAGTTGTAGCGTGAACCGTCCTATAAACTCAGACTTCTAGACAAAACGCAATTATAATTGTGCTCCCACTGTATGTTTATGGGGCTTCTCATATTCCTGCAGCTCATTGTGTCCCAGCCGTGGAGATTGGGTCTGCTCTAGTGGAAAACACAAATGCTCCTAGTTTTGCTCTATCCCCATGTACGACGTTAGAGTTCTCAAGGTTACATTTTCTATGGATCACTATGGCTGTAGTGAACAAACTGTACATCTATATACAAGAATTGTAAAGTGGCCAGATATTTCTCTATTTTACCTTTGCTGCTCCTCGGAGTATGCTAGGCTTTTTTTTCAATCCATAAGGATTCAGACATGCAGGCATTTCAATTCAGTGCTAATTTTTTCATCTCTCTACAAGGGGGCATGCCTCACAGGGTTATTATAAGAAACCAGCCTAAATACACGCCCAGATACCTGCAAGCCACGTCCCCTTAGAAAAGAACGCAAACATTCAGCACAAAATAAAAGGGTTCATATCTCTGGAACCGTATGGCAGATAAAATAAACCCTCAGGGGAATAGTGGGAATGCAATAAGGGCAAAAACTGGCTATTTTTCATTTGGTGACCATTCCTCTATAACGGGGGGAGTCCCCAACCATCGGTCCGCGGACCAGGACTGGGCTGTTGGGGTTTTCTTGTCGATGGCCGCCGCCGCAGACCAGCACTAAGCACTGACTGTGTGTTCTGCAGCGGCTGCCGGCCCCTTAAATTTTCCGGGTGCCTGCCCTGGTGGTTCATTATCACCGGGGGCGGAGCACGCGTACGCACATAGTGTTCATCATCTGAATGCTGCGACGCACATGTGGCTACAGCCGGGAATGCGCTGATGCTGTTATGTGTCAGCGTTGTCTGTGGGCAGAAAGAGTGTTCTCTGCTCTCCTGCACGTGACCCTAGTAACGATGCAGCCACGGCCTGACTGGAGCAGTAGGGAATGAAGAGAGGTGAGTATATGTTATACTAGCTGAAGAGCCCGGTGTTGCCTGGGCATAGTAACCAACTGTGGTTAGTTATAACAAATTATAATGATTATATTGCTCATAAAAACCGTGCATCTAATCCTATCCTGTGTGATACTGACTGCTGAGCTGTGTATCTAATCCTATCCTGTGTGATAGTCTGCTGAGCCGTGTATCTAATACTATTCTGTGTGATACTGACTGCTGCGCTGTGTATCTATTCCTATCCTGTGTGATACTGTCTGCTGAGCTGTGTATCTAATCCTATCCTGTGTGATACTGTCTGCTGAGCCGTGTATCTAATACTATCCTGTGTGATACTGACTGCTGAGCCGGGTATCTATTCCTATTTTCCTTTTTATTTACCGAGGGAACTATCGCATGTAATCATGATAGCTGCATATGTCCCCCCTTCTGCGAAAGCTGATGCCGCCACTGAGGTCCTACAATCCACAGTGAGCATGATGTAGTCCCTTCACCCCCAAGCACTCCTTCTGGTTTCGGGAGACTTCAATCATGTGTCTCCAGCATCCATACTACCCAGTTGCACACAGTATGTTACCTGCCTCACTAGAGACAACAAAACATTGGACTTGTTCTTTGCCAATGTGAGAGGGGCATATGCCTCGTCAGCCCTACCGCCCCTTGGAAGATCGGATCACAACCTAGTGCACCTCCAACCCGTGTACAAGCCACTTGTACAGAGAGAACCTGCTGTCACTCGCACAGTGAGGATATGGACTGAGGAGAGTGATGATGCTATGAGAGACTGCTTTGAAACAACCACTTGGGAAGTGCTGCAAGATTCCTATGGTGATGACGTGGATGGTGTCACACACTGTATAACGGACTACATTAATTTCTGTGTAGACAACACGGTACCCACAAAAGTAGTGAGGTGCTTCTCTAACAACAAACCATGGATCAGCCCGGAATAAAGGCTCTTCTCAAAGAGAAGAAGTTGGCCTTCAGATCAGGTGACAAGGGCAGGCTGAGAGAGGTTCAGAAGGATCTGAAGTATCTAATCAGGCAGGGAAAGGCTAATTATAAGAGAAGGATTGAACTGAAATTGTCACAGAAAAGGATTCATGAAGTCTGGGAGGGTCTAAAGTCTATATCTGGGCATAGACAGACTGTCTCCAGGATGGTTGTAGATAAAGAGGGGCTTAATGAACTTAATCTATTCTTTAACAGATTTAATCACACACTGGCTGCTCCTGCCCCTGCATACCATTCACACCTCTCTGCTACAATAACCTCACCCCCTGCTGCAACTTGTCAACTGAGCCAGGGTCTGTTCTTCACAAGTACCCAGGTTGCAAAAGAACTGAATAAGATCAAAGTTTTGAAGGCTGCAGGTCCTGACAGCATCAGTGCAAGGCTAATCAAAACCTGCGGGCACCAGCTGAGTGAGATCATTACATATCTGTTCAATATGAGCCTGAGAATGGGTATAGTACCACAACTGTGGAAATTATCGTGTGGTACCAGTTCCGAAGAAACCTTATCCGAAAGACCTTAATGACTATAGACATGTAGCATTGACATCACACCTGATGAAGGTATTAGAGAGATTGGTTCTCACACATCTCCGTCCTCTAGTGAGCTCGGATATGGACCCTCTCCAGTTTGCCTACAGGCCGGGCATTGGTGTGGATGATGCCATTATCCACCTTCTAGATAGGACTCTCTCTCACCTGGAGAAACCTGGGAACACTGTGAGAATAATGTTTCTCTAGTGCTTTTAAACCATACAGCCAGGTCTACTGAGAGACAAGCTGGGCCTTGTTGGTGTGGACCTCCAACTCTCCACCTGGATCCTTAACTACCTCACGAACCGACCTCAGTTTGTAAAGGTTCGGGACAGTGTGTCAGACACGGTGATCTGCAATACAGGGGCACCTCAAGGTACAGTTCTTGCCCCTTTTCTCTTCACACTGTACACTGCGGATTTTAAGTGCAACTCATCTAGCTGCTACTTGCAGAAGTATTCTGAGGACTCTGCAATAGTAGGCCTCATCACAGGAGGAGATGAAAGAGAGTACAGAGATACTAACCAAGCTTTTGTGGAGTGGTGTCAGAGGAACCACCTTAGGATTAATTCCGGGAAGACCAAGGAATTGGTGGTGGACTTTCGCAAGGGCAAAAATCCACCAGTAGTGGTGAACATTCAGGGAAATGACATTGAGATAGTCGACACCTATAAGTACCTTGGTGTGATCCTCAATAATAAGCTTGACTGGGCCCATCACTTGGATGCAGTGTACAGGAAGGGCCACAGTAGGCTTTATCTGCTCAGAAGGCTGAGAGCCTTCGGAGTTAGAGGGGCACTCCTTGCATCCTTCTTCAACTCTGTTGTGGCATCAGTCATCTTCTTTGGGGTGGCGTGCTGGGGTAGTGGCATATCAACCAGGGACAGGAATAGGCTGGACAAACTGATTAGAAGGGCCAGCTCTGTCCTGGGATGCCCCCTTGATCCAGTTCAGGAAGTAGGCGACAGGAGGATACTGGCCACGGTGAGCTACATGGTGCAGAATGATTCCTATCCCATGCATGAGACCGTGACAAAGATGTGCAGTACTGTCAGTGACCGGCTACTTCATCCTAAATGTGAGAGGGAGCGCTATCGAAAGTCCTTCCTTCCTGCTGCAGTTAGGCTGTATAACCAGCACTGTCCAAAACGGAGAACAACCCAAACAGTGAACTGATAGATCCAAAGTTGTGACAGTCCGGTTACATTTTTTTTTTCGTATATGTACCCACCGTCAATGTAATGCCTTTATGCATCTGTATCTGTACTTG
Source organism: Dendrobates tinctorius (assembly GCF_039654945.1). Lineage (NCBI taxonomy): Eukaryota > Metazoa > Chordata > Amphibia > Anura > Dendrobatidae > Dendrobates > Dendrobates tinctorius. Next base: position 33,200,355 of record NW_027361708.1, on the reverse strand, counting down.
TTCCTGCTGTAATGCTCTGAATTTCCCCATGGTGGGACGATTAAAGGATTATCTTATCTTATCTATCCTGTGTGATACTGTCTGCTGAGCAGTGCATCTATTCCTATCCTGTGTGATACTGACTGCTGAGCCGTGTATCTAATCCTATCCTGTGTGATACTGACTGCTGAGCCGTGTATCTAATCCTATCCTGTGTGATACTGTCTGCTGAGCCGTGCATCTATTCCTATCCTGTGTGATACTGACTGCTGAACTGTGTATCTAATCCTATCCTGTGTGATACTGTCTGCTGAGCCGTGTATCTAATCCTATCCTGTGTGATACTGACTGCTGAGCCGTGTATCTATTCCTATCCTGTGATACTGACTGCTGAGCCGTGTATCTAATCCTATCCTGTGTGATACTGTCTGCTGAGCCGTGTATCTAATCCTATCCTGTGTGATACTGTCTGCTGAGCCGTGTATCTAATCCTATCCTGTGTGATACTGTCTGCTGAGCCGTGTATCTAATCCTATCCTGTGTGATACTGACTGCTGAGCCGTGTATCTATTCCTATCCTGTGTGATACTGCCTGCTGAGCTGTGTATCTAATCCTATCCTGTGTGATACTGACTGCTGAGCCGTGTATCTAATCCTATCCTGTGTGATACTGACTGCTGAGCCGTGTATCTAATCCTATCCTGTGTGATACTGACTGCTGAGCCATGTGTCTAATCCTCTCCTGTGTGATAATGACTGCTGAGCTGTGTATCTAATCCTATCCTGTGTGATACTGACTGCTGAGCCGTGTATCTAATCCTATCCTGTGTGATACTGACTGCTGAGCCGTGTATCTAATCCTATCCTGTGTGATACTGGGCTCCCCCTGCAGTCTGTGTCAGAGGGTGGTCTGTGTTGGCACGGTAATAAATTGTGTTATTTCCAGCTTTACAGAAGGACGATAATGTAAGGTCGTGGGCCGGGCTGGGGGGTGGTCCCTCTGTATACCGCGCAGAGACGTCACAGACAAAAGATGGAGGCAGGTTTCGGGTACAACAGATCCAAGTTTATTCCTTACCGTCCGACTGACGGCCTCAGCAGTTCACGTAATACCTTCACCGGCCTCCGTTTCCAGGCCTCGCTACCCACACCGTACTTTTCCACCAGGGTCAAACACATGTACCGTCCTTTTTCACTGAGCGATGATCCTGTCAGCACAGTCACTGTGGCCGCCTTAGGCCCGTACACCATCAGCACTTTTACTGGTCAGTTTTAGTCTTCAATATGGTATGCTTTTCCCCGGGGCCTCGTCTGTACTGCGGTAATTCATGTCAGGACCACCCCCTGACTTTCTCTCTCTTCAGTCCCCTGGTTTGGCTCTCCTCACAGCACACAAACTGTTACAGACTCTTTGTCTCTTGAGCACCTCCCGGGGACTGGAACTTTCTGGAGCGCTCCTGTCAAATGTATAACTTTCCCGGTTCCCTGTAACTCTGCCCCCCCATGACCAACGGTTTCTAAAGCCCTAAGGCCTCTTTCACACTTCCGTTTTTTACAATCAGTCACAATCCGCCAGGTTTTGAAAAAAAACGGATCCTCAAATTTTTTTTGAGGATCCGTTTTTTCCCATTGACTTGCATTAATGGCGGATTGTGACGGATTGCTGTCCGTTGCATCCGTTTTTTGTGAGGATCCGCCAAAAGTTGCTGTCCGTCACCATCCTCAAAAATTTCAAAACGGAGCTTGTAACGTTTTTTCCTCTGGCGGATCCTGCAAACACTGATTTAACCCGAATTTCTTTCTGGGTGCCGGACAAAACAAAAAAATATCTCTCTCTCTCTCTCTCTCTCTCTCTCTCTCTCTCTCTCTCTGGCCAGCGATTCCTTTAAATTTCTTCATCAGTTGAGAACGGATCCGCTTGTCCGCCTTTTTGGCGGATTATAACTGATGCAAAAAACTGAAGTGTGAAAGAGGCCTAAGCTGCTGTTAAGTCCTGAACTTACACTCCTCCCTGCCATCTAGTGGTCAACCCAAGGTACTGCACGTCACCTACACTTTCCAAGCTGTTTCCCCAATGTCATAACTGCTCTCTGTCTAAAATGTGCAAACCCTCCTTCCTACTTGCTGACAAGTCCGTCCGTCAGGTCATCTTCCCCACAATAACACCATAGAAATGATAAGAATAGGCCTCAGTTACCACAACTGTCTACAAAGAAATCTGTTGCTGATAGCAACCACTCACAGCTCATTTTTCATCTTTTAAACAGCTCTGGGACAGTGTGGCGAGTTTTGAGTGGCAACTTTTGTGTTTCGACTTTTATATGGTGAGGTTGGTGTATGTGTTGTGAAATGTGTGCTGAGGGTGGTATATGTGTTGAAGCACATGGTAGTGTGTGGCGCATTTTGTGTGTGTGTGTTCATATCCCCGTGTGTGGTGAGTATCCCATGTCAAGGCCCCACCTTAGCAACTGTACGGTATATACTCTTTGGAGCGATCGCTCTCATTCTTTCAGTCCCCCTTGTTCACATCTGGCAGCTGTCAGTTTGCCTCCAACACTTTTCCTTTCACTTTTTCCCCATTATGTAGACAGGGGCAAAATTGTTTGGTGAATTGGAACACGCGGGGTTAAAATTTCGCCTCACAACATAGCCTATGACGCTCCCGGGGTCCAGACGTGTGACTGTGCAAAATTTTGTGGCTGTCGCTGTGACGGTGCGGATGCCAATCCCGAACATACACACATTGAGCTTTATATATTAGATATTTCAGACCAACCATACTCACCCCCTCCTGGCACGGTCTCTGCACATATTCATGACTTTAATGAGCAGTACCATGTGACCGCTGAATGCAGGAACAGCTGGGGCGCCGAGACAATAGGGGAAGCAGGGGGTGCAGAGACCGTGCCAGGAGGGGGTGAGTATGACGGGGGAGGACGGGGAGCAGAGCAATAATTACCGGTCTCCGTTCCACCGCCATCATACTATATATGGGGGATTACAGCTGTGGGGCCATCATACTATATATGGGGGACTGCAAAATAGGTTGGGGACCAATGCTCTATAAGAGCAAAGAAAGTAAAGTAAATACGAGAAGAAAATATTTAGAAATGATCAAAACAGTACGGTGATATTTACAGCAGCCTGTATTCAGTCAAGTCCTAGGCTACACAGCGACTTTTTGTAGTGCTACTGCTTGATTTTAACTATTATGTGGTAGCTGAAGTCCATCCAATTGCATAAACTCAATGTACTGCATCTGTGACAAAAGAGTTAAAATCAATCAGTACCACTACAAAAAGTCAGTGTAGCCAAGGCCTAAAACACACAGACGATCTACTGACTTTGTTCCCTAGTCTTCATACTTTTAAATGACCACATGTGGCTGTCGCAAAACATGTCTGTCCGATGATCACCAATCATTATAGTACGGTAGCCTTTTATTTACTTGGTGGCATAGCAAAGTAAAAAGTCTAACCCCAGAAATTTATTTTGTATAAATCGCAATTACATGCAGTATGTAGACAATTGCCTCCATTTAGCAAACAACGTGTTTCACCCTTACAAGCTTCATCCGGTTGAAGGCAATGATCCTGATGAAGCCCGAAAGGGTGAAATGATGGGGAGAACAGCGTATTGTTCCCCTGGTCATTAGAAATGATAAAAAAGTAGGATACAATCCCTGATGGATAGACAATGGACTATAGTCCTTTTGATTTATGCTAGTTAGGTAGTTATACAATTCAAGGCTGTACCTACAGTACAGACCAAAAGTTTGGACACACCTCATTCAAAGAGTTTTCTTTATTTTCATGACTATGAAAATTGTAGATTCACTCTGAAGGCATCAAAACTATGATTTAACACATGTGGAATTATATAATTAACAAAAACGTGTGAAACAACTGAAAATACTGTATGTCTTAAATTCTAGGTTCGTCAAAGTAGCCACCTTTTGCTTTGATTACTGCCCTGTCAGGTTTAATAAGTGGGATTTCTTGCCTTATAAATGGGGTTGGGACCATCAGTTGTGTTGTGCAGAAGTCTGGTGGATACACAGCTGATAGTCCTACTAAATAAACTGCTAGAATTTGTATTATGGCAAGAAAAAAGCAGCTAAGGCTGGTTTCACACTAGCGTTTTTCTGCGCAGCGTTTGTTGCGCACATGAAACGCGTGACAAAATCGCATACTAACGCTTACAAACGCTGCTTATTATTTTCGCATAATTGTGCACAAAGTGAAAAAAACGCAGCGTGTGTATGCGTTGTTAAGCGTTTTCCAATCGTTTGCGTTTATTTTGCGCATGAAGGCACTAATCACCAGATGGAACTCCATGAAAAATTATTGCATCAGACTACACCAATTGGACAGCAGTGGGTGTGTATATGGGAATTCTTTAAATAGACCCTTTTTTCAGCTACAGTGTTCACATAGCGTGCTTTTTTAGCTTGACAACATGGATCTGCGATGGAAGACTTTTTAATTCAACTTGGATTTGGACATAAGGATGGCTCAGGCTTATGCAGTAGCTTGCCACAAACAAAGGGAGAGACAGAGAAGACGTCAGCATCGGCGTTTATGGATACATCTGATTGTTGAACTCCGTGAGAGCCGTGGAGCGTACCACACCCTTTACAGTGAGCTCCAGGCAAACCCGGAGAAATTTATGGACTATACACGGATGTCCCAACAAACCTTCATGTATTTGCTTGGACGTGTCCAAGATGCCATCCGGAGACAGGACACACATCTCCGTAATGCTATTTCTCCTGAGGAACGGCTACTGGTGACTCTACGGTATGTAATGATATTAACAAAACAATGCCTGCCTTCTTATGGTTCTGCCATGAAATCTTCCATAGCATGCATATTTCTTGGTCGGAAATGTAAAAAAATTTTTCTTTTATGTATATAAATTGACACCTTTGTTTTTTGTCTCCTTATCAGATTCCTGGCAACTGGAGAGACCCTATCTTCACTACACTTTCAGTTCCGTATCGGAATCTCCACCTTGTCGGGTATTGTTGCCGACACCTGCCGGGCTTTGTGGAACATTCTTTGTCCTGAATATATGCCCCTGCCCACCGTAGAAAAGTGGATAGAAATTTCGGACAAATTTTGGACAACTTGCAGTTTTCCAAACTGTTTAGGAGCTGTGGATGGCAAACACATCCGGATAATCAAACCCGAAAGAACTGGCTCGGAGTACTATAATTACAAGAAGTACTTCTCTACAGAACTCATGGCCAGTTCTGATGCTGACTGTAAGTTTGTGGCAGTGGACATTGGTGCTTTGGGCCGTGGGAATGACTCACAGGCCTTTAAGAACTCAGACATGGGCCGCAGGTTGTATGGAAACCGATTTAATTTCCCCATGCCACGTCCTCTTCCCCACACCGAAGCTCCACCACAGCCCTTTGTAATGGTTGGCGATGAAGCATTCCAGATGTGCCAGAACCTCCTGAAAGCATACTCCAGCCGTGACTTGGACCACGAAAAAAAAATATTTAAGAACTGTCGAGTGTATTCTTGCCACAGCAATTAATCTAAAATTGGAAACTGTTGATGAGGTGGTGAAAGGTGGATTTTGCAAGTGTCTAGACAGTGTTTACTCCAAAAAGACATCTTGTGATAAGCGCAGATAAGCGCTGATGTGCATTGAGCAATGCGATTGTCAGCGCTCCCATAGGGTTTAATATTATGTTTTTGTGCATTCTGCGCGCACACGCGCAATTTTTGGGGCGTCGGACGGAACAAAAAATGCAACATGTTGCCTCTGGCGAGACCGGGCACATACCTTGAAAAAACGCTGCGCACGCGAATCGCTGATGGACGCTGATATGCGCTAAACATTGCGCACACATGTTAAAGATAGGGGAGACGTGCGCAAGCGCATAACAGCGCACAAGGCGCAGCGCTTAAAAACACTAGTGTGAAACCAGCCTAAGTAAAGAAAAATGAGTGGCCATCATTACTTTAAGAAAGGAATGTCAGTCAGTCTGAAAAATTGGGAAAACTTTGAAAGTGTCCCCAAGTGCAGTGGCAAAAATCATCAAGCGCTACAAAGAAACTGGCTCACATGAGGACCGCCCCAGGAAAGGAAGACCAAGAGTCACCTCTGCTGCGGAGGATAAGTTCATCCGAGTCACCATCCTCAGAAATCGCAGGTTAACAGCAGCTGAGATTAGAGACCAGGTCAATGCCACACAGAGTTCTATAGCAGCAGACACATCTCTACAACAACTGTTAAGAGGAGACTTTGTGCAGCAGGCCTTCATGGTAAAATAGCTGCTAGGAAACCACTGCAAAGGACCGGCAACAAGCAGAAGAGACTTGTTTGGGCTAAAGAACACAAGGAATGGACATTAGACCAGTGGAAATCTGTGCTTTGGTCTGATGAGTCCAAATTTGAAATCTTTGGTTCCAACCACCGTGTCTTTGTGTGATGCAGAAAAGGTGAATGGATGGAATCTACATGCCTGGTTCCCATCGTGAAGCATGGAGGAGGAGGCGTGATGGTGTGGGGGTGCTTTGCTGGTGACACTGTTGGGGATTTATTCAAAATTGAAGGCATACTGAATCAGCATGGCTACCACAGCATCTTGCAGCGGCATGCTATTCCATCCGGTTTGCGTTTAGTTGGACCATCATTTATTTTTCAACAGGACAATGACCCCAAACACACCTCCAGGCTGTGTAAGGACAATTTGACCAAGAAGGAGAGTGATGGGGTGCTACGCCAGGTGACCTGGCCTCCACAGTCACCAGACCTGAACCCAATCGAGATGGTTTGGGGTGAGCTGGATCGCAGAGTGAAGGCAAAAGGGCCAACAAGTGCTAAGCATCTCTGGGAACTCCTTCAAGACTGTTGGAAGACCATTTCCGGTGACTGCTTCTTGAAGCTCATCAAGAGAATGCAAAGCAGTAATCAAAGCAAAAGGTGGCTACTGGCTACTTTGAAGAACCTAGAATATAAGACATATTTTCAGTTGTTTCACACTTTTTTGTTAAATATATAATTCCACATGTGTTAAATCATAGTTTTGATGCCTTCAGAGTGAATCTACAATTTTCATAGTCATGAAAATAAAGAAAACTCTTTGAATGAGAAGGTGTGTCCAAACTTTTGGTCTGTACTGTGTGTAGCTACAAATAGATAGATCTATCCATATGTATATTACAATTGAATGACTCAACTAGCTTAGTAATTTTACTGCTTGGGATACATTAACATAGGCAGGACCAATAAGGAACAGAACATAATTTTAACGTCCATCCTAGCATATGATTTGCTCTGGTTACTTATATTTTTAATTTAACAATTAAAAGTTATGTTTTAGTTTGGATTGGTTAAAATTGGATTTTTTGGCCTATGCTATTGGATTTAAAAAACTAATATGGGGGGGCGTGGTTTGCAGAGGACAGGAGCAGACGTGTTCTACTGAGCTCCTGATACTCTCCTAAAAAAGCTATCAGCATACTTTTCAAGTGGATTTTGAAGAAAAGCTACTAGTGAATAAAGATTTCATAAGAAAACGGCCTTCTATGGAGCAGAGAAGCAGACAGGTGAAAACTGCTGAGTCACCCACGCTGTCTGCCTGGAGGAGGTCGGCGGTTGAATGGAGGCCGGCGGTTGAATGGAGGCCCGGCACAGACTATTCAAGCGACTTCAGCGTGTAAGTCTGCTAAGACTTCCCTATCCACTGGGAAAACAGTGCACGGGCCAAAAAAGGAAGAGGTAACCACTGGACTTGCTGTTGTTGTGGAGGGCAGAAGCTCCAAGGTTGCCCGGACAAAGCTGAAGCAGAGGAACGTGGCGGGGAAGCCTATCTGAGCCTCCACATCCAGCAGCGGTAAGGCCTCTTTCACACTTCCGTTTTTTACAATCAGTCAAAATCCGCCAGGTTTTGAAAAAAACGGATCCGCAAATTTTTCTTGTGGATCCATTTTTTTCCCGACTTTCATTATTGGCGGATCTTGACGGATTGCCGTCCGTTGCATCCGTTTTTGTGCGGATCCGCCAAAATGTTGCTGTCCGTCAATATCCTCAAAGATTTCCAAACAGAGCTTGCAACGTTTTGTTGGCCGGCGGATCCGTTCACATCAGTTAACAACGGATCCGCTTGTCCGCCTTTTTGGCGGATTTTTACTGACACAAAAAACTGAAGTGTGAAAGAGGCCTAAGAGCGAGCTTACGAGGAAAGCGGTGATGTCCCCCCAGGCTGCCGGCGGGAAGAGAAGAGACCGTGGAGTTGCCGCGGCAACGAAGACGCTGGAGAGAGCGGCGGTGAAACCTGCCGGGGTGTCGCTGAAAGGATGCGGTGCGGGAAGCGGAGAAGACAGAGGAAGCAGAGCGATGACGTCTTTGGAGAAGTAGCGAGCCGCGGTCCGGCTTCATACATCCATTGCTGTCAGCGGTAAGAGAAGAGGCGACGGGTCTGTGGTGTCGGCACTACAGAAGAAGAACATGGAGGCGATGTTGCTGGGGAAGCCTGCCGAGGCATCCTCAGCCTGCTGGAGCGCGGTGAGCAGACCGAGGGAAGAAGCGGTGATGTCATCGGCACCTGTCAGCGGTGAGAGAAGAGGCGTCGGGACCAGAGCTGCGGCGGTGCAGAAGAGAAGCATGGAAGAGGAGTCAGCGGGGGATTCCCGGAGAGCCCAGAGTGCAAGAGCAGGAACGGCTGGGAGGAGTGACGCGGTGGTGGACTCAGAGGCGGCAGGAGGCACAGGGACTGATGGGGCGACATCGGCGGGGAGGCCTGTCGGGACTTCCTCATCCAGCTGGGCCTCAGCAGCAGCTGATGCCGGGCACCGGGAGACATCAGACGCCCGGGGACAGAAGCCGGCACATCATACAGTGGGCGGCAAGATTACTGCACTCCCCGCGGCTCCTGAAACAGCTGATGTGAGCCGGCAGGTGAGCGCGCAGGTTTCAGGAACCGGAGCACAGCGGGAGGAGGCGGGAGAGGAGTATTTGCGGCGGGAACCAGGAGGAGGCAGCCTGCGGTACGATGCAATGGTGTTTGTGCCAGCGGCACTCAGAGATGGAGGTGCCCGGGCACAATCAGCGGGGAGGGAGAGGCAGGGGAAAGCCTCGTCACAAGGGTGCTTGAATGGGGGTTCCCCCTCTACTCCACCACAGGGGAAAAGAAATCATACAGGGACAACGGGATGTGGGTGAGGAGGATCCTGTATATCTTACCTATAAAAAAGAACTAGGGAAACACAGAGGGAAAGGATCTGTGGGTCGGTCATCTGGGGCGGCAAATACACCATCCCTAGAAAACAATGATCTTTTTAAAAGCCCTGCTAAATAATATATGAAGTCAGACGAATGAAGCCCTATACAAGTCAAATGAGGCTATAATTAATAATGATAAACCCCAGGAATATAAAAAACAGCACACCAAACAACCTAAATTGGGGGATGGGGAGAAAAATGGGTTCCATATCGATTCTACCAACAGCATAGCAATTAAAGGGGAAGCGTATCAAAAGAGGATGGGAAGCTCCCAGTTGAATGAGATTACTTTTGGCATCAATGATGATCTAGAAAGCATTTACACGGTAGAATCCTCTGGCGAGGCTGATTCATACGATGCGTATGGGAGTGATCCTTTTATTGATAAGGTCTTTAATAAGTCTTCATCTTCATACTCTTCCTCTGAGGGAGATAATACTCCTGAGATTAACACTTCGTTGATAGATGACATACCCGCCTCAGATGACCATCCTTCAGAAGGCTTTGAAGCTAGAATGTGTACAGCCCTTTCGGAATCACTGGATGCTTCAGTAGAAAACCATATTATTTAGAGAAACTCATTTAAGCAAAAAGAATCCAAGGCGTCTGAGGTGACGTCTTCATTAAAAATCTTTTTAGGGATACTTTGTTGCGCCTAACTGATAACTCCTATCCTAATTCTACTAGAAACTTTGATAACACCAAAAAAAAAAAAAAAAAAAAAGAGAATTACTCGACTCTCATGGAAATTATGAGCCTCGACCCTCTATTACTCTAAAATCGACTGACCTCCCTAATAAAAAACATGAGACATCAACAATACTAGCCGATGGTACCCATTCAACTTCTTGATCTCTTCAAGGGTCTCTGGACGTTATCTTCACGACCCAAAGATAACCGATTCAATCAAAATTAAAAGTGACATATTACAATCAAGCGACTCTCAAACGCTGTCCATGTTCTCAGACTCATTGAATAAAATTAAAAAGGACATTGCTTCTTTCAACTCCACGCTGGCCAATTATGAGGCTTTTAAAAGAAAAAACAATGTTAAAATACAAGGGATCCCTGAGTCAGTCCAGACCTACCAACTAAAGAACTATATATCTTCAATGATCATCTACTTGTTTCCCAATACCAACGAGAACTATCTGATCGAAAAAACTTTTCGAATACGCAGACCACCCGCACTTCCGCAAGACTTAGCAAGAGATGTTATTGTGTCGTTTCATCCAAACTGGATAAGAAATGCGCTTCTTGGAATGTCTAAAGAATTAAAATGTAAATCTTCCCCCTACAGTCATCTATCTTTCTTTATGGACTTATCAAGAAACACCTTACAAAAAAGGAAAGCATTCTCCTACTACGCGTGAACTGCTACGTGCCGAGATACCATATTTTTGGACTCAATCTTCGACTCTCCTGGTGAAATATGCAGCAAGGTTAATTCCTATTTCTTCTCCAGACAAAGGGACTGACTTTTTAGAATGTTCCGGAATTAAGATTTCCAAGATCTCCCAGGGAATCTCTTCTTCTTCGAACTTGGACCTTCATCCTGACTGAAAGAACTGTACTTTACTATTTTTATTTACTTCAGGTTTTCATACTTGTCTTTATTAGTATTATATTCCACTTTCATAATATTCTGGGATTAAACCGGACATTCCCCCTAATCAGTCCCAGGGGCATCACCGGATACCCCGGACGGGGCAGGCTACTATACCTCCTATACTCTACTTTATATATGTTCACTAATTGACACATTGGAGGCAAACGAGAATAGTTTTTTTCTTTGTTTTTTTTTAGGTATTAATACGAAGATTTCTAAACCATTATTATAAGCCTTTTTACTTTATTGAAGAGAAATTAAGTAACTGGATAGTAACGTTGAGTTTTTAGCTTTTTCTTAGTTAACACAGGTATGCAAACATTATATTTCTGTGCACTGATTTCATTTCTTACTTATACTCAACTCTGATGATCACTTAAAAGTCTCTTTGTATTATTCGAGGTCAATATGTAAAAATTCTGTGTTCTCTGATGTGTTATGTATATAGCCTGTCTAATCCCCCACTCGGGGGCTTTCCATGTCTTTACAGGGAAAATTTCTTCTTCCCTATCCTACCCCCTTGTTTTTTGTACCCCTTCCTTTCCCAATAAAAATTCTTTAAAAACTCAATAAAGATTATTGAAAAATAAAATACTAACATACTCCTGGCCTATTGTAACTCTACTGACCGCAAAATACGAACCAGACAAACTACCATATATTCTGCCATTGCCCTCCTGTTTATGGCACCCATGAAGGGAGGAATTAGGCCAAACAACCGCCATTCTACTCATTCCATCTATTCATATACATGCCATGAAATGTACTTCTACAGTAAAATGTTGGATTCTCACCCCATTGATCCAACTATGTGGTGACCTCCGGAATGTTTTCTGTGAAACATGGCAACCTAAACAGGTGCCATCATCTCCACTGCACTTAAGACAGGTCACTAATGAATTACCAGATCCAGCACGAAGGCTACTAGTACAAGAGAGCGAGGAAATCAGGACACCACTACATGCTGGCCTGTGGAGACGGGGCGCACAGCTTTCTGATCCGAGGGCCACACTGTCACATTACTCGATCCTAGAGGGTACAATCAAACTGAAAGCAGTATTATCATCACATTTATGGCATTCTAAAAGTATATACCTAATATGTATGATTGGTGATTGGATCCAGCAGCAATCCATGGGCAAAAAAGTTGTGCAGACCCAACTTTTTAGCTCTTTGTAAAATTACTGATCTCAGCTGGATCCGTTCTTTTAACTTTGAAGTATATGAACAAGGAAATGGTTAATTAGCCATCCGTTTTTCACTTACTTTCTTAGATTTCTTTTCTTTTGCAAAGATATTTATATTTTCCCTTAAATTGGATCTAGGTTACATTAGATTATATTTATGATATAATGATTTTGTATTTGTCTCATTAAACGCTTACCATATTTTTCATATATTACAATGTTGAAATAGATTACATGTTCACAACACTGGAGCCATCAACTCTTTATCTCCAGTTTTTGCACTATTCCCATAAAATTGCCAGAAGATAACAGCACACGTGGCCACCGTACACCTCATTTGCTCCTCATTAAAGGGCCACACAAAGGATGGTCACACAGGGCATCATTAGTATTCATTCACCCATCACTGCTGATGCGCCATGTGCCACTCCATGGATAATCCATGCGAGCGGCCAGCATGCAGACAAACATGTCCAGGGCACGTAACGGGGGGGGGCACAAGGAATGGCATTGTGTGGCACAGGGTGAGTGGAAGGGGTTGTAGACCAAGAGAATTTCAAGCCTCCTGACTGGGAAATTTTGAGGCTGTTTGAATCGAATCTTGAACTCTCACTACAATTTGTAGCAGCCACCTTGTGACAAGTGATGAGCAAATCATTTCACCAGAATCAGCAATTCATGGGCTAAAATCAGAGCTCTGGAGAAATTGCATAGGACTGCAGAAAACATGCTGAATGGACACAATAGATTGTTACTTCAGTCGTGTCATAACAGGCTGGCTATACCACACAGTTTATATTGTAGGCTGGTTAAATGAAAGATATAAAGGGAACCGGTCATGTAAAGTAATGCAGGTAAGTAATCTGCAGGTATAGGGTTAATCTACAGGTAATAGAATTTTGACACCGTGTGTCATTGGCACTGAAAGGCCCTCTGCCAGGAGGAAATCATCTTTATTCCTCGTGGCAGCCTCAGGCTTTCAGTCGCAGGGGTGGCACAGCACAGTAATAGTCACCGCTCACAGAAAGTGACAGCGGTAACAGCGCCCCTGACAGCAGACTCAGCATTAGGGCGGCTGTCAGTCAGTGCCGTAGGCTCGGTTACAGCTGCTGCTCACTATACACAGAGCAATGGCTGAAACCACATCGGTCCACCTCTATGACTGGAAGAGACAGACTGCCGGGAGGAATAACATTCATTTCTCCCGGCAGCAAGGCTGTAAGTGCAGCGGCCGCACAGTGTCAGCACACTATTAACCTGCAGATTAACCCCATATCTGAAGGCTCATTGTGTTTTTTATTACATGATAGGGTCTCTTACAGTGCTGACCCCTGTAAATTACAATTCGCTGGGCAAACATGTGATACATAATCTTGCCAAATCCCGCAGCAGCGGGCCCACAACCACTGGGTAAGCTAGGAGTGACAGCCATTATTGGAACAGTGTCAGAGAGGGGGGGTCTTATTTTCAGTGCAAATCAGCAATTTATTTTATTCTCACTTTCTCATGTCCTGGGATTTGTCTACCCAGCTCATCAGTATGATCTACTCTGCCTAGATTCCCGCACGCTTGTGGACGTGTCCTCCATAGCATCAGTGTTATGAAATGCTTAGTAACAGGGCTTCCAATCTATTCTTGCTTTCCCCCAAACCACAACTGTGTATTTATTGCCATGTGACTGCCCAACCTAACAATCCCTTTCATAGTCTAATTGATTACTGAATATAGTAAAAACTGATTTTAGAACTTTGGTGGCGATATAAGTAGTGGGGGTGCTGCTTTCCCTAGTCCCAATAATCATGTTATCACACCCCGGCGAGCAGAGGAATATGATGACCGTTAGATCAAAATCCGAACGGACAGCAGGTGAGGGCTGGGCAATACCCCGATCATCCGCACCTACTGTCACTGTTATTAGCGGCAGCAGGTGTCAGATGATGGGGGTAAGAGTCCCAAAAGCCCCCACCTGCTGTGGCTCGCACGTTAATATAACACTCATCCTTCTCCTCTGCACGCTGGCAGAGCAGTGGAGAATGATGACAGCCGGCTTCAGCACCTGCCGCCGAGGAACAGAGCTTACTGTAGCGCTTCTTCCCCGATGCGTGTCACACGGAGGACATCAATGTGTGTTCTACGTGTGCACGTGAGCGGGATGTTTTGCCATCCGTGCGGACGGCAAAAAATGGACATGTCAGCGTGTTTTGCCATGGACACATGGTCCTTGGAAACACACTGACAAGTGCACAGACCCATTCATTTGAATGGGTCTACGTGAGTACATGTCTCCGATACATGTGAAAACTGTCACCACACGTACCGGAGACACTGATGTCAGAAAGGGGCCTTATATGCATCGGGAGTACAAACTCTGGCAGTGACGGGGTGGGCACCTAGGAGTGGTCTCACTGGCTAGTAATCAGTGCAGGTACCCTCCTCTCCATTCCTCACCTGAATCGGCCTGCGTAATCACAACTACATTCTGTGTCTCCGACACCGTGCCATCAGCATGGCTGTGCCCAGCACTTGTGAGATTAGACAGTGCCAGCTCTTGAAACCCATTGAGTCGGCACGGCACCAATGACCAATCTCACTAGTGTCTGGTACAACTGTGCTGGAGGGGTTACTGCAGTAACAGTCTGATCCGTCAAAACATCATACAGAAAAAAAAACACACAAAGCGTCATTGATAGAAAGACATATAATTTGATTTGTCATATTTACTGCACAATAAATGACATTTTCTATGGATGTCCGCGTGCGTCCTGTATTATAGCACGGCATCCCATTCACATTTCCGCTGGTTGGTAATGCGACCAGTCAACTGCCCAAAGGGAAAGGTACACTAGAGAAAAAAGGCGTCCAAAACTGGCAACTCAGGCAGGAGAGTCTAGAACATGTGGGGCCCGGCTAACTCTCCCTGGACAGACTTTGGGGGAAAGTCTCGATACAATGCTCGATACTTTTGATCTCGCAGGGGTCTGGGGCAGCAGTTTATTCCCCTCTCCCCATACACGACACAAGCATGCTTAGCTGAACTGATCATGCATATAGGAGGATGAAAGACGGCACATTCAGGCTTATTTGGCGGAACACTAGAACCTATCCGCGGTGTATGGGAACGTTAACCATTTACTTTTGTATTGTGATGTTAAATGAATGCAGGTGTCATGTCAAAAATATTCATTGATACTCACGCCCAAGTCTGACACACCAGCACCCTCTATGATGGGGAGATCGGAGCAGTTCCTTAGCTTGTATATCCAATAGTGTTTTGCTGTGCAAATAAAGTTCCAGGGGAGTGAGGAACCCACTCCCAACATAAAGAATATAATATACGTCCCATTATAGTGGTCCACTGGCTTAGGAGCATGGCAACTGTTTATTTGGTGCTCCCCTAGGAGGGGGTCTTCTTCCTCCAAACATTTGCTATCCAGTGACCCATAAAGAGCGTTTGAGCTGCCTGTAGGGTTCTCGGACACTGTAAAAAAAATAAAATATACAGAACGCAATTTAATTATCATAGTAAATAAAGATAAGAAGCATCGCACCCCCCTCCCTCCATTTCAGGCGCTGGACCTAAACATGGCTGATGACTGACAGGGTACCAGACTCCTTCACTGAATAACAGCCCTGTGATACTGGGCTGAGTACAGACCTCAATGCACGGACTGTCCACGGGTCTCCCAACCCAAACTCATCTTCATAGAAGCCTACAAGGCTGCCCAGCGCCTCGCAGGCAACCCATACATTGTATTCTGCGTTATTCCATCAAGGCCGCTGACGGAGGAGTCCCGGGTTCCCTCTGCAGCTTATTCGGTAAGTGCTATAGCTTGTCAAATAAGGAGGGAGTCGAACATATTCGCTCATCTCTAGTGGTGACGTCTAAAGTACAGCTGCCAAGCACTGTGCTCATGGGCTTGTGCCATCTACATCGACATCCCTGCGAGTGATTGACTGCAGAGGTCACGTGCGCTGGAGTATGATGTCACCGCTCCTCGGTGCCCCCTGGCATGGATAAGGAGTCAGCGCACTATTCGGCCCTCACAATCACCAGCCGCGCACCTCCCCTTATGGTGATGACAGTGCTGGTTTACCCAGAACAAGCCCTGCCGGAAATCATAGCCGAGGATGTGCCGGAGTTCCCACAGACACGCATAGAACACACACAGCGCGCGCACAGACACGCATAGAACGCACACAGACACGCATAGAACACACAGCGCGCGCACAGACACGCATAGAACGCACACAGCGCGCGCACAGACACGCATAGAACGCACACAGCACGCGCACAGACACGCATAGAACGCACACAGCGCGCGCACAGACACGCATAGAACGCACACAGCGCGCGCAGACACGCATAGAACGCACACAGCGCGCGCACAGACACGCATAGAACGCACACAGCGCGCGCAGACACGCATAGAACGCACACAGCGCGCGCACAGACACGCATAGAACACACACAGCGCGCGCAGACACGCATAGAACACACACAGCGCGCGCACAGACACGCATAGAACACACACAGTGCGCACAGACACGCATAGAACACACACAGCGAGCGCACAGACACGCATAGAACACACACAGCCCGCGCACAGACACGCATAGAACACACAGCGCGCGCACAGACACGAATAGAACACACACAGCGCGCGCACAGAACACGCATAGAACACACAGCGCGCGCACAGACACGAATAGAACACACACAGCCCGCGCACAGACACGCATAGAACACACAGCGCGCGCACAGACACGCATAGAACACACAAAGCCCGCGCACAGACACGCATAGAACACACAGCGCGCGCACAGACACGAATAGAACACACACAGCCCGCGCACAGACACGCATAGAACACACAGCGCGCGCACAGACACGCATAGAACGCACACAGCACGCGCACAGACACACATAGAACGCACACAGCGCGCGCAGACACGCATAGAACACACACAGCGCGCGCACAGACACGCATAGAACACACAGTGCGCACAGACACGCATAGAACACACACAGCGAGCGCACAGACACGCATAGAACACACACAGCGAGCGCACAGACACGCATAGAACACACACAGCCCGCGCACAGACACGCATAGAACACACAGCGCGCGCACAGACACGAATAGAACACACACAGCGCGCGCACAGAACACACACAGCGCGCGCACAGACACGCATAGAACACACACAGCGCGCGCACAGACACGCATAGAACGCACACAGCGCGCGCACAGACACGCATAGAACGCACACAGCGCACGCACACACACGCATAGAACGCACACAGCGCGCGCACAGACACGCATAGAACGCACACAGCGCGGGCACAGACACACATAGAACGCACACAGCGCGCGCACAGACACGCATAGAACGCACACAGCGCGCGCACAGACACGCATAGAATGCACACAGCGCGGGCACAGACACAAATAGAACGCACACAGCGCGCGCACAGACACGCATAGAACGCACACAGCGCGCGCACAGACACGCATAGAACGCACACAGCGCGCGCACAGACACGCATAGAACGCACAGCGCGCGCACACACACGCATAGAACGCACACAGCGCGCGCACAGACACGCATAGAACGCACACAGCGCGCGCACAGACACGCATAGAACACACAGAGCGCACAGACACGCATAGAACACACACAGCGCGCACAGACACGCATAGAACACACATAGCGCACGCACAGACACGCATAGAACGCACACAGCGCGCGCACAGACACGCATAGAACGCACACAGCGCGCGCACAGACACGCATAGAACGCACACAGCGCGCTCAGACACGCATAGAACGCACACAGCGCGCGAACAGACACGCATAGAACGCACACAGTGCGCGAACAGACACGCATAGAACGCACACAGCGCGCGCAGACACGCATAGAACGCACACAGCGCGCGCACAGACACGCATAGAACGCACACAGCGCGCGCAGACACGCATAGAACGCACACAGCACGCGCACAGACACGCATAGAACGCACACAGCGCGCGCACAGACACGCATAGAACGCGCACAGACACGCATAGAACGCACACAGCGCGCGCAGACACGCATAGAACGCACACAGCGCGCGCACACACGCATAGAACGCACACAGCGCGCGCACACACACGCATAGAACGCACACAGCACGCGCAGACACGCATAGAACGCACACAGCACGCGCACAGACACGCATAGAACACATACAGCGAACGCACAGACACGCATAGAACGCACACAGCGCGCACACAGACACGCATAGAACGCACACAGCGTGCGCACAGACACGCATAGAACGCACACAGCGCGCACAGACCGCACACAGCGCGCGCACACACGCATAGAACGCACACAGCGCGCGCACAGACACGCATAGAACGCACACAGCGCGCGCACAGACACACATAGAACACACACAGCGCGCGCAGACACGCATAGAACACACACAGCGCGCGCACAGACACGCATAGAACACACACAGTGCGCACAGACACGCATAGAACACACACAGCGCGCGCACAGACACGCATAGAACACACACAGCCCGCGCACAGACACGCATAGAACACAGCGCGCGCACAGACACGAATAGAACACACACAGCGCGCGCACAGAACACACACAGCGCGCGCACAGACACGCATAGAACACACACAGCGCACGCACAGACACGCATAGAACGCACACAGCGCGCGCACAGACACGCATAGAACACACACAGCGCGCGCACAGACACGCATAGAACGCACACAGCGCGCGCAGACACGCATAGAACGCACACAGCACTCGCAGACACGCATAGAACGCACACAGCGCGCGCAGACACGCATAGAACGCACACAGCGCGCGTACAGACACACATAGAACGCACACAGCGCACGCACAGACACGAATAGAACGCACACAGTGCGCGCACAGACACGCATAGAACGCACACAGCGCGCGCACAGACACGCATATAACACACAGAGCGCGCACAGACACGCATAGAACGCACACAGCGTGCGCACACACGCATAGAACGCACACAGTGCGCGCACACACACGCATAGAACGCACACAGCACGCGCACAGACACGCATAGAACGCACACAGCGCGCGCACACACGCATAGAACTCACACAGCGCGCGCACAGACACGCATAGAACACACACATCGCGCGCACAGACACGCATAGAACACACAGTGTGCACAGACACGCATAGAACACACACAGCGCGCGCACAGACACGCATAGAACACACACAGCCCGCGCACAGACACGCATAGAACACAGCGCGCGCACAGACACGCATAGAACACACACAGCGCGCGCACAGACACGCATAAAACGCACACAGCGCGCACACAGACACGCAGAGAACGCACACAGCGCGCACACAGACACGCATAGAACGCACACAGCGCGCACACAGACACGCATAGAACGCACACAGCGCGCGCACAGACACGCATAGAACGCACACAGCGCGCGCACAGACACGCATAGAACGCACACAGCGCGCGCAGACACGAATAGAACGCACAGACACGCATAGAACGCACACAGCGCGCGCACAGACACGCATAGAACGCACACAGCGCGCGCAGACACGCATAGAACGCACACAGCGAGCGCAGACACGCATAGAACGCACACAGCGCGCGCACACACACGCATAGAACGCACACAGCGCGCGCACAGACACGCATAGAACGCACACAGCGCGCGCACAGACACGCATAGAACGCACACAGCGCGCGCACAGACACGCATAGAACGCACACAGCGCGCGCACAGACACGCATAGAACGCACACAGCGCGCGCACAGACACGCATAGAACGCACACAGCGCGCGCACAGACACGCATAGAACGCACACAGCGCGTGCACAGACACGCATAGAACGCACACAGCGCGCGCAGACACGCACAGAACGCACACAGCGCGCGCACAGACACGCATAGAACGCACACAGCGCGCGCACAGACACGCATAGAACGCACACAGCGAGCGCACAGACACGCATAGAACGCACACAGCGCGCGCACACACGCATAGAACGCACACAGCGCGCGCACACACGCATAGAACGCACACAGCGCGCACACACACGCATAGAACGCACACAGCGCGCGCACAGACACTCATAGAACGCACACAGCGCGCGCACAGACACGCATAGAACGCACACAGCGCGCGCACAGACACGCATAGAACGCACACAGCGCACGCAGACACGCATAGAACGCACACAGCGCGCGCACAGACACGCATAGAACGCACACAGCGCGCGCACAGACACGCATAGAACGCACACAGCGCGCGCACAGACACGCATAGAACGCACATAGCCCGCGCACAGACACGCATAGAACACACAGCGCGCGCACAGACACGAATAGAACACACACAGCGCGCGCACAGAACACACACAGCGCGCGCACAGACACGCATAGAACGCACACAGCGCGCGCACAGACACGCATAGAACGCACACAGCGCGCGCACAGACACGCATAGAACGCACACAGCGCGCGCACAGACACGCATAGAACGCACACAGCGCGCGCAGACACGCATAGAACGCACACAGCGCTCGCACAGACACGCATAGAACGCACACAGCGCGCGCAGACACGCATAGAACGCACACAGCGCGCGCACAGACACGCATAGAACGCACACAGCGCGCGCACAGACACGAATAGAACGCACACAGCGCGCGCACAGACACGCATAGAACGCACACAGCGCGCGCACAGACACGCATAGAACGCACACAGCGCGCGCACAGACACGCATAGAACGCACACAGCGCGCGCACACACACGCATAGAACGCACACAGCGCGCGCACAGACACGCATAGAACGCACACAGCGCGCACACAGACACGCATAAAACGCACACAGCGCGCACACAGACACGCATAGAACGCAGACAGCGCGCACACAGACACGCATAGAACGCACACAGCGCGCACACAGACACGCATAGAACGCCCACAGCGCGCGCACAGACACGCATAGAACGCACACAGCGCGCGCACAGACACGCATAGAACGCACACAGCGCGCGCACAGACACGCATAGAACGCACACAGCGCGCGCACAGACACGCATAGAACGCACACAGCGCGCGCACAGACACGCAGAGAACGCACACAGCGCGCACACAGACACGCACAGAACGCACACAGCGCGCGCAGACACGCACAGAACGCACACAGCGCGCGCAGACACGCATAAAACGCACACAGCGCGCGCACAGACACGCATAGAACGCACACAGCGCGCGCACAGACACGCATAGAACGCACACAGCTCGCACACAGACACGCATAAAACGCACACAGCGCGCACACAAACACGCATAGAACGCACACAAGGCGCACACAGACACGCATAGAACGCACACAGAGCGCACACAGACACGCATAGAACGCCCACAGCGCGCACACAGACACGCATAGAACGCACACAGCGCGCGCACAGACACGCATAGAACGCACACAGCGCGCGCACAGACACGCATAGAACGCACACAGCGCGCACACAGACACGCATAGAACGCACACAGCGCGCGCACAGACACGCATAGAACGCACACAGCGCGCACACAGACACGCATAGAACGCACACAGCGCGCGCACAGACACGCATAGAACGCACCCAGCGCGCGCACAGACACGCATAGAACGCACACAGCGCGCGCACAGACACGCATAGAACGCACACAGCGCGCGCACAGACACGCATAGAACGCACACAGCGCGCGCACAGACACGCATAGAACGCACACAGCCCGCGCACAGACACGCATATAACACACAGCGCGCGCACAGACACGAATAGAACACACACAGCGCGCGCACAGAACACACACAGCGCGCGCACAGACACGCATAGAACGCACACAGCGCTCGCACAGACACGCATAGAACGCACACAGCGCGCGCACAGACACGCATAGAACGCACACAGCGCGCGCACAGACACGCATAGAACGCACACAGCGCGCGCAGACACGCATAGAACGCACACAGCGCTCGCACAGACACGCATAGAACGCACACAGCGCGCGCACAGACACGCATAGAACGCACACAGCGCGCGCACAGACACGAATAGAACGCACACAGCGCGCGCACAGACACGCATAGAACGCACACAGCCCGCGCACAGACACGCATAGAACGCACACAGCGCGCGCACAGACACGCATAGAACGCACACAGCGCGCGCACAGACACGCATAGAACGCACACAGCGCGCGCACACACGCATAGAACGCACACAGCGCGCGCACACACACGCATAGAACGCACACAGCACGCGCACAGACACGCATAGAACGCACACAGCGCGCGCACAGACACGCATAGAACGCACACAGCGCGCGCAGACACGCATAGAACGCACACAGCGCGCGCACAGACACGCATAGAACGCACACAGCGCTCGCACAGACACGCATAGAACGCACACAGCGCACACAGACACGCATAAAACGCACACAGCGCGCACACAGACACGCATAGAACGCACACAGCGCGCACACAGACACGCATAGAACGCACACAGCGCGCGCACAGACACGCATAGAACGCCCACAGCGCGCGCACAGACACGCATAGAACGCACACAGCGCGCGCACAGACACGCATAGAACGCACACAGCGCGCGCACAGACACGCATAGAACGCACACAGCGCGCGCACAGACACGCATAGAACGCACACAGCGCGCGCACAGACACGCATAGAACGCACACAGCGCGCGCACAGACACGCATAGAACGCACACAGCGCGCGCACAGACACGCATAGAACGCACACAGCCCGCGCACAGACACGCATAGAACACACAGCGCGCGCACAGACACGAATAGAACACACACAGCGCGCGCACAGAACACACACAGCGCGCGCACAGACACGCATAGAACGCACACAGCGCGCGCACAGACACGCATAGAACGCACACAGCGCGCGCACAGACACGCATAGAACGCACACAGCGCGCGCACAGACACGCATAGAACGCACACAGACACGCATAGAACGCACACAGCGCGCACACAGACACGCATAGAACGCACACAGCGCGCGCAGACACGCATAGAACGCACACAGCGCGCGCACAGACACGCATAGAACGCACCCAGCGCGCGCACAGACACGCATAGAACGCACCCAGCGCGCGCACAGACACGCATAGAACGCACACAGCGCGCGCACAGACACGCATAGAACGCACACAGCGCGCGCACAGACACGCATAGAACGCACACAGCGCGCGCACAGACACGCATAGAACGCACACAGCCCGCGCACAGACACGCATAGAACACACAGCGCGCGCACAGACACGAATAGAACACACACAGCGCGCGCACAGAACACACACAGCGCGCGCACAGACACGCATAGAACGCACACAGCGCTCGCACAGACACGCATAGAACGCACACAGCGCGCGCACAGACACGCATAGAACGCACACAGCGCGCGCAGAGACGCATAGAACGCACACAGCGCGCGCACAGACACGCATAGAACGCACACAGCGCGCGCACAGACACGCATAGAACGCACACAGCGCGCGCACAGACACGAATAGAACGCACACAGCGCGCGCACAGACACGCATAGAACGCACACAGCGCGCGCACAGACACGCATAGAACGCACACAGCGCGCGCACAGACACGCATAGAACGCACACAGCGCGCGCACACACGCATAGAACGCACACAGCGCGCGCACACACACGCATAGAACGCACACAGCGCGCGCACAGACACGCATAGAACGCACACAGCGCGCGCACAGACACGCATAGAACGCACACAGCGCGCGCACAGACACGCATAGAACGCACACAGCGCGCGCACAGACACGCATAGAACGCACACAGCGCGCGCACAGACACGCATAGAACGCACACAGCGCGCGCACAGACACGCATAGAACGCACACAGCGCGCGCAGACACGCATAGAACGCACACAGCGCGCGCACAGACACGCATAGAACGCACACAGCGCGCGCACAGACACGCATAGAACGCACACAGCCCGCGCACAGACACGCATAGAACACACAGCGCGCGCACAGACACGAATAGAACACACACAGCGCGCGCACAGAACACACACAGCGCGCGCACAGACACGCATAGAACGCACACAGCGCTCGCACAGACACGCATAGAACGCACACAGCGCGCGCACAGACACGCATAGAACGCACACAGCGCGCGCACAGACACGCATAGAACGCACACAGCGCGCGCAGACACGCATAGAACGCACACAGCGCTCGCACAGACACGCATAGAACGCACACAGCGCGCGCACAGACACGCATAGAACGCACACAGCGCGCGCAGACACGCATAGAACGCACACAGCGCTCGCACAGACACGCATAGAACGCACACAGCGCGCGCACAGACACGCATAGAACGCACACACACGAATAGAACGCACACAGCGCGCGCACAGACACGCATAGAACGCACACAGCGCGCGCACAGACACGCATAGAACGCACACAGCGTGCGCACAGACACGCATAGAACGCACACAGCGCGCGCACACACGCATAGAACGCACACAGCACGCGCACAGACACGCATAGAACGCACACAGCGCGCGCACAGACACGCATAGAACGCACACAGCGCGCGCAGACACGCATAGAACGCACACAGCGCGCGCAGACACGCATAGAACGCACACAGCGCGCGCAGACACGCATAGAACGCACACAGCGCACACAGACACGCATAAAACGCACACAGCGCGCACACAGACACGCATAGAACGCACACAGCGCGCACACAGACACGCATAGAACGCACACAGCGCGCACACAGACACGCATAGAACGCCCACAGCGCGCGCACAGACACGCATAGAACGCACACAGCGCGCGCACAGACACGCATAGAACGCACACAGCGCGCGCACAGACACGCATAGAACGCACACAGCGCGCGCACAGACACGCATAGAACGCACACAGCGCGCGCACAGACACGCATAGAACGCACACAGCGCGCGCACAGACACGCATAGAACGCACACAGCGCGCGCACAGACACGCATAGAACGCACACAGCGCGCGCACAGACACGCATAGAACGCACACAGCGCGCGCACAGACACGCATAGAACGCACACAGCCCGCGCACAGACACGCATAGAACACACAGCGCGCGCACAGACACGAATAGAACACACACAGCGCGCGCACAGAACACACACAGCGCGCGCACAGACACGCATAGAACGCACACAGCGCGCGCACAGACACGCATAGAACGCACACAGCGCGCGCACAGAACGCACACAGCGCGCGCACAGACACGCATAGAACGCACACAGCGCGCACACACACGCATAGAACGCACACAGCGCGCACACAGACACGCATAGAACGCACACAGCGTGCACACAGACACGCATACAACGCACACAGCGCGCGCACAGACACGCATAGAACGCACCCAGCGCGCGCACAGACACGCATAGAACGCACACAGCGCGCGCACAGACACGCATAGAACGCACACAGCGCGCGCACAGACACGCATAGAACGCACACAGCGCGCGCACAGACACGCATAGAACGCACACAGCCCGCGCACAGACACGCATAGAACACACAGCGCGCGCACAGACACGAATAGAACACACACAGCGCGCGCACAGAACACACACAGCGCGCGCAGACACGCATAGAACGCACACAGCGCTCGCACAGACACGCATAGAACGCACACAGCGCGCGCACAGACACGAATAGAACGCACACAGCGCGCGCACAGACACGCATAGAACGCACACAGCGCGCGCACAGACACGCATAGAACGCACACAGCGCGCGCACACACGCATAGAACGCACACAGCGCGCGCACACACACGCATAGAACGCGCACAGACACGCATAGAACGCACACAGCGCGCGCACAGACACGCATAGAACGCACACAGCGCGCGCACAGACACGCATAGAACGCACACAGCGCGCGCACAGACACGCATAGAACGCACACAGCGCGCGCACAGACACGCATAGAACGCACACAGCGCGCGCACAGACACGCATAGAACGCACACAGCGCGCGCACAGACACGCATAGAACGCACACAGCGCGCGCACAGACACGCATAGAACGCCCACAGCGCGCGCACAGACACGCATAGAACGCACACAGCGCGCGCACAGACACGCATAGAACGCACACAGCGCGCGCACAGACACGCATAGAACGCACACAGCGCGCGCACAGACACGCATAGAACGCACACAGCGCGCGCACAGACACGCATAGAACGCACACAGCGCTCGCACAGACACGCATAGAACGCACACAGCGCGCGCACAGACACGCATAGAACGCACACAGCGCGCGCACAGACACGCATAGAACGCATACAGCGCGCGCACAGACACGCATAGAACGCACACAGCGCGCACAGACACGCATAGAACGCACACAGCGCGCGCACAGACACGCAGAGAACGCACACAGCGCGCGCACAGACACGCAGAGAACGCACACAGCGCGCGCAGACACGCATAGAACGCACACAGCGCGCGTAGACACGCATAAAACGCACACAGCGCGCGCACAGACACGCATAGAACGCACACAGCGCGCACACACACGCATAAAACGCACACAGCGCGCACACAAACACGCATAGAACGCACACAACGCGCACACAGAAACGCATAGAACGCACACAGCGCGCGCACAGACACGCATAGAACGCACACAGCGCGCGCACAGACACGCATAGAACGCACACAGCGCGCGCACAGACACGCATAGAACGCACACAGCGCGCGCACAGACACGCATAGAACGCACACAGCGCGCGCACAGACACGCATAGAACGCACACAGCGCGCGCAGACACGCATAGAACGCACACAGCGCGCACAGACACGCATAGAACGCACACAGCGCGCGCACAGACACGCATAGAACGCCCACAGCGCGCGCACAGACACGCATAGAACGCACACAGCGCGCGCACAGACACGCATAGAACGCACACAGCGCGCGCACAGACACGCATAGAACGCACACAGCGCGCGCACAGACACGCATAGAACGCACACAGCGCGCGCACAGACACGCATAGAACGCACACAGCGCGCGCACAGACACGCATAGAACGCACACAGCGCGCGCACAGACACGCATAGAACGCACACAGCGCGCGCACAGACACGCATAGAACGCACACAGCGCGCGCACAGACACGCATAGAACGCACACAGCGCGCGCACAGAAACGCATAGAACGCACACAGCGCGCGCATAGACACGCATAGAACGCACACAGCGCACGCACACACGCATAGAACGCACACAGCACGCGTACACACGCATAGAATGCACACAGCGCGCACACACACGCATAGAACGCACACAGCGCGCGCACACTCATAGAACGCACACAGCGCGCGCACAGACACGCATAGAACGCACACAGCGCGCGCACAGACACGCATAGAACACACACAGCGCGCGCACAGACACGCATAGAACACACACAGCGCGCGCACAGACACGCATAGAACGCACACAGCGCGCGCAGACACGCATAGAACGCACACAGCGCGCTCACAGACACGCATAGAACGCACACAGCGCGCGCACAGACACGAATAGAACGCACACAGCGCGCGCACAGACACGCATAGAACGCACAGCGCGCGCACAGACACGCATATAACACACACAGAGCGCGCACAGACACGCATAGAACGCACACAGCGCGCGCACACACGCATAGAACGCACACAGCGCGCGCACACACACGCATAGAACGCACACAGCACGCGCACAGACACGCATAGAACGCACACAGCGCGCGCACAGACACGCATAGAACACACACAGCGCGCACACACACGCATAGAACACACAGCGCGCGCACACACACGCATAGAACACACAGCGCGCGCACACACACGCATAGAACACACAGCGCGCGCACAGAACACATACAGCGCGCACAGACACGCACAGAACACATACAGCGCGCGCACAGACACGCATAGAACGCACACAGCGCGCGCACAGACACGCATAGAACGCACACAGCGCGCGCACAGACACGCATAGAACGCACACAGCGCGCGCACAGACACGCATAGAACGCACACAGCGCGCGCAAAGACACGCATAGAACGCACACAGCGCGCGCACAGACACGCATAGAACGCACACAGCGCGCGCACAGACACGCATAGAACGCACACAGCTCGCGCACAGACACGCATAGAACGCACACAGCTCGCGCACAGACACGCATAGAACACACAGCGAGCGCACAGACACGCATAGAACAAACAGCGAGCGCACAGACACGCATAGAACACACAGCGAGCGTACAGACACGCATAGAACACACACAGCGCGCACAGACACGCATAGAACGCACACAGCGCGCACATAGACACGCATAGAACGCACACAGCGCGCACACAGACACGCATAGAACACACACAGCGCGCGCACAGACACGCATAGAACACACACAGCGCGCGCACAGACACGCATAGAACGCACACAGCGCGCGCAGACACGCATAGAACGCACACAGCGCGCTCACAGACACGCATAGAACGCACACAGCGCGCGCACAGACACGAATAGAACGCACACAGCGCGCGCACAGACACGCATAGAACGCACAGCGCGCGCACAGACACGCATATAACACACACAGAGCGCGCACAGACACGCATAGAACGCACACAGCGCGCGCACACACGCATAGAACGCACACAGCGCGCGCACACACACGCATAGAACGCACACAGCACGCGCACAGACACGCATAGAACGCACACAGCGCGCGCACACACGCATAGAACACACACAGCGCGCGCACAGACACGCATAGAACACACACAGCGCGCGCACACACACGCATAGAACACACAGCGCGCGCACAGACACGCATAGAACACATACAGCGCGCGCACAGACACGCACAGAACACATACAGCGCGCGCACAGACACGCACAGAACACATACAGCGCGCGCACAGACACGCACAGAACGCACACAGCGCGCGCACAGACACGCATAGAACGCACACAGCGCGCGCACAGACACGCATAGAACGCACACAGCGCGCGCAAAGACACGCATAGAACGCACACAGCGCGCGCACAGACACGCATAGAACGCACACAGCGCGCGCACAGACACGCATAGAACGCACACAGCTCGCGCACAGACACGCATAGAACGCACACAGCGCGCGCACAGACACGCATAGAACACACAGCGAGCGCACAGACACGCATAGAACAAACAGCGAGCGCACAGACACGCATAGAACACACAGCGAGCGCACAGACACGCATAGAACACACAGCGAGCGCACAGACACGCATAGAACACACACAGCGCGCACAGACACGCATAGAACGCACACAGCGCGCGCACAGACACGCATAGAACGCACAGCGAGCGCACAGACACACATAGAACGCACACAGCGCGCGCACAGACACGCATAGAACACACAGCGCGCGCACAGACACGCATAGAACACACACAGCGCGCGCACAGACACGCATAGAACGCACACAGCGCGCGCAGACACGCATAGAACGCACACAGCGCGCTCACAGACACGCATAGAACGCACACAGCGCGCGCACAGACACGAATAGAACGCACACAGCGCGCGCACAGACACGCATAGAACGCACAGCGCGCGCACAGACACGCATATAACACACACAGAGCGCGCACAGACACGCATAGAACGCACACAGCGCGCGCACACACGCATAGAACGCACACAGCGCGCGCACACACACGCATAGAACGCACACAGCACGCGCACAGACACGCATAGAACGCACACAGCGCGCGCACAGACACGCATAGAACACACACAGCGCGCACACACACGCATAGAACACACAGCGCGCGCACACACACGCATAGAACACACAGCGCGCGCACACACACGCATAGAACACACAGCGCGCGCACAGAACACATACAGCGCGCACAGACACGCACAGAACACATACAGCGCGCGCACAGACACGCATAGAACGCACACAGCGCGCGCACAGACACGCATAGAACGCACACAGCGCGCGCACAGACACGCATAGAACGCACACAGCGCGCGCAAAGACACGCATAGAACGCACACAGCGCGCGCACAGACACGCATAGAACGCACACAGCGCGCGCACACACGCATAGAACGCACACAGCTCGCGCACAGACACGCATAGAACGCACACAGCGCGCGCACAGACACGCATAGAACACACAACGAGCGCACAGACACGCATAGAACAAACAGCGAGCGCACAGACACGCATAGAACACACAGCGAGCGTACAGACACGCATAGAACACACACAGCGCGCACAGACACGCATAGAACGCACACAGCGCGCACACAGACACGCATAGAACGCACACAGCGCGCACACAGACACGCATAGAACACACACAGCGCGCGCACAGACACGCATAGAACACACACAGCGCGCGCACAGACACGCATAGAACGCACACAGCGCGCGCAGACACGCATAGAACGCACACAGCGCGCTCACAGACACGCATAGAACGCACACAGCGCGCGCACAGACACGAATAGAACGCACACAGCGCGCGCACAGACACGCATAGAACGCACAGCGCGCGCACAGACACGCATAGAACGCACACAGAGCGCGCACAGACACGCATAGAACGCACACAGCGCGCGCACACACGCATAGAACGCACACAGCGCGCGCACACACACGCATAGAACGCACACAGCACGCGCACAGACACGCATAGAACGCACACAGCGCGCGCAGACACGCATAGAACACACACAGCGCGCGCACAGACACGCATAGAACACACACAGCGCGCGCACACACACGCATAGAACACACAGCGCGCGCACAGACACGCATAGAACACATACAGCGCGCGCACAGACACGCACAGAACACATACAGCGCGCGCACAGACACGCACAGAACACATACAGCGCGCGCACAGACACGCACAGAACGCACACAGCGCGCGCACAGACACGCATAGAACGCACACAGCGCGCGCACAGACACGCATAGAACGCACACAGCGCGCGCAAAGACACGCATAGAACGCACACAGCGCGCGCACAGACACGCATAGAACGCACACAGCGCGCGCACAGACACGCATAGAACGCACACAGCTCGCGCACAGACACGCATAGAACGCACACAGCGCGCGCACAGACACGCATAGAACACACAGCGAGCGCACAGACACGCATAGAACAAACAGCGAGCGCACAGACACGCATAGAACACACAGCGAGCGCACAGACACGCATAGAACACACACAGCGCGCACAGACACGCATAGAACGCACACAGCGCGCGCACAGACACGCATAGAACGCACAGCGAGCGCACAGACACGCATAGAACGCACACAGCGCGCGCACAGACACGCATAGAACACACAGCGCGCGCACAGACACGCATAGAACACACAGCGCGCGCACAGACACGCATAAAACTCACAGCGAGCGCGCTCACAGACACGCATAGAACACACAGCGCGCGCACAGACACGCATAGAACGCACACAGCGTGCGCACAGACACGCATAGAACGCACACAGCGCGCGCACAGACACGCATAGAACGTACACAGCGCGCGCACAGACACGCATAGAACGCACACAGCACGCGCACAGACACGCATAGAACGCACACAGCGCGCGCACAGACACGCATAGAACGCATAAAACATACACACAGAACACATATCACACACAGACAGGTACACATATCAGGCATCGCATGCACACAGATATATATATATATATATATATACACACACACACACATACATAGCGCACACCCAGACGTATACACTGTGTGTACAGACATACAGAACACTTTGCCAGCCACAGATACACAGCTCCGCTCCACAAGCCGCACCGTGTGCACTGCCGGCTCCTCCGCACTTACTCGTTGTGAGAACTCATATACCCGGGCCGGCGGTCTCGCTGTCGGGAGCTCCGTGCTCATGTACCGGCCTCACATCGCCGCCTCCTTCCTGCTTTCCTCTCACACGGGGCGGGCGGAGCGGCGGCTGGTGCGGCCCACAGTGCCGTGTGCTGACAGGAAGCGGCGGTGCAGCAGGGCGGTCACACCGGGACACAGCAGCCCGCCTGCCGATCCGCCCTGTAGTCCCCACTCACAGCTGGGGTCGTGTAGGGTCGGGGTGCTCGGTGTCACTGAGAGTCAGAGACAGGACAGTCCTGAGACTGTGGGGAGAGGTAATAGGGCTCATTTCTTCCCCAATATGCTCCCTCTGGGTGAAGCCCCACATAGCTGTCCGTCCCAGGGTGCTGTGCAGCAGGAGGGGGATGGGGTGGGTTGTTTTGACTTATACAGAAGACCCCTAATAACAGTAGTGGGATTCAAATTTTTAACAACAGGTTCTGTGTTTGTGTGTAGGAAAGCCACACCCATTTTTAAGCCACACCCATTATTACACCACACCCATTTACATGCACCTTTTCATCAAACATATACAAGTGGGGGCGCAGTCAAGGAGCTGTTGCCTATAGGCAGCACAGGTCCCCAAAAGGCAGCACAGGTCCCCAATAGGCAGAATTGTTCCCCAATATGCAGTGCAGGTCCCCAATAGGCAGCACAGGTCCCCAATAGGCAGCATTGGTCCCCAATAGGCAGTGCAGGTCCCCAATAGGCAGTGCAGGTCCCCAATAGGAAGTGCAGGTCCCCAATAGGCAGCATTGTACCCCAATAGGCAGCACAGGTCCCCAATAGGCAGCACAGGTCCCCAATAGGCAGCATTGGTCCCCAATAGGCAGTGCAGGTCCCCAATAGGCAGTGCAGGTCCCCAATAGGAAGTGCAGGTCCCCAATAGGCAGCATTGTTCCCCAATAGGCAGCACAGGTCCCCAATAGGCAGCACAGGTCCCCAATAGGCAGCATTGGTCCCCAATAGGCAGTGCAGGTCCCCAATAGGCAGTGCAGGTCCCCAATAGGAAGTGCAGGTCCCCAATAGGCAGCATTGTACCCCAATAGGCAGTGCAGGTCCCCAATAGGCAGCACAGGTCCCCAATAGGCAGCATTGGTCCCCAATAGCCAGTGCAGGTCCCCAATAGGCAGCATTGTTCCCCAATAGGCAGGCACAGGTCCCCAATAGGCAGCATTGTTCCCCAATAGGCAGCATAGGTCCCCAATAGGCAGCATTGTTCCCCAATATGCAGCACAGGTCCCCAATAGGCAGTATTGTTCCCCAATAGGCAGCATTGTTCCCCAATAGGCAGGCACAGGTCCCCAATAGACAGCATTGGTCCCCAATAGACAGCATTGTTCCCCAATAGGCAGCATAGGTCCCCAATAGGCAGCATAGGTCCCCAATAGGCAGCACAGGTCCCCAATAGACAGCATTGTTCCCCAATATGCAGCACAGGTCCCCAATAGGCAGCATTGTTCCCCAATAGGCAGCATTGTTCCCCAATAGGCAGCATTGTTCCCCAATAGGCAGGCACAGGTCCCCAAAAGGCAGCACAGGTCCCCAATAGACAGCATTGGTCCCCAATAGACAACATTGGTCCCCAATAGACAGCATTGTTCCCCAATAGGCAGCATAGGTCCCCAATAGGCAGCGCAGGTCCCCAATAGGCAGCATAGGTCCCCAATAGGCAGCACAGGTCCCCAATAGCAGCATTGTTCCCCAATAGGCAGCACAGGTCCCCAATAGACAGCATTGTTCCCCAATATGCAGCACAGGTCCCCAATAGGCAGCATTGTTCCCCAATAGGCAGCACAGGTCCCCAATAGGCAGCGTTGTTCCCCAATAGGCAGGCACAGGTCCCCAATAGGCAGCATAGGTCCCCAATAGGCAGCATTGTTCCCCAATAGGCAGCACAGGTCCCCAATAGACAGCATTATTCCCCAATAGGCAGTGCAGGTCCCCAATAGGCAGCACAGGTCCCCAATAGGCAGCATTGGTCCCCAATAGGCAGTGCAGGTCCCCAATAGGCAGCATTGTTCCCCAATAGGCAGCACAGGTCCCCAATAGGCAGGCACAGGTCCCCAATAGGCAGCACAGGTCCCCAATAGGCAGCATTGTTCCCCAATAGGCAGCACAGGTCCCCAATAGGCAGTATTGTTCCCCAATAGGCAGGCACAGGTCCCCAAAAGGCAGCACAGGTCCCCAATAGGCAGCATTGTTCCCCAATATGCAGCACAGGTCCCCAATAGGCAGTATTGTTCCCCAATAGGCAGGCACAGGTCCCCAAAAGGCAGCACAGGTCCCCAATAGACAGCATTGGTCCCCAATAGACAGCATTGTTCCCCAATAGGCAGCATAGGTCCCCAATAGGCAATGCAGGTCCCCAATAGGCAGCATAGGTCCCCAATAGGCAGCACAGGTCCCCAATAGCAGCATTGTTCCCCAATAGGCAGCACAGGTCCCCAATAGACAGCATTGTTCCCCAATATGCAGCACAGGTCCCCAATAGGCAGCATTGTTCCCCAATAGGCAGCACAGGTCCCCAATAGGCAGCATTGTTCCCCAATAGGCAGCATTGTTCCCCAATAGGCAGCATTGTTCCCCAATAGGCAGGCACAGGTTCCCTAAAGGCAGCACAGGTCCCCAATAGACAGCATTGGTCCCCAATAGACAACATTGTTCCCCAATAGACAGCATTGTTCCCCAATAGGCAGCATAGGTCCCCAATAGGCAGTGCAGGTCCCCAATAGGCAGCATAGGTCCCCAATAGGCAGCACAGGTCCCCAATAGCAGCATTGTTCCCCAATAGGCAGCACAGGTCCCCAATAGACAGCATTGTTCCCCAATATGCAGCACAGGTCCCCAATAGGCAGCATTGTTCCCCAATAGGCAGCACAGGTCCCCAATAGGCAGCATTGTTCCCCAATAGGCAGGCACAGGTCCCCAATAGGCAGGCACAGGTCCCCAATAGGCAGCATAGGTCCCCAATAGGCAGCATTGTTCCCCAATAGGCAGCATTGTTCCCCAATAGGGAGCATTGGTCCCCAATAGACAGCATTGTTCCCCAATAGACAGCACAGGTCCCCAATAGACAGCATTGTTCCCCAATAGGCAGCATTGTTCCCCAATAGGCAGCATAGGTCCCCAATAGGCAGCATAGGTCCCCAATAGGCAGCACAGGTCCCCAATAGCAGCATTGTTCCCCAATAGGCAGCACAGGTCCCCAATAGACAGCATTGTTCCCCAATATGCAGCACAGGTCCCCAATAGGCAGCATTGTTCCCCAATAGGCAGCACAGGTCCCCAATAGGCAGCGTTGTTCCCCAATAGGCAGGCACAGGTCCCCAATAGGCAGCATAGGTCCCCAATAGGCAGCATTGTTCCCCAATAGGCAGCACAGGTCCCCAATAGACAGCATTATTCCCCAATAGGCAGCGCAGGTCCCCAATAGGCAGCACAGGTCCCCAATAGGCAGCATTGGTCCCCAATAGGCAGTGCAGGTCCCCAATAGGCAGCATTGTTCCCCAATAGGCAGCACAGGTCCCCAATAGGCAGGCACAGGTCCCCAATAGGCAGGCACAGGTCCCCAATAGGCAGCACAGGTCCCCAATAGGCAGCATTGTTCCCCAATAGGCAGCACAGGTCCCCAATAGGCAGTATTGTTCCCCAATAGGCAGGCACAGGTCCCCAAAAGGCAGCACAGGTCCCCAATAGGCAGCATTGTTCCCCAATATGCAGCACAGGTCCCCAATAGGCAGTATTGTTCCCCAATAGGCAGGCACAGGTCCCCAAAAGGCAGCACAGGTCCCCAATAGACAGCATTGGTCCCCAATAGACAGCATTGTTCCCCAATAGGCAGCATAGGTCCCCAATAGGCAGTGCAGGTCCCCAATAGGCAGCATAGGTCC
This sequence comes from Dendrobates tinctorius, assembly GCF_039654945.1. NCBI lineage: Eukaryota > Metazoa > Chordata > Amphibia > Anura > Dendrobatidae > Dendrobates > Dendrobates tinctorius. The sequence continues at coordinate 33,164,360 of NW_027361708.1, read as the reverse complement.
CCAATAGGCAGCACAGGTCCCCAATAGCAGCATTGTTCCCCAATAGGCAGCACAGGTCCCCAATAGACAGCATTGTTCCCCAATATGCAGCACAGGTCCCCAATAGGCAGCATTGTTCCCCAATAGGCAGCACAGGTCCCCAATAGGCAGCATTGTTCCCCAATAGGCAGCATTGTTCCCCAATAGGCAGGCACAGGTTCCCTAAAGGCAGCACAGGTCCCCAATAGACAGCATTGGTCCCCAATAGACAGCATTGTTCCCCAATAGACAGCATTGTTCCCCAATAGGCAGCATAGGTCCCCAATAGGCAGTGCAGGTCCCCAATAGGCAGCATAGGTCCCCAATAGGCAGCACAGGTCCCCAATAGCAGCATTGTTCCCCAATAGGCAGCACAGGTCCCCAATAGACAGCATTGTTCCCCAATATGCAGCACAGGTCCCCAATAGGCAGCATTGTTCCCCAATAGGCAGCACAGGTCCCCAATAGGCAGCATTGTTCCCCAATAGGCAGGCACAGGTCCCCAATAGGCAGGCACAGGTCCCCAATAGGCAGCATTGTTCCCCAATAGGCAGCATTGTTCCCCAATAGGCAGCATTGTTCCCCAATAGGGAGCATTGGTCCCCAATAGACAGCATTGTTCCCCAATAGACAGCACAGGTCCCCAATAGACAGCATTGTTCCCCAATAGGCAGCATTGTTCCCCAATAGGCAGCATAGGTCCCCAATAGGCAGCATTGTTCCCCAATAGGCAGCATTGTTCCCCAATAGGGAGCATTGGTCCCCAATAGACAGCATTGTTCCCCAATAGACAGCACAGGTCCCCAATAGACAGCATTGTTCCCCAATAGGCAGCATAGGTCCCCAATAGGCAGTGCAGGTCCCCAATAGGCAGCATAGGTCCCCAATAGGCAGCATTGTTCCCCAATAGGCAGCATTGTTCCCCAATAGGCAGCATTGTTCCCCAATAGGGAGCATTGGTCCCCAATAGACAGCATTGTTCCCCAATAGACAGCATTGTTCCCCAATAGGCAGCATAGGTCCCCAATAGGCAGCATTGTTCCCCAATAGGCAGCATTGTTCCCCAATAGGGAGCATTGGTCCCCAATAGACAGCATTGTTCCCCAATAGACAGCACAGGTCCCCAATAGACAGCATTGTTCCCCAATAGGCAGCATAGGTCCCCAATAGGCAGTGCAGGTCCCCAATAGGCAGCATAGGTCCCCAATAGGCAGCACAGGTCCCCAATAGGCAGCATTGTTCCCCAATAGGCAGCACAGGTCCCCAATAGACAGCATTGTTCCCCAATATGCAGCACAGGTCCCCAATAGGCAGCATTGTTCCCCAATAGGCAGCACAGGTCCCCAATAGGAAGTGCAGGTCCCCAATAGACAGCATTGTTCCCCAATAGGCAGCATTGTTCCCCAATAGGCAGCACAGGTCCCCAATAGACAGCATTATTCCCCAATAGACAGCACAGGTCCCCAATAGACAGCACAGGTCCCCAATAGGCAGCTTTGTTCCCCAATAGGCAGCATAGGTCCCCAATAGGCAGTGCAGGTCCCCAATAGGCAGCGCAGGTCCCCAATAGGCAGTGCAGGTCCCCAATAGGCAGCATAGGTCCCCAATAGGCAGCGCAGGTCCCCAATAGGCAGTGCAGGTCCCCAATAGGCAGCATAGGTCCCCAATAGGCAGCTTTGTTCCCTATAGGCAGCACAGGTCCCTAATAGGCAGGCACAGGTCCCAAATAGGCAGGCACAGGTCCCTAATAGGCAGGCACAGGTCCCTAATAGACAGTACAGGTCCTCAATAGGCAGAACAGGTCCCAAATAGGCAGGCACAGGTCCCTAATAGGCAGACACAGGTCCCTAATAGGCAGGCACAGGTCCCTAGTAGGCAGCACAGCACAGGCCTCCAATAAGCAGCAGCACTGCACATATACAGTAACTGACCTGGTGTTGGTCTGTGTACCATACACAGGCTGAAGTTGTGAGGTGAGGCAGGCGGGCGGCGGGCCACCACACACAGACTAGTGTCCTGTCCAGGCTCAGCTCACTGGGCAGCCGCAGGAATCAGTGCGCGGACAGCGGGGGCCGCCGGGGTGTGCTGACTGCTGTGCTCTGTCCAGTACTAGTCAGCAGACAGAGCAGCAGCATGCGTCGTCACGTATCAATGCGCGCGGTATCCGGCGGGAAGCAGAGCAAGAGTCCTCCTCTGCTCCTTGCCTCCAGGCAGCGCCAGGACATCAGAGGACCGGATCGCGGCTCTAGATCTCCCCGGTTCGGGGAACCGGCTGCTCTTTTAACAACCGGTTCCACCGAACCGGGGAGAACCCGCTGAATCCCACCCCTGCCTAATAACCTACAGGGGTTGTCCAGGCTAGGCACCCCTCCATGTGATGACGTGCACTGCTCACACTGTCAGTATTCCCAGTAGTCTGGTGTCACGTGACCCCCATGTATGTGATTGGCACAGGTGGTGATGAGGCTCATCAGTGTCACTTCTAATGAGAGACACTGGCCTAGTCACCACCTGTGCGCAGGTTGGCAAATCCTAGTCCCGTAACCGCCGCCCGTACTGGGGAATGGTGACTGTGTGTGCACCACACATAACACCCCCATGGAAGACCCCGGCTCAGTTTAGTGGCCGCTCCTGGGTCCAGCAGGTCGGAGGGCATCATTCATGGAATGTGGAGCTGCCACTAAACAGTAACGGGTGGTGGAGTTCCACATTGTGAACTTCCCGCAGGTGCAAGAGCCGGTAGTAGCTGACCGGTAGGGGTGGCCGGTCCTAACTATCTGATATGGATGCCCTGTTCAATAGAAAGGCCATCATTAGTGTGATGGAAAACCCCTTTAATGCAGAGCCCGCTGCGGACTATGCGGCTTCGTTGTGTTTTCCCAGGCAGGGCAATGTGTGGCTAATGTCAGTTGTGTTACAGGACCCGAGGTCAGTCCAGTCAGGGGGATCCAACACCCCCCGAATCGTCTCACCTCATAGATATATGACAAGTCTGACCTAAAGAGAAGCCGTCAGGGCGATTGGGTAATATAAAGCCGTGGCTGTGCTGGCCCTGTCATCACATGGATAGCTTTGGTGGAGAAAGTCGCTTTGTTCTTTAGGTTTTCAGTATTACTGCGCCATGACAGCCATGGCTGTACATTGTCAATAGCACAGACGGTTCTCTCTAAAACTCTTTGTTTCAGAGAGAAATGATTTTATGACGCATAAAGGAGTCTTGATTTAATACACGATTAGACAGAAGCAATGGTGGCGGTTTCTTAGGTGTAGGGGAGCTGACCGGTTCCCTAATCATGTGGTGCTGCCAAACGGAGGGCTCAGCAATAGTGATAAGTGACTGTGCTGGGATACAGCGTTATCCCAGCACGCTCGGGTGCTAACCCAGTGTCTTCGGCCTGCTCGAATAATATGTTCATGTCTGGCAGCTGTTCGACAGCCACAACATATGCAGGGATTGCCTAACAAACCCCTTATCCAAGCTCAGTCGCTCAAAACTACTCAGCGACATTGGCCTCCTGCACATTAGTCTTCAGAGGAAAGGTGTGGTAATGTGCGCTGAATCCATTAAGAGGCCCCCACCACTTAAAAAGGTTGTCCACTACTTTAGCATTGATGACAATCTTAGGATAGGTCATCAATCTCTGATCGGTCAGGGTCTGACACCCAGCACCCCCGATCAGCTGTTATCAGTGTCTGCGGCGGCCGCCAGCCAGAAGTACTCACTTGCGGAGCTGTCCATCTTCTAATAATGGCTGCTGCAGGGTACTACACATCCTATTGATTTGAATAGGAGGCGGATGTGTAGTACCCACTATCAGAAGACGGCCAGCTCCACAAGTGAGAACTTCCAGCCGACACCAATAAAAACTGATCAGTGGGGGTGCCGGGTGTCAGACCCCGACCGATTAGACCTTGATGACCTATCTTAAGGATAGGTCATCAGTGCTAAAGTAGTGGACAACCTCTTTAATGTACCGTATTTGGTGCAACTTATCCCTGACATGAACTTCTTTGTGCCTCCTCAGAAATACTAATCAAGTCCCATTTCTGGCACAAGTTATGTCACTTAATTGCCTCTGTCTCACCAATGCTCTGCCCACTGGTGGAACTAGGCAGGACTGGCATGAAAACCTTCATGACCTTGCAGACTTTCACACTGCACAAAAATGTTGTGAATTATCATATTGTTTTATGGCAGAAAACTGGTGTAAGCACTTTAATAGACTGGCCCCTAGTTCTTTTTATCCAAACAGGTCACTCTACTGCGACACCTTGCTTCCACTTTACCCTTTACTCAGAATGTTCTGTTGGGCCTGTAATCACCCAACATGGTGTCACCAACATGGTAGTAGCCCAAGAGTGCGACTCTGGTATCAGACTAGATCCTCTCAAGATCATTGTAGGGTGGGCCTGTATTGCATCATGATATGTCTCTATACTCAGAAGCTGGTGCACAGAACATTCAAAAGCCTAGATCTCTCTGGTCCAAGTAGGACTGAAGCCTTCGGAGCATTGGTGTTTTGGCCTAATCCTTAGCCTCTATGACTCTGAAATCTGGTTTTCAGATAGCCTATTAGGCTTTTATGGACATGTGGCCTAAGTGTTTCTGGGCCCCTCATCAAATAAGGTTTAATTATTTCACTCGCTTAAAAATTAATTTCTTGTTTTGGCAGCCACTCGAGTCAAGATGTCTCTGGCCAGAAACTCAGTAGTTATCCTCTGTTCTTGGTATTCTTGCATAACAGATTTGAGTCGGCTTTGGTCCCAGCCCTTGTTCTGATTCTGCTGAGGCAAGCCTGCCTAAAGTCACCTTTCAGCCGCTCCATTATAAAGGGGCTTCAAAGCACAGACATAAAGTTGGGGGAAGCTAGACAGTTGGCTCCAGAAACAGCTTGCAGTGCTATTTTGAAGTAAAAGACACAGGTGACAACGCACAGACTGTCCATGGGGCAAATACATTTTTCTTTTATGCAGACGACCATAAACAAATGACGTTTTGACTCTTCCAAGTCTTTTTCATGTAGTCGTTATGAATGACAGAATGGCATAAATATGTGGAAAAAACAAAATCCTAAGAAAAAAATTTCATGACAAGCTATTAGGTGTAAACACAATATAGCCATCTGGGGTTTATTATATGGGTGTTTCCGTGTAAATCTCGGAAATACGTGATTCAGACTGATTCCCCGGCGGAAGATTCCCTATAATGAGTCAGATGGAGGCACTGTGGATGCCATCTGGCCTATGATCCGGCCGTGTCGGTTTTTTTAAGCGTTCATAAAAGAGTGATTGGCCACAGTTTTGTGCATCTCTGAAAAGAAGGACAACGCTGAACAGAGTCCAGGGTAACTCTCCCTCATTATAGTGAATGGATCCCTTGGGGGTTTCATCTGAATCACCACGTTCAGAGATTTAAATGGAACCCCGATGTAAGTGCTCAGCGTAGAGGACAGGATAAATGTGGTCCCAAATGTGTAAAATGTTTCCAATAAAAGCTTCAACTCAATCCCCCAAAAAACAAGTCCCCACTCAGGTCTGTCATCTGTTAATGGAAATATAGGGGGCTTCCACTTTACTGGTAGCACAAAGACTCAGGAAAAGAGTATACTACTCGTTCCCTAAAAGAAATCAAGCAAATTCTGCACTCTCAAATCCAAATGTCCCCCTCCCTTCTGATCCCTAGTGTGCCTAAGGTCTCTTTCACACATCCGTTTTTTTCCGGTACTGGAGATATCAGTGTTCGTGTGTGTGCTACATGTGGCAATCATGTGCCGCATCAGTACCACACGGACGGCCACCGGGAAAGAAGCGCTACAGTAAGCACTGTTCCCCGGCGGCAGGTGCTGAAGCCAGCTGTCATCATTCTCCCCTGCTCTGTCGGCGAGCAGAGAATGATGAGCGCTATATTAAAGTCTGAACGACAGCAGGTGGGGGTTGGGGAATAACCTGATCATCCGTACCGTCACAGTTATTAGCAGCAGCAGGTGCCGGATGATGTGGGTAAGATTCCCAAAAGCCACCTCTTGCTGTCGTTCGGACTTTAATATAACGCTCATCATTCTCCTCTGCTCCCTGGCAGAGCAGGGGAGAATGATGATAGCCGGCTTCAACACCTGCCACAGGGGAACGGCGCTTACTGTAACGCTTCTTCCAGATGCCGATGCATGTCACACGGAGGACATCAATGTGTGTTCTCCGTGTGCGGGACGTTTTGTCGTCCGTGCTGATGGTAAATACCGGACATGTCAGTGTGTTTTGCCCACAGACACACGGTCTGTGGAAAAACACATGTCCACAGACCCATTCATTTGATGGGTCTACGTGAGTACGTTTTTCCGGTACGTGTGAAAACTGTCACCACACGTACTGGAGACACGGACGTGTGGAAGAGACCTAAACCACATTTAGGGCATTTTTGCCATGCAAATTTGGTAGAAAAACCTGATTCTAGCAAAGTGAGAAGCCTGAAGTGTCATGCACACATTGAGTTTTTTTGACTTGCAAATTTGGTGCAAAAAATAATCTGCAGCATGTCAATTCTCTGTCAATTTGTCCTGCATTTTTCATTTTTGACTTCAATCAATAATGCATGTTTTTGCCGCTACGGTTTTTTGGCCAAGAGATGCAGAAATGATGCAGAAATTTCTGCATCCATTTACTCAACGTGTGCATATAGGATTAGTGTCCACATGTTTTGCATTTCTGTAGCAATGTATGTTCACTACAACGTACCAGGCACTGCAATGTATGGGCACTACAACGTACCGGGCACTGCAATGTATGGGCACTACAACGTACCGGGCACTGCAATGTATGGGCACTACAACGTACCGGGCACTGCAATGTATGGGCACTACAACGTACCGGGCACTGCAATGTATGGGCACTGCAATGTATGGGCACTACAACGTACCGGGCACTGCAATGTATGGGCACTACAACGTACCGGGCACTGCAATGTATGGGCACTACAACGTACCGGGCACTGCAGTGTATGGGCACTACAACGTACTGGGCACTGCAATGTATGGGCACTACAACGTACCGGGCACTGCAATGTATGGGCACTACAATTGCAGATTTACAATTCTCACTCATCAACAACCATTACTTCCTGCTTCTGGAAAACACACATGGAGTCAAAATAGTCAAATCACCTGTAGATACATTCCAATAGGGGTGTAATTTCCAAAATTGGGCACGGCTTGGAGGAATACTGCTCTTCTGGCAGTTAGGGGCTCTTTATATACAGTCTGCAAACTATTCTATGAAAATTTCTTCTCCAAGAATCAATTAGCGCTCAGCAATAATTGTGTGACAAATTTTGGTGCCGTTTTATCCATTTGCACGTGTGAATATGTAAAATCTGGGGCTAAAACTTTTTTTGTGGGAAAAATATAATTACCTTTTCTCCATTGCCAAATGGAATAAAATTTTGTTACACACCCTTGGTGTCCATATAACCACTGCACCTTTGTGGTTTTGAGCACCTTGAGGGGTAGTTCATAGGATGGTGTCACTTTTGTGCATTTTATGTCACATAGTCCACTCAAAGTCACTTCAAATATGATGTGGTCCCTAAAAAAATTGGTTTTGTAAATTTTGTTGGAAAAATGGAAAATTACTTATTACCTTTTAACCCTTCTAACTTTCTAACAAAAAAAAATGTTTAAAAAATGATGCCGATGTAAAATAGACATGTGGTAAATGTTATTTATTATTTTTTTGTTTGGTATAACTATCTGATTTAAAGGCTAAGGCTGGTTTCACATTAGCGTTTTTGCGCGCAAACGCTAATCGGGCGCATGCGCTATGCACCCCTATGTTTAACATGGCGAGCGCATGGTCTAGCCCTTGCACGCGTTCATGTGCAATTTCGTGCGCATTCGCTTTTTCCAGGTGTGCGCCTAGATGTGCTAGATGCTACATGTTGCATTTTTTGTTCTGCCCAACCTCGTCAAAAAAGCGCATGCGATCACATGCAAAAAAACACATTACAGTCTATGGGGTCGCTGGCGTGCACTTGGTCGTGCGCACTCCAGCGCTTTTGAATGCATGTGCTTTTTGAGTAAACAATGTCTAGACACTGGTTTAAACCACACCCTACACAAGCAACATTGTTTGGGGGGTAGTGTAGATAAAAATAAGGTGTTTGCAGTTGCAGAACAATACTCTACAGACAGCCTGGAGCAGAGAGCAGCAGCCATTTCAGAGAGAAGCAGCAACTTCAAAAATGTGAGTATTCTAAAAAACCTAATGTCTGCCTGTCCTTTAAATGTATTATGTACTACATAGTAACATAGTTATTAAGGTTGAAGGGAGACTTTAAGTCCATCTAGTTCAACCCATATCCAGCCTAACCTTCCCTAACATGTTGATCCAGAGGAAGGCAAAAAAAACCCATGTGGCAAACAGTAAGCTTCACATTGGGGAAAAACATTCCTTCCCGACTCCACATACGGCAATCAGACTAGCTCCCTGGATCAACGCAATATTAAGGAAAGTAGTGTATATACCCTGTAATATTATACTTTTCAAGAAAGGCATCCAGTCCCTTCTTAAATTTTAGTAGGGAATCACTCATTACAACATCATATGGCAGAGAGTTCCATAGTCTCACTGCTCTTACAGTAAAGAATCCGCGTCTGTGAGTATGCTTAAACCTTCTTTCCTCCAGACGTAGAGGATGCCCCCTTGTCCCCTTCACAGGTCTAAGAGTAAAAAGATCATTAGAAAGGTCTTGGTATTGTCCCCGCATATATTTATACATTGTAATAAGATCACCCCTAAGCCTTCGATTCTCCAAACTAAATAACCCCAAGTGTAATAACCTGTCTTGGTATTGCAGACCCCCTAGTTCCCTAATAACCTTGGTCGCTCTTCTCTGCACCCGCTCCAGTTCAGCTATGTCTTTCTTATACACCGGAGACCAGAACTGTACACAGTATTCTAAGTGTGGTCACACTAGTGACTTATATAGAGATAAAATTATGTTCTCCTCATGAGCATCTATGCCTCTTTTAATGTATCCCATTATTTTATTTGCCTTTGCAGCAGCTGCCTGACACTGGCCGCTAAATGTGAGTTTGTCGTCCACCCATACACCCAGGTCTTTTTCAGTGACTGTTTTGCCCAGTGTTTTACAATTAAGCACATAATTATACATCTTGTTTGTTCTACCCAAGTGCATGACCTTACATTTATCCCCATTAAAGCTCATTTGCCATTTATCAGCCCAAGCTTCTAGTTTAAATAAATCCTCCTGTAATATAAAATTGTCCTCCTCTGTATTGATTACCCTGCAGAGTTTAGTGTCATCTGCAAATATTGAAATTCTACTCTCTATGCCCCCTACAAGGTCATTAATAAATATGTTAAAAAGAAGTAGGCCCAAAACTGACCCCTGTGGTACCCCACTGCTAACCGTGACCCAGTCCATAACCACCCTTTGTTTCCTATCCCTGAGCCAGCTCTTAACCCACCTACACATATTTTCCCCTATCCCCATTGTTCTCATTTTATGTATCAACCTTTTGTGTGGAACCGTATCAAAAGCTTTTGAAAAGTCCATGTACACCACGTCCACTGCATTCCCTTGGTCCAGTCCGGAACTTACCTCTTCATAAAAGCTTATCAGATTAGTCTGACAGGAACGGTCCCTTGTAAACCCATGTTGATATTGGGTCATAAGGTTATTCTTCTCCAGATACTCCAGTATAGTATCTCTTAGAAAACCCTCCAGGATTTTACCCACAGTTGAGGTTAAACTTACTGGCCTATAATTTCCAAGTTCAGTTTTTGTCCCCTTTTTGAATATTGGCACCACATTTGCTATACGCCTGTCCTGTGGTACAGACCCTGTTATTATGGAATCCTTAAAGATTAAAAATAATGGTCTATCTATGACTGTGCTTAATTCCTGCAGTACTCGGGGGTGTATCCCATCCAGGCCCAGGGCTTTGTCAATTTTAGTGATTTGTAGACGCCGCCGTACTTCCTGCTGGGTTAAGCAGGTGACATTTAACGAACAATTTTTATCCCTGATCATGTTATCCATCATGGGATTTTCTTGTGTAAATACTGTTGAAAAATAGTCATTTAGCATATTGGCTTTTTCCTCATCCTCATCCACCATTTCACCCAGACTATTTTTAAGGGGGTCAACACTATAATTTTTTAGTTTCTTACTATTTATGTAGTTAAAGAATATTTTGGGATTATTTTTACTTTCTCTGGCAATGAGTCTCTCTGTCTCAATCTTTGCTGTTTTGATTTGCTTTTTACAGAATTTATTTAATTTTCTGTATTTATTTAATGCCTCATCACTACCTACTTGCTTTAATTCTCTAAATGCTTTATTTTTATCTCTTATTGCACCCCTTACAGCTCTATTTAGCCATAGTGGTTTCCTCCTATTTGTAGCATGTTTATTCCCATATGGTATATATTGTGCATAGGTCCTATTCAGGATGCTAATAAACGTCTCCCATTTTCTTTGTGTATTTTTATGTCTCAGGATATCGTCCCAGTTAATTGCACCAAGATCATCTCTCATCCGTTGGAAATTTGCCTTCCTGAAGTTTAGTGTCCTTGTAACCCCTCTACTACACATCTTATTAAAGGATACATGAAAACTTATTAATTTGTGATCACTATTACCCAAGTGACCCTCAACCCTTACATTTGATATGCGGTCTGGCCTGTTGGTTAATATTAGGTCTAGCAGTGCCCCCCTCTTGTTGGGTCCTGAACCAGTTGTGAAAGGTTATTGTCTCTCATAGTAGTCAAAAACCTATTACCTTTGCTGGAACTGCAGGTTTCGGTTCCCCAATGTATTTCAGGGTAGTTGAAGTCCCCCATAATAATGACTTCTCCTTGAGTCGCAGCTTCATCTATTTGCTTTATGAGGATATTCTCTGTTGCTTCCATTATTTTTGGAGACTTATAACAAACCCCTATCAGTAATTTATTATTTCCCCCCCCTCCCCTTATCTCTACCCACAGGGACTCTACATTTTCATTAGATTCATATATATTATCACGAAGGATGGGTTTTAAGGATGATTTTAAATATAAACACACGCCTCCCCCTCGCTTATTTGTACGGTCATTTCTGAACAGACTATAGCCCTGTAAATTAACCGCCCTGTCGTGGCTCTCATCCAGCCATGTCACAGATATCACCACCATGTCATAATTATGTTCCAACAACATTAATTCCAATTCCTCCATCTTGTTGGCGAGGCTTCTGGCATTAGTATACATGCACTTTATGTATCTCTCTGCACCTCTATTCTTTCTTAAATTATTAACTGTTCTAACCCCACCCCCCATGCCACCCCCACCCCCAATTTTATTATTTGTGCCCAGGTCTCTATCTGCACTGTCTTCCCCTCCTATAAAAGGAATACCCTCCCCCCCTGTCCCTAGTTTAAACACTCCTCCAACCGTCTAGCCATTTTCTCCCCCAGCACAGCTGCACCCTCCCCATTGAGGTGCAGCCCGTCCCTAGCGTAGAACCTGTAGCCAACTGAGAAGTCGGCCCAGTTCTGCAGGAACCCAAACCCCTCCTTCCTGCACCAATTCCTGAGCCACTTATTAACCTCCCTAATCTCCCGTTACCTCTCTGGCGTGGCACGTGGTACAGGAAGTATTTCCGAAAATACCACCTTGGAGGTCCTTGCTTTAAGCTTACAGCCTAATTCCCTGAAATCATCTTTAAGGACCTTCCACCTACCTCTAACTTTGTCATTTGTGCCAATGTGCACCATGACCGCTGGATCCTCACCAGCTCCTCCCAGTAATCTGTCAACCCGATCAGCGATGTGTCGGGCTCGAGCGCCAGGTAGGCAGCACACCGTTCGACGATCCCTGTCTTTGTGACAGATTGCCCTATCTGTTCCCCTAATAATTGAGTCTCCCACTACCAGAACCTGTCTGGCCTGCCCTGCTCTCCTATTTCCCCCCTTACTGGAGCAGACACTCCTCCGGCTTTCAGAGGACATGCCTTGCTGCAGCAGTGCTACTCCTGCACTAACACTCCCCTCATCTGCCAACTTAGCAAACTTATTGGGGTGTGCCAGATCAGGACTAGCCTCTCTGGTGCTCTTCCCTCTACCCCACCTTCTAACTGTCACCCAGCTAGCTGCTTCATTGTCCTGCAGCTCCAACCTAGCATCCCCCCCCTCATCTATCCCATTGAGCGTCTGCTCAGTGAGCAGAAGACTCCTTTCCATATTGTCTATGGATCTCAGTGTTGCCAGCTGCACATTTAGATCCAATATCTGGGCTTCCAAATGCACAACGTGCTCACATCTCGCACAGCAGTATGCACCCTTGACCGGCTGTTCAAGGATTTCATACATGCGGCAAGACGTGCACTGGATGGCATTGGCAATAGTGGAGCACATCCTAATGGGGATTGCACCAGACAATAAGATAAGCAAAAATAAATTATAAAAAAAAAAAAAAAAGGTATTAATATAATATAACAGCAATTCAGTAAGAGCTCCCTTGGAAACTCCCTGAATCCAAAGTCACAGAATCTCAAGTCACACACTTACCACAGTTCGCACTTACGCTCAGGTCACACTCAGCTCGTTCACACTCGCTCAGGCAGAAGATTTAAAAGAGTTTTTTTTTTTTCCCCTTTTACCAGCACACCACCTTGCTGCTCAATGCACTTCCAAAAGGAGTTGAGCCCCAACCAGCTGCCCCTTATAAACCCTTAATTACTGTATGAACTCCCACCCTTAATTAACCCCTTGTGAATATAGTTACACCTCAAGATTTAAATGCAATATAGTTAACCCTTAAAAACACAGATAGTAAAATAAGAGATTAACCCTGGAGAGAGAAAAAATAGGTTAAACAAGCCCCCAAGCCCCCCAAAAATTGAACAGGTAGAAAGCACTCAGCAACCTACAATTCAGCAACTCACACAGGTATTTGTTATAGGTTTTCCAAATACCTCTTCACTGAATCTCAAGTCACACACTTACCACAGTTCGCACTTACGCTCAGGTCACACTCAGCTCGTTCACACTCGCTCAGGCAGAAGATTTAAGAGTTTGTTTTTTTTTCCCCTTTTACCAGCACACCACCCTGCTGCTCAATGCACTTCCAAAAGGACTTTTATTTTTTTTTCATTGCAGCATGTCTTCTGGGGATAAATTTCGGCCGTCCCGTGGTAAACTGGCCCAAGCAGAGCGTGAAGTGAGTATCTTCCTGCCCTACATTTTGGGTAAGTATTGGCTGCTGCATCTACACATGTGTCAAATTATTATTTTTTTCTTTTTCAAACCTTATTGTCAATGGCAAGTGAGGCTGAACAGCAGGAGCAGCCAGTCCAAGTGCCGGCGGGGAGAAGGGTTGTAAGTATAGACTGACTGAATGTCCTTTTTTTTATTTTACAATAAATGTAAAATTCTGGTTTCCCATAATACTATTTGGTTATTGTGTCTTTCGCCGCCTACACACACTGCGCCGTACACTTTGCGTTTTTGCCACCACATAGCTCCATTACTGACACATGTTTCTTGTGTCATTCCTGGAGATATGTGTAGTCAAAAACACAAATATATGATTTGTATTTTCACCACCATTAGTGTCTTCAGTCTGCTAATATTGCACAGTCTGAATAGAGGATGTTGTTGAGTACAAGGCATATCTATTGTTACCTTGCCAGGCATCAAAAAGAGTGATTTGAGGATGATGTGTTTTTACCATCCTCATTTCACTATTTGTGACACAAGGCCAGGGGATTCTAGATATACCTTGTAATTAACAACATCCTCTATTCAGTATGCGGTGTATAAACTGAGGAGATGATGGGGAAAACACACGTCATGTCTACAATACCCTGGCCTCGTATTCTAACTATTTATCACACCTGGGCAGGTGAATACACATATGAGTTAACCTGCAGCGTCTCTTCAGTCTGCATATCTATTTCACGCAGACTGGAGCGATGCTGCAGTTTAACTCATATGTGTATTCACCTGCCCATGTGTGATAACATTCTGAAGTCAGGATACGTTATTTTGGGTGTCCTCACTTCAGCATGACACCAGGCCTGGGGATTGTAGAAAGTTGTATAAACTTTATTATCTCTCCAGTCTGCGTTCATACTCAAGCCACAGTGGTGATCCTACAAATAATATTTATAGTCACATGGTCAGGTGTCATAAAGAGTGAAGGATGCTAGTGCATCCCCAAATCACTATTTGTAACATCAGACCAGTGACACAAATATTTGTTGTATAGTCACCTGGTCAGGAGTACTAGTAAATTCATGATGCACAGCATCATGAATTCACTGGTACACCTGGGCAGTTGATTATTGTATTGGAGTGTATAACAACAGAGTGCACTCGGTACAGGTATCAAAACAGGTTTTTTATTAACATACACACAAGAAAACATTTTTACACCATTTGCTCTTGGCATTCCACCCGTCTTACATCTGAGATAAAGTAGGCCGCAAATTGGTCCCCCATTTGGCCAACTTCAATGGATGACCTGAGAGGGTGCTGAGTGAATTCAGGCAATGGGTTTGCAGCTGCATCATCGAGTTCAAAGTTAGGGTGCTCTGTAGCCATCACAAAATTATGAAGAACTACACACGCCTTCATAAGATGGGAGGCGCCAGACCCAGACCTGCAACACCCATTGGACCGGACCGCCCCCCAGGTGATTATAAAAAAAACTATTTTTCGATCTTTCAGGTTGGATCGGGGGCTTATCTACGGCATTATAGAATGCTGTAGATAAGCCCTGAAAGGCAGTGTCCGCATCTATCGACCAAAACTTCTGACAGGTTCCCTTTAAGTAATATGAGTAAAGGATAAAACAATCAACATAATACCCCCTATAACACCAAGTGAAAACATATAAAACCTATAACAATGATTTAAAAAAATAAAACATCGGACACTACTTACTAATTAAGAAAATGGAAAAAAAAGAGGAAAGGAGAACAAAGATAAGGTGTATGTAGTCATACTATATAAAATGACATGTTGGATCTTGTTTAATATTCATTCCCATGGAGGTTCCAGTAGTTCGCTCCAAAAATAAACGTCCATGTTGAGTTTTCTTAAATATGCCTTGGGCAAATAGCTTGGGAAGCAGAGTAACCCGATCGCAGGGGAGCGCAAAGGAAAGGGAGAAGCTTGAAAGGTTTTCTTCTTAAGTTCCACAAATAGCTTGTCCAAGACCAAACTTACTTTTATTTTGCACTGCAATCACAGCTATATCTGTGGCTGCAATGCCCTCCCGCGGCCTGAAAATGCTTCTATGCACATTCTGAGGGGCACATAGAGACCCTCGCATATAACACCTGTTGCTGCCTCACAGGACCTAAAGAAAAGCAAAAATAAGTTCAGTCAAACAAACAACTCTCTTGGGATACTGCAATCTATTTTGCCTGCCGACTTCTTCAGGAAGAAAACAGTGTCTCACAAGCTCCCGGGCACCACAACCAGAAATGTTCTAGGTTCCTGCTCTATTTTTTACAGCAGACAATCTGATAATCAGAGGACAGTTTTCTTCTACCACCCTCCAAACTAATTTCAATCTTACACTGATATGTATAGTTTTAACCTAGTTTTACTGCTGACAAACTTCCATCAGTTCATTTCCCGAAAGTTACTGTACGGTCAAACCAGTCTGACGGGTTTGCATTTTTCTTCTTTTGCATTCAGTAACAATATTTTAAGAGAATTGTTGGATCTCTTCAGGTTGATAGATATGACTAAAAATTTTTGTGAAGTCACATTCCTGGAAGCTGGAGCCAAAATTCACAGCTGACTAATTGTGTGTGACTACAACATCGACATTGTTGGTTATAAGTAGAGGTGAATGCAAATCTTGACCCAATTATTCAAATTTACATTTGTGATTACATTTCTTACATTTTTCTGGGCCTAGTTCCTAGTCAAGTGATCCTGAACCGTAAAAGGGAATCTGTCACCAAAAACATCGCTATTAACCTCCAGAAATCGGGTTAATCTTCCTGTTAATAGCGGTATTAACCTGCCCAGCGCCCACACTTACCTGAATGCTGAGGGGAGAAAATTAACTTTATTTCCCCCAAGGAGTTCTGGTTTCAACCACGGGGGCATTGCAGATTCAGTCACCACTCTATGTATAACGAGCGGCATCTGTAGCCGAACCCCCTCGCATATACTGACAGTCAGCCAAAATGTAGAGCAAGAGTTAGGACCGAGGGCGAAGTTACAGGCGCTGCTCTATATACTTAGTGCGGTGACTGAACCCGTGCTGCCGGCGCCTCTGTGACTGAAACCCGACTACTGTTGGGGCAATAAAGTTCAAGAGGAGGCGTCGGCCAAGTAAGTAACGCCATTAACCTGCAATTTAACCCCATATCTGCAGGTTAATAGCGTTTTTCTGGTGACAGGTTCCCTTAAGTATCCCAGGATAACCCCTGATAAAGGTTTCCATTACCTATGCTAATATAAGCTTAACAAAGGGTATCATACCAAATAACTGATCACCAGTAAATTAGTAATACAGAGAACAACAGGGGCAACTCCTATTAACTAGAAACCTACAACGAACAATCTGAGTTAAATACCCCAATGCAATAGCTAGATAATCAGTTCAATAAACTAGATAGTCACTAGACATATAAGCATATAAAAAAAATCTTTATTACTGAAAAATGACAGATAAGAGTTTATAAAAAAGTTAATCTTGATGAGTGAATATGGTGATGGACAATAAGGCAGGACTCCTGAGTACAATAATCATCCATAAATATATGTCACAGGATACACTAGACAACGGAGATAACACATTGCCCTATCCTCTACAAAAAGGCCCAGAAAGAAACACATATGCATACAGCTAAGTACCTACTAAAAAACCAGGCCCAATTAGTGTCATATCAAGTGCCGTGAATAGTGCTTCCCAATGAGAAATGCTTACCCATGTGGGGACTCAGTTGATCCTACCTATGCCCCATGCGTTTCGCTTTGTAGGCTTACTCGGGGGGCTGTGTGGCTCATACTGTGGCTGTTGGTCTTTATATAGGGGCCATAACTAGGGTATTTTTGGATGCACGCCACCATCTTGAATGGCGCATGCACGGTGGAAGCACAAACCCCGTTGCGTCATTTCCGGCTATCCCGAAACCCGATGCTTGTCAAGGGAATGTTTTCCTTGACATCACTGGCACGCATCAGGACCGAAATGATGCCTTCCTGTACGCTCAGGGTGCGCCACCACCCCGCATGCGCACGATGCGGCGGCCATTCAAAAGAAGGTCAAAAGTATGGGCAAAGTACAGATACATATTAAATTACTACACAAATGTCCGTAAAAGATGTTTAACATTGCAGAAGCAAGAAAAGATACTTGATTGCAAGGTCCCAAAAGGACTTCTCCCTTAATCCCAACATAATTAAAGTGGACGTCATCACAACTTTCAGTGTGGTTGTTGAATAAAGGAGATACGTCCCATTTCCACTTCTCCCAGTTAATGGCTCATGTTGCTCACTGATTGATATGGGGTTAATACCGCCAGACTATAAGTCATCATATATCCACAATAAATAACTATATAAAAATAAAAGGAAAAATTAAAAGCCAACACACACAACACAATATAAAAACATAAAATTAAATTGAGGCAATCCTAAGTTCAAAGCTTAGAGGAACGATATGAAGGATAATTTCTCATTGAGACTGTGAGGGGACATTGTGCCCAGCGCAACAATCCACCGGCACTCAAGCTGCGCCAAGATGTGTTGAGGTTCCCTTTGCATCAGGACTAGGGAACATGTGAGGGACATTGTGGCAGCTAGGGAATCTACTGATATCCCAAATCTTAAAACAATCCCTAGGCACTTCAGGCATAGACCGGATCCACTGTGGCATTAGAGGTGGAAACCTCAGACGCATCTTGACACAACTTGAGTGCCGGTGGATTGTTGCGCTGGGCACAATGTTACCCTCAGTGCCTCTTTTTCGTAATAATGCTCCTGAACAGGGGGGTACATAGAAATTACAGGTGCCCCATAGAAAAAGTCATCACATCAGAGTCAAAGAAGAACGCATCTCCCAACATTTTAAGAAACGGAGAAGGAAATGTATTGCAGCACCTAATGAAGCCCCTAAGTGGTATCACTCACTATGACACCACTTTCATGACCCCCGTAGAGTATTATGCCCACACAAAGTATGATTCCACTCAGTATGATTGCACGACAAATATTACACAAAGTATGATGCCCCACAGCACCCCACACAGTAAGATTGTCACAACAGTCTCCCTACAGTATGGTATCCACCACAGCCCCAAATATACAGTATGAGAGGCACCACAGGCCCCCAAACAGTGTGATGTCCACCACAGGCCCCTATATAAAGTGTGATGTCCACCAAAGTCCCCTGTACAGTATGAGGACCCCACAGCCCCCATACAGTATGATGTCCCCCAAAACCATCCCATACAGTATGATGGTCATAACAGACCCCAACATAGTGTAATGTACCCATAGTTCTCCAGACATAACAATGTCCACAGCAGCCACCCCACACATTATGTTGTCCACCGCAACAACCCTACACAGCTAGATGGTCTCTCCACAACCATCCCACACATTATATTAGATCCCCCATGCACTATGAAGATCTCCCATAGACCCAATACTGTATGACGGTCTCCCCACAGGCGCCTATATAGTATGATGGTCCACCTCACAGCCCCCATATAGTATGATGGTCCCCCCAACAGGCCCCTATATAGTATGATGGTCCCCCAAGACCTCCCCCACATATAGTATGATGGTGCACCTCCCAGCTCCCTATGTATTATGATGGTCTTTCTCATAGTTCCTATGTAGTATGATGGTACCCCCAACAACCCCCATATAGTATGATGTTTCACCTCATAACCCCCTATATAGTATGATGGTCCACATCACAGCCTCGTATACAGTATGATGGTCCATCTCAAAGCCCCCCATATAGTATGATGGTACCTCAAACAGCCCCCTATATAGTATGGTCCCCCAACTCTCCCCCATATAGTATGATGGTACACCTCACAGCTTATTATATTTTGATGGTACACCTCACAGTTCCTATGTAGTATGATGGTACCTCAAAGAGCCCCCAGTATAGTATGATGGTTCATCTCAAAGCCCCCTATATAGTATGACGGTCAACTTCACAGTCCCCCATATAGTATGATAGTCTTTCCAACAGCCCCCTATGTAGTATGATGGCCTCCCAATAGTACACTCTATAGTAAGGTGGTCCACCACAGAGGCCCTTATATACTATGATGGTCCAACTCACAGCGCCCTATATAGTTTCAAGATCCCTCACAACACCCCAAAAATAAAAGATCCCTATACTCACCTAATCTAGACACCTCATCCTCCCTAGCGTCTGACTCCTATCCATTCTCGCAGTGGATTCTTGTGGCGTGATGCAGTGATGTCAGTGCACCACTGACGTTCCCTGTTGGTGTTACCTTCCAGCGGGTCACAGACAGAAGGGACGTCCGCGGCCTACTGGGGTAAGTGACGGAGTCGTCGACTTTGTGCTCTGTCACAATTGTTAACAGTATTGGCGTCTTGAGGATGCAGATACTGATATCAATGTACCAGACAAGGTTGCCCACGACCAGAAAGGCCCTTCTGGCATTTACCAGATGGCCAGTCCGGCCATGATAGCATGCAAACCATGTTGGGACAAGATGAATCAACAATGGCAGTATCGTTCCACTCTCACAAGCCCTCTGCCATAGGAAAATCTGCGGGAAGATCTATGCAGATACTTGTCTATTTGTTACAAAAAGTGTTTGCAGAAAATGTGCAATCTGTGTACTTATCCTCATATATAATGACTTTAAGATACTCATGAAATCTGCTCAAGCGTGTCTTATAGTTTCTCCATTGACAACTGCAAGAACACACTAAACCCATTGTGAGGTTAATGGAATCAACTGATGGCAATAACAAAATCATATGACCCCCAACAATACAGCTCAAACATTTGTTATTAATGTTCTCTCAACATGTGACATCTATGTACATCACACATGGTGTAGTTTTATTGAGCGGGCTAGGAGCTGAGCCTCCTCCATATACCGTGGTTGCCGGCTGTATTATACCAGCTTCTAACAACATTGACTAGAGCTAGTTTAATCAATGCTGTGTAACATGTGAAAGCATCAAATATTTGGCATCGTTGTATGCCCATATGACATCTTCATAGAAGATTGTAATTTCTTCTGTATATTGCAGTATATTACAAGTCACCAAAGGACCGCAGGTTCAAGGTCACTATGACTTCTAAAAAATAGTAAAAAAAAACTGAAAATGTTTTATTGAGATTTTTGAAAAATTACAAATGACATGTATATAGAAACAACATTCAGTTTGCTCGGTTGAGTAAAACTCAATGAAGTTTTTATGGGAGTGAAACGAAAATGTTTTTAAGAATGTAAAAACAAACTTTTTTGTCAGTTCAAACATTTGGAATCACCGTATTGATTAAAAATAATAATAAAGTTTTGACTCTTGGAAGAAGGGGAGGAAAAAAATGAAAATCACCCAGTTATTAAGGGTTTAGGGTAGTGATGAGCGAGCGTGCTCGGATAAAGTGTTTTCTGAGCATGCTTGTGTCTTTATCGAGTATTTTCGGCATGCTCGAAAAATATGCTCGAGTCGTCACGGCTGCTGTTAGACCAACGGGCAATCCTTGCACGTGTTGTGGATGTCGAGCACGCTGGAATGCTCGATTAGCACTCAATTTTGCAGTGCGCAGGCGCCAGACCTCTCCCAACGCCTGCGCACTGCAGGACTCTGCTCTGCCCTCAACAGAGCAGAGCAATGCGCCGGAGCCTTTACAGGACGGGAGAAGAGGATGTCATCGCATGAAGAAGGGAGGCGCCGGACGGGACGGCGACACCCATTGGACCGGACCGCCCATCTCGGTGAGTATAATATAACGTGTTAGTCTTCCCTTTCAGGTTACATCGGAGGCTTATCTACAGCATTACAAAATGCTGTAGATAAGCCCCCGATGTCTATGCCGGCAGCTGAAAGGCCAAAAAAGAGGTGACAGATTCCCTTTAAAATGGTATCATGTTTGGGGTTTTCCAATATATAGCACCCCAAAGTCACTTCAAACCTGGATAGGTCCCTCAGAAAAATACATTTTGTAAATTTCCTTGAAAATATGAAAAATTCCTGCTACATTTTTAAACCTCCTAAAAGGCTAACAAAATAAATTAGCGCTTTAAAAATGGTGCTGATGTAAGGCAGACATGTGGGAAATGTTATTTAGTAATGTTTCTGTGGTATGACTACCTGGATTAGGCCGGGGTCACACTTACGAGAAACTCGCACGAGTCTCGCATCTCAATACTCGGGACCGGGCGGCCCTGGGTGTGCCATACGCCATTACTACCACCTCGCTGACGGCCACCCACAGTCATTCTCTGGGTAATGTCTTGCAGCTCACATTTCCTTCCCATTCTGGTGAGTGGTCCGATGTACGCCGGCTTTGTTACTTTGTTACATGATTGGGTGATTTTGTATTACCAAGTAAATGTACAGTATAGATGATCAACCACAAAGTTATCATTTAACCTCATATTTCATTTTTACTTGTAGCTAAGTATGGAGAATACAAAAATTCTGCATTCCTTATGTACAAGGCTGCGCCATTGCTGTAACCTTTTCTTGAGCAAGAAACACGAAATCTTAACAAACCTATGAAGTTATAAACTCACTGACCTTTTTTCCTTTTAATATATTAACTCTTATCATGGGAAATATTTTCAAGTAAATGTTATTCTGGTTGGGCACGCCTGCTCTGCTCTGCAGCCTGATAGGAACCTTAATGTTTTGGATCAGGGACCCTTGGAATGAAAGTTTTCCTCCACCAAGCATGATAAATGATTGGATCATTGAGTCTGATGAGAAGTAAGCTGGTTACATAACAGCCTTGGAATGACCCTGCGTGTTAAAGGAGAAATGTCAGTAAGATTCCATTATTTGTAGATATTAATTTATACTATATGTAAGCAGATGTAGTGTTAGAGAACGGTGGCTGCTTTTTTTTCCATATGCAGCGCCACACCTGTCCTCTGGTTGTGTGCGACGTTGCATTTTAGTATTGCGCTCTTTAACCCCTTTACGCCGCAGCCAATTTCCATTTTAGCATTTCTGATTTTTCCTCTTCTTCTTCCTAGAGACATGACTCTTTTTATTTTTTTGTCCACATAGACATATGAGGGCTCGTTTTTCTGTGGGACGAATTTTACTTCCGAATGACACCAATCATTTTACCACCTAGTGTACAGGAAAATAGGAAAAAAACACGTGGCAAATTGTGAAAAAAATGCAATTCTGACATTCCTTTTTGAGAATTGCTTTTACGATGTACATTTTGTGGTAAAAATGACCATGCAATATGATTCTCCGCATCAATACAATTACGGAGATACCCAATTTTTTTAAATTATTTTAGTGGTGAAAAAAAATATGCAGAGACTGACAGCAGCATTTGACAGGTTAACAATCGCAGGTGGAGAACCGCTCCATCTGCAATTGTTAGCAACAGGTCCTTGCTGTAATACACAGCCATCACCTGCTGGGTATGGGCCGGCTCGCTGGAGATGCCCGCCCCATACACCCACATCCAACATGTCTTTAAGGAGTTAAAGGGAGTCTAAACTATTAACATAGGTATACAGGTTATAGACTGCTGAGGACATTGACATCTGTATGCCAGGTTGTTGATAAATCATATTTTATCACTTTATGTAAATTAGCTCCTCCAGGCTGTGGGGAGTACACTGCCTGGAAGATAAATCTGTCTCCAGAGATTATTTCAGATGAAGGGGCAGTTACCAGTGTGAGACAAGTAACTAACACGGAACAGGAAAACTGAAATTTGTCATCTAGCAAAGACATTTTGTAACAACCCTGCCGGCATCACTGCATGGCATCCTATCCCCCACCTGCCTTACACACCAACCTACTCACTCTGTACTGGTTCCCAAATCAGCTCCAGTTCCTCCAGTCTGAACAGGTCCCTCCCTGTTTCCATATACCTGCCCATATTCCTGTCCCTACTTAGTACCTGTCCTGCCAGTGTCTCAGCCATGTCTGCCAGTCAAGCCCGTTGCCTGCTCCTGTCCTAGTGTTTTGTCCCCCAGTGGGATCAGCAGCCACAGTCAGACACGGCTCAGGAGTGGTACCTGGCAGCTACCTGCCGCACAAGCCTGACCTCACCAGAGGCTCCAGTGAACACCAAGGTAGCTGCTTAGTCACACCCTTTCCAGGGTAGTCTGGTTTGTGGCACAGTGGGGCCACACCCTCCACACTCGCACCAACCTGTCAGGGTGCGAGCGTAACACATTTTTTGCATCTCTTAGCTTGCTCTGAGCTGGAAGCTGAAGCTGAGCGTAACATGCAGATGTGTCAGCTATAATCACACAGTGTGAGATCAGGAGCGCAGAGTGGCCATTACACATCACACTGGTAACTTACCTTCATGTAAAATAATCTCTGGAGGCAGAGTAATCTTCCAGGCAGCATCCTCCCCATAGTCTGGAAGAGGTCATTTATATAAAGTTATAAAAGATGATTTATCAACAACAAAGCTTC
Organism: Dendrobates tinctorius; assembly: GCF_039654945.1. NCBI lineage: Eukaryota > Metazoa > Chordata > Amphibia > Anura > Dendrobatidae > Dendrobates > Dendrobates tinctorius. The sequence continues at coordinate 33,140,688 of NW_027361708.1, read as the reverse complement.
TGATATGAGACATACAGATATCACTCTCCTTTTTTTCATCACTCAAATAAAAAAGAACCTAGACATGTTTGGTGTCTATGAAATCGTAATGACCTGGAGAATCATAATGGCAGGTCAGTTCTAGCATTTAGTGAACATAGTTTAAAAAAAAACTGGAATTGCATTTTTTTTGCAATCTCACAGCACTTGGAATTTTTTTTCCCATTTTCCAGTACACAATATGCTAAAACTAATGGTGTCGTTCAAAATTACAAAAAACAAGCCCTCACATGGCCATATTGACCAAAAATTAAAAAGTTATGGCTCTGGGAAGGAGGGGAGCAAAAGATGGAAATTCAAAAACTGATATACCCCTGGTTGTTAAGGAGTTAATGGAGCTGAGCTGCAATATCAAATACAGTAGGCAGGAGTGGTGTTGTTTTTGGAATAAAGCAGACTTTTTTTTATTATTCTATCCATTCCTTTAAAAGATTTGATCTACTACTTTTTGATTGAAGGGATGCCTCGAGTAAGTTGTGCCAAATTTATGTACCTTCACCAGAAATTTTTTCTACAACTGGCAACCATTTCTAGCTTAAGTTACACCACTCTTGTGGTGTAAATTGTGATGAATTTGCATCGTGGGCTATGCCACCCTAGGACCCACCCCAGCCCCAGCTCCACCCATTTTAGTGGAGCAGACAAAACCCACAATTTTTTTGTACAACTTCAAGTTGCGCAAAAAAAACAAACAACTTTGCAACATTTTAAGGTGTTTTACTCCAGAATTTTGGAAAAAACACCTTACTAAATCAGGGCCAATGCATTTTACTTGTACAAATGTTATTATGACTTGCAATAGACCATCCTGATAACTTGTCACAACAGGTTGCCTCACTTAGGTCTCCCCGACGAGTGTCATGCAAGTACAATCCGATTTTTCACACCTAGAAAGTGCCGTTAGACAGGTCCTGTGAGTTCAGCTTGCGCTGACGTCAGAAAGGTGAAGTGAGATCATTGGCTGTGAACTCGCAGGACCTGTCTGATAGCACCACGAGCAGGAGAACTTTCTCACGCTCATGGTGCCCTCCGACAGGGAATAGCATTTCACAGGGAGACACTGAGCACACAGCAGTCAGTGTCTACTGGATGACAGGCATCATGCAACCATGCAGCCAGCCATCTAGATGTAGAAGAGCTAGACCCGTCGTGGGACAAATGGATTAAAATCATCTCTGTGGAAAGGTGAGGAATATTGTTGTTTGGTTTTTTAACCTCTTTTGCAGATGATGAGGGCATTGGGGGGAATAGGCGAGGTCGCAAGTATGGATTAATTAAGATTATTAAAGGAGTTTGTGTCTTTCAATTAAAGGACTTCATTTCTGGGTGTTTGTGTTTTCTTACATTGTGACTATGGGGTTAGTAATGTAGGCGTCTTATTGACGCCTCTCTATTACTAACCTTGGGGCTTGATGTCGCCTGACAATACAAAGGTGACATCAACCCCCCAACTATCAACCCACTTGCCACTGCTACAGGGCAAGTGGGAAGAGCGAGGCTAAGTGCCAGAATTGGCACATGTTAGAGATGCGCCTTTTCTGGGGTGGCTGAGAGCTGATGCTTTAGCCTGGGGGGCAGTATCCATGGCCCCTTCCTGGGCTATTAATATCAGCCCACAGCTGTCTGCATAGCCTTTGCTGGTTATTAATTATAGTGGGACCCGACGTCATTTTTTAGGGTCCCCCATTTTAATAGCTAATAAAGGCTAATTATACAGCTGTGAGCTGATATTAATAGCCTGAAAATCTCCATGGGTATTACTCCCTTCCCAGGCTATAAATATCGGCACCCCAGCCATCCGCTTTCCCTCTGCTAGTTATGAAAATTGCACGGGAGCCCATGCCATTTTTTTCAGAAAAATAATCTTTTATTAATTACATGTACAGTAAGCTGCACACACACTGCACTAATTGTATTTCTCACAGACATCTGTATATTTACCTATTCTATTTGTATTTACTGTATGTAATCCATCTCCTATCGTGTCGACTCCTGCAGTGATTTTACAGAACATGGAAGAAGAAATGCCGGCTTTTCTTCTATCTATCTATGTAATATAAATACATATATTTGTGTGTCACTGACATCTATATATCTATGTATTCTATGTGTATATATCTATTCTATCTATTCTATTCTAACCTGTCACTGTGATTTTACTGTACGTGGCACATGAATTGTCGGCTTTTCAAAGGACACTGGGGAGTGAAAATCAGACAGCACTCACATGGTCCGAGTGCTGTGCAATTTTTTTTCTCGCGCCAATAGGCTTGCATTGGCGAGTCTCGGTGTCAAACGCAGCATGCCATGATTTTACACACACACTGAATACGTCCGAGAAAATAAAAGGTGATGTGAGCTGCCCCATAGATTAACACGTTTTCTCGCATAGCACTGGTCCGTATTCTACGGTAGTGTAACAACAGCCTAAAAGGGATGCCATCAGAAAAATTACCTATTGTTTAAAGCTGTTGTTTGTGTTAATTTTTTTTGCAATTTATTTTTCCCATATCTCAATCTGTATTAAAAAAGGAAACAGAAATCTTGTAATTTTCACCTGGTCACTGGGACTTATTTAGACTTTAACTTCTTGTTGCTTCAGGAAAACACATGTACTTAAAGACCCCGTCACACACAGCGAGATCGCTGATTTTGTGACGCTTTTGTGGTGCGGCGCTTAGTTACCCGCTGTTTACCCTGGATACCAGTGTGCTCGCTGGTCCTGATCGCTTGTGAGTCTGCCTATGTGACAGCTCACCAGCGATCAGCTAACTATGTCCCAGCGATCCCATCCACGTCGGATCGTTAGTGGGATTGCTGGAAAATTGAAGCGTGTAACGGGGCCTTTACCGTGATACGGGAGGTATGTTCAGCTTCTTCTGGTGATAACAGCTGATTGTCAGGGATCACAATGCTGTGTCACCACTCTCAGGCTCCTATTCAAGAATTAGTTGCCTTCATGAGACAGCTCCTTTATCCCTTTGGCATAAAATGTACCGCCATCTACTACATGTGCTTGACACAGATTGCTATATCTATAAGTAATTGTGATCACAACAGCCAGGATCGCAGGCAACATTTACCCTGGTCATTAGGTCAGTCATCTACTGGATAAGGTGGAGGTTCCAGCAGCTGGACACCCATAAAAAAGTTACTACTTATCATGTAGACAACTTGCTAAGGGGGGAATAGCCTTCTATAGATTGTACATAAAATCATGTGATGTCATAGACCTAATGGAAATGAGGAGAATTAACTGAATAGAAGGGATAATGTGTAATTGTAAGTACACAGTGCTGTATAATGTGATGATCACAATATATTAAGAGGATAAAAGTTTCGATGGGAGGAGGAGGAGGAGGAGGAGAGCTCCTTTAAAAGACAGTAAAGGAAATGGGAAAGCAAAGCACTATATGAATTCATGGAGCAATGCTGCCCTCTAGTGGAATAGTGGTAAGACAACATTTCTATCTTTATTGCTTTATTGAACAACAGTATCTCTTTTCATGGGAATCATTAAGGATTAGTTTACATTGCATATTAAGGGTTGATATTTGCTTTGTATTGCAATAAAAAATCACTAATTTATATATCTACTACCTAAAGAGCCCGGCGCTGCCCGGGCATAGTAACTAACTACGGTTAGTTATAACAAATTATAATGATTATATATAAAGCTGAGTGTATAGCCCCGCCCACTCCGCATAGCCACATTCACTATAATATCCCACATCATCCCGTCAGCCAGAGCCACCGGACTACTACCCCTAATATCCCACATCATCCCGTCAGCCAGAGCTACCGGACTACTACCCCTAATATATCAGCCAGAGCTACCGGACTACTACCCCTAATATCCCACATTATCCCGTCAGCCAGAGCCACCGGACTACTACCCCTAATATCCCACATTATCCCGTCAGCCAGAGCCACCGGACAACTGCCGCTAATATCCCACATCTTCCTGTCACAGCCATCGGATTACTACCCCTAATATTCCACATCATCCCAACAGAGCCACCGGACAACTACCACTAATATCCCACATCATTCCGTCAGCCAGAGCTACCGGACTACTACCCCTAATATCCCATATCGTCCCATCAGCCAGAGTCACCGAACTACTACCCCTAATATCATCATCCCATCAGCCAGAGCCACCGGACTACTACCCCTAATATCCCACATCATCCCATCAGCCAGAACCACTGGACTACTACCCCTAATATCCCACATCATCCCATCAGCCTGGGATCAGAACCAAAGCAGTGAGTGAAACGGTCCTAGCTTACATACCGAGGATCCCTTTACGAGAGGCCTGGCTTCAGAATCAGCGCGCTGAGGGATTTACCCTAACTGCCATACTGGAGATCCCTTTAAGAGAGGCCTGGGGTCAGTATCAAAGCGCAGAATGGATTCGCCCTCACTTCCGTACCGGGGATCCCTTTAAGGCCTCTTTCACACAACCGGTTTGTGCCGTCAGGCACAATCCAGCATGTGTGTAAAAAAAAACGGATCCGTTTTTTTACCGCCGGATGCGTTTTTTCGTAATTGAGAAGCACATGCGCCGCATGTGCTTCCGTTTGTTCCGGTTTTTACCGGATCCGGCTGAATTCCTCTGTCCGACGGCCGGACAGGACGGGTGCTGCAGCGTTTTTTTGTCTGGCGAAAAAAGCCGGACATGGACGTATGCGGCCCTTCCGGCTCTGGGGGACAATGCTTCTCAATGGCACATTCCGGACGCCGGATCAAGCCTCTACCTGATCTGGCCACTGCATGCACTGTTTTACCCTGTGCGCATGCCCGGATATCTCTCTCTCTCTTTCATACCCCGTTCTCTCTTTCATACCCCGTTCTCTCTCTCTCTTTTTCATACCCCGTTCACCGGCTCGTGGATCCTTTTCTTCCCCGGCGACTCCTTTGCAACATAGCCGTGTCAGGCGCCGTAAGATGCGCCGCATATACAGTGGGGCAAAAAAGTATTTAGTCAGTCAGCAATAGTGCAAGTTCCACCACTTAAAAAGATGAGAGGCGTCTGTAATTTACATCATAGGTAGACCTCAACTATGGGAGACAAACTGAGAAAAAAAAATCCAGAAAATCACATTGTCTGTTTTTTTTTCATTTTATTTGCATATTATGGTGGAAAATAAGTATTTGGTCAGAAACAAAATTTCATCTCAATACTTTGTGATATATCCTTTGTTGGCAATGACAGAGGTCAAACGTTTTCTGTAAGTCTTCACAAGGTTGCCACACACTGTTGTTGGTATGTTGGCCCATTCCTCCATGCAGATCTCCTCTAGAGCAGTGATGTTTTTGGCTTTTCGCTTGGCAACACGGACTTTCAACTCCCTCCAAAGGTTTTCTATAGGGTTGAGATCTGGAGACTGGCTAGGCCACTCCAGGACCTTGAAATGCTTCTTACGAAGCCACTCCTTCGTTGCCCTGGCGGTGTGCTTTGGATCATTGTCATGTTGAAAGACCCAGCCACGTTTCATCTTCAATGCCCTTGCTGATGGAAGGAGGTTTGCACTCAAAATCTCACGATACATGGCCCCATTCATTCTTTCATGTAACCGGATCAGTCGTCCTGGCCCCTTTGCAGAGAAACAGCCCCAAAGCATGATGTTTCCACCACCATGCTTTACAGTAGGTATGGTGTTTGATGGATGCAACTCAGTATTCTTTTTCCTCCAAACACGACAAGTTGTGTTTCTACCAAACAGTTCCAGTTTGGTTTCATCAGACCATAGGACATTCTCCCAAAACTCCTCTGGATCATCCAAATGCTCTCTAGCAAAGTTCAGACGGGCCCGGACATGTACAGACTTAAGCAGTGGGACACGTCTGGCACTGCAGGATCTGAGTCCATGGTGGCGTAGTGTGTTACTTATGGTAGGCCTTGTTACATTGGTCCCAGCTCTCTGCAGTTCATTCACTAGGTCCCCCCGCGTGGTTCTGGGATTTTTGCTCACCGTTCTTGTGATCATTCTGACCCCACGGGGTGGGATTTTGCGTGGAGCACCAGATCAAGGGAGATTATCAGTGGTCTTGTATGTCTTCCATTTTCTAATTATTGCTCCCACAGTTGATTTCTTCACTCCAAGCTGGTTGGCTATTGCAGATTCAGTCTTCCCAGCCTGATGCAGGGCTACAGTTTTGTTTCTGGTGTCCTTTGACAGCTCTTTGGTCTTCACCATAGTGGAGTTTGGAGTCAGACTGTTTGAGGGTGTGCACAGGTGTCTTTTTATACTGATAACAAGTTTAAACAGGTGCCATTACTACAGGTAATGAGTGGAGGAAAGAGGAGACTCTTAAAGAAGAAGTTACAGGTCTGTGAGAGCCAGAAATCTTGATTGCTTGTTTCTGACCAAATACTTATTTTCCACCATAATATGCAAATAAAATGAAAAAAAAACAGACAATGTGATTTTCTGGATTTTTTTTTCTCAGTTTGTCTCCCATAGTTGAGGTCTACCTATGATGTAAATTACAGACGCCTCTCATCTTTTTAAGTGGTGGAACTTGCACTATTGCTGACTGACTAAATACTTTTTTGCCCCACTGTACTTCCGGTCCCTCCGTTCACGGCTGGATCCGGCACTCCATCTTTTTGCCGCACGGCGCCGGAATGCCACCGACAGACATGTGAAAGTAGCCTAAGAGACCATGGGGTCAGAACCAGAGCGCTTAGTGGAATTGCCCTAGCTTCCATAACAATGATTAGTGTTGAGCGATACCTTCCGATATCGGGAAATATCGGATTGGATCGGACCGATACCCCAAAAATATCAGGTATCGCCGATTCCAATACCGGAAACCCATGCAAGTCAATGGGGCACAAAATCGGAATGAAAATAAACCCTTTCTTTCCTTGCACATCCAGTTCGGGAGGGGGGAAGACTGTGGGCGGTGAGTGGGCAGAGACTGCGTGTGTGTGCGGGCGGAGTCTGTACGGGCCTCTCGGGGGACTGTGCTGGCCTGCCGGGGGTCTGTGCAGGCTGCCGGGGATCTGTGCGGGCCTGCCGGGGGTTGTGTGTGCAGGCATCGTCCGATGGGACTACAAGTCCCATCGGGCTATGCCTGCTACAATGACAGTGATTGACACATTAGCCAATGATGGGACAGTAGTAGTCCCATCATCCGGCTAATGTGTTGAATGTAAAAAAAAAAAACATACATACTACATACATACATACATACAACATACATACTTCATATATACTACATTCATACAACATACATACATACTACATATATACTACATTCATACAACATACATGCATACATAATACATACATACTACATATATACTACACTCATACAACATACATACTACATACATACTACATTCATACTACATACATACTACATATATACTACATTCATACAACATACATACTACATAATACATACATACTACATATATACTGCATTCATACAACATACATACATACTACATATATACTACATTCGTACAACATACATACTACATAATACATACATAATACATATATACTACATTCATACAACATACATACATACGTACTACATACTCCATACATACAACATACATACAACATGCTACACTCACTGGCCACTTTATTAGGTACACCTGTCCAACTGTGTGTTAAGACTTAATTTCTAATCAGCCAATCACATGGCGGCAACTCAGTGCATTTAGGCATGTAGACATGGTCAAGACAATCTCCTGCAGTTCAAACCGAGCATCAGTATGGGGAAGAAAGGTGATTTGAGTTTCTTTGAACGTGGCATGATTGTTGGTGCCAGAAGGGCTGGTCTGAGTATTTCAGAAACTGCTGATCTACTGGGATTTTCACGCACAACCATCTCTAGGGTTTACAGAGAATGGTCCGAAAAAGAAAAAAAATCCAGTGAGCGGCAGTTCTGTGGCCGGAAATGCCTTGTTGATGCCAGAGGTCAGAGGAGAATGGGCATACTGGTTCGAGCTGATAGAAAGGCAACAGTGACTCAAATTGCCACCCGTTACAACCAAGGTAGGCAGAAGAGCATCTCTGAACGCACAGTGCGTCGAACTTTGAGGCAGATGGGCTACAGCAGCAGAAGACCACACTGGGTACCACTCCTCTCAGCTAAGAATAGGCATCTGATGGCTACTTTCAGCAGGATAATGCGCCATGTCATAAAGCTCGAATCATCTCAGATTGGTTTCTTGAACATGACAATGAGTTCACTGTACTCAAATGGCCTCCTCAATCACCAGATCTCAATCCAATAGAGCATCTTTGGGATGTGGTGGAACGGGAGATTCGCATCAGGGATGTGCAGCCGACAAATCTGCGCCAACTGTGTGATGCCATCATGTCAATATGGTCCAAAATCTCTGAGGAATGCTTCCAGCACCTTGTTGAATCTCTGCCACGAAGAATTGAGGCAGTTCTGAAGGCAAAAGGGGGTCCAACCCGTTACTAGCATGGTGTACCTAATAAAGTGGCCAGTGAGTGTACATACATACAACATACATACAACATACAATACATTCATACATTCATACAATACATATATATAGACATACAGTACATATAACATAGAGTACATACTCACCATCACTTGTCACTTCGATCCCCAAAGCCAGTGTCATCTGTAAAAAATATTAAAATAACAAACAACCAATATACTCCCTGATCCGCAGAAATCCACGAGTGTCCCACGACGATCTCCCGTGGAGAACAGCAGCATCAGCTGATGTGACCGCTCTCTAGGGGCTCCAGGAATACAATGACGGGAGGTAGGTATCCTTCCGCACTGTATTCCTCCGCCACTGTAAAAAATAGTCCCTAGTCTCACTTTTGACATTGCTGTGTGAGAAAGTTCCCACGCAGCTTTTGCCATAAAGTGAGACCAGTGAACTATAGTAACCTCTCAGTGATGCACTGCAGGAGATCGTCGTGGGACACTCGTGGACTTCTGCGGATGCCTGCACACACACACTACCCCCGGCAGGCCCGCACAGACCCTCGGCAGGCCCGCACAGACCCCCGGCAGCCCGCACAAACCCCCGGCAGGCCCGCACAGACCCCCGGCAGGCCCGTACAGACCCCCGGCAGGTCCGCACAGACCCCCGGCAGCGCGCACAGACCCCCGGCAGGCCCGCACAGACCCCCGGCAGGCCCGCACAGACCCCCGGCAGGCCCGCACAGACCCCCGGCTGGCCCACACAGACCCCGACAGGACCACACAGACCCCCGGCAGGCCCGCACAGACCCCCGGCAGGCCCATACAGACCCCCGGCAGGCCCGCACAGACCCTTTGCAGCCCGCACAGACCCCCGGCAGGCCCGCACAGTCCGCGCATCATGATGACATCATTTCAGCAGCCAATCATAGCCATGCCATTAGTTAACATGGCTAACACAACTGGCTCATTGCATTATGGGAACTTCCAATTCCGGTATTCGATATTGTAAAAATATCAGAACTCCGATACAGCGAATATCGACCAATACCCGATATTTGCAGTATCGAAATGCTCAACACTAACAATGATTCCTTTAGGAGACCCTGGGGTCAGAACCACAGCGCTGAGTGGAACGGTCCTAATTCTATATCGGGGATCCCTTTAAGAGAGGCCTGGGGTCAAAACCAAAGCGCTGGATGGATTTGCCCTAACTTTCATACCAATGATCCCTTTAAGAGAGGCCTGGGGTCAGTATCAGGGTGCTGAGGGATTTGCCCTAACTTCCTTACCAGAGATCTCTTTAAGAGGGGAGATGTGTCTATGGGATGGAGGATGTGTGATGAGGATATGGACAGGGAGAGGGGATTCATTTCTGTCATGTGTTCTCTGCTCCTTTCTGGGGGGCAGACAATGGCTGGGAGCTTATGTTGTCGGGGATGCTAGATTTCTCCCACCATGTCAGTGTCTGCTGAGGTGTTGTTGAGTGGGGAAACTGTTGCTCATAGCAACCAATCACAGCTCAGCTTCTTTTAAACAGCTCTGGTGAAATGAAAGATGCTTAGTGATTGGTGGCAAGGAAAACTGTTGCTCATAGCAACCAATCACAGCTCAGCTTCTTTTAAACAGCTCTGGTGAAATGGAAGATGCTTAGTGATTGGTTGCAAGTGTAATACCATGGTCACTTGGGGGTAGCTTCTGCGGTCGCTTCAGTACTCACTGTGCTGGAGGCTATTCCATCTCTGGTATGCTGTTCATTTTGGGGACTCAATTGACTGCAGGCAGAGGCTGGAAACAACTTTAACAACTCAGCTTTATTTTCTTCAGGGCACAGCATATCCAATATGGCTACAGGACTCTTTACTCGGTAGCAGCAATACATCTTCATCTACGGCAGTACGTTACTTCTTCCTTCGTTACACACGTATAAACCATACAAGCAAGCTGACACATCACCCGGAGCACGGTGAACACGGAACTATGACCCTTCTTCCTGAGACTGACTTCAGCCGACGAAGGTACCTGTCTTATCCGTTACAGCTCACCCCTTTACGGCACTGTTGCTCCTGTACATGTCCTAGATTTGCAGCTCTCTAGATTCTTCACGCAACTCCCGTACTCCAGCTGCCACTTTTACAGGGGGCTCACCCACTGTCCTCCCTGGCTTGACAATTCCAGACACGAGCTGGTTTCCATAGACGGGCTTGGTTGTCACTTCAGCTCTTCGTTGCTAGCTGACTTGACACTGAGACTCCTCCGTTAGTCTCCCTAGTCCTGCAGTTCCCAGTCTCTAAAGTAACTGCAGGACTTCCAGCGACCAATTCCGACCATGATACAATCCGGTCAGGATCGCTGGTGCATCGCTAAATGGTCGCTAGTGAGCTGCCAAACAGGCAGATCTCACCAGCGATGCAGTAGCGGTTGGTGGTCGTTACTTACCTGTCAGACGCGGCAATGAAGACGTCCTCCCGCCCACGTCGACGCATCGCTCGTCGGCGCCAACAGGAAGTGGCCAACGAGAAACGGTCCAGGACGTTCTCGCGCGATCAGCGATAACCAGCGGGGGAGCCGGTCGGAGGTAAGTATCACACATAGCGATATCGCTAGCAATATCGCTGCCGCGTCACAAAATCGGTGACGCTTTAGCGATATCGCTAGCGATCTCGCTGTGTGTAACGGGGCTTAACTATTGTCATGCGGCCGCAAACACACACACACATGACATATATACTGCACACGGACATGTAAGGAACACAGTTAATATATAATAACAATATTTACAGGGCTAGGCCTTCACCTCCTTACACAAGGAAAACTGTTGCTCATAGCAACCAATCACAGCTCAGCTTCTTTTAAACAGCTCTGGTGAAACGAAAGATGCTTCGTGATTGGTTGGTCATACACACATACATACACACACATACATTTAATTTTATATATATAGATATTCAAAATCAAATTAATAGCTCAACCTTTTGCTGCTTTCAAATTGATATTTTGTTGCTCTAATGCAGGGATGTTAAACTCTAATACACAGAGGGACAAAATTAAAAACTTGGACAAAGTCTTGGGGCAACCTTGATATATATTAAAAAAAATGTTTACAATTGAGGACATTTTTCCTTATCATCAAGTATAACTATGGACCTTAGCTTTTATTGTGCTACATTAAAAGTTATTTTATGGGGTAATGAATTAAATTGACAATCCTAATATGCCATAAATAGATTATTAGATATATTTGATATATACGTGTATAATCTCATCTATTTATGGCATATTAGGATTGTCATTTTAATTCATTACCCCTATGGTATTTTAATGTAGTACAATAAAAGCTAAGTTTTATTGACCTGCTACAGAGGGGTCATTTCTAGTGGGGCTTTGCACCTTTTGCATTAGGCAACATACCCTTTCCAGGTCATTCTTCTACATCTGTGATTATTTAAATTTGTATTAAATAATGGCTTCAGCACCGGCTCAGTAGCATAGCTGTGCCCAGCTTGTGGAGCAGATAGAGGGTAGTAGGAGTTATGTGTGCTGCGATGTATGGGAGAGGACAAGGGGAGTGTGCTGATGCTGGAAGAAAAGGAGGGGAGTGCGTCATAGCTGGGGGCCGCCTTACTGCATGTTGTATACAGCCTTGTAGTAACCAGGGAGCATGATGGTCCGGAAGACCTTGGATTTGTAGTATTAGCATGCGCTCTCTACCACCGGCCAGCTCTGGTAGACATTTGGTGTATTCTAGCGGGTCAAATATACTTACACTGCGGACAGATTTGGCCCGTGGGCCTGAGCTTGACATGTATGCTCGAATATAAATGTGGACTTCCACATAACTGCATAGCAACACACATGATGTATAACACTACAAGAGCTTTCTGCTTACATCGGCGCCTTATAACATCCCCTAAGGATACATTGTTCGATGTTCGGAAATGTTTCCTTACTTTCACTAAGAGAAGAATGAACTTTTCCTGTAGAGAGCGTCATGAAGAAGTTACAGGATTGACTACTTCACTGCTTACTTTACACCAGTGATCTACAGGACTGTGTCATGGGGTCAAAAACTATGCTTTACATGATAACCGCTGTAATGCCCTGGAAGTGAAACTATTTTGACCTTATCGATCGCCCCATCCACATTGTAAAAGGTATTGTTACTGATGATGCAATCCCTTTAAGACTTAAATTTCAAAAAAAGGAATAACCAATTCACGTAGTTAGTATTTCTCATTTAATGACACCATAATCTGTACAATTCCATTGAAAAATGTGGCGCCCCTGAGGGTTCAGTCGCCACAGAGGTACTGCACCTCCTCCTGAGGTGTGGTACCCCACCATCCAGGTAGGGTGGAGATACCTTACCACAATCCAACACCTACATCCCACACAGTAGTGTAGCAATGCACCCTTTGGTGGCTCCCTGCTTGGAACACAAAGCGTGCTGGGAGGCGGGTGGAGTTTAGTTTGCATCAAAAGAGCGGGAAGAGTTTAGGATGGGGTCAGTTTGACAGAGTCAGAGGAGGAGTGAAGATCCCCTGAGTGGGATGGATGAAGGAAGTGCTGCAGTCGACCTCAGTGACCTGGGTCCGCTGGCACAAGAAAGGGACAATGAGAGAAAGCCTGACTCTGTCCATAAGAAAGAAGGATTAGTACGGAACGTTAGGAGAGGAGGACTAAGGATTAGGGTTAGAGCAGAACCCGTCCCAAGTTCACCGCGAAAGCCCGGGGTCCGGTCCCCGAGGTTGTATGGATACTAATGGTCCTGCATCAGACACCGGAGGAATAGAAGTTGTCACCACTTTTCCCACACAAGACTTGGGGGCACAACAGCAACGTGAGTGAGCCGGGACTTAGTAACAAGGAGTCCCCGAAGCAGGCTACAGCTGTCTGCCGTACAAGTAGAGTTCATAGGAACATTGGACAGGAGGAACTCCAGTGTAACTCAGTACTGTGAGTACTTCACTATAGGCGCAAAAGGGAGACGTTCAGAAAAGACACATATGTTGGCGGAGTGTTCGAAAGGAGTACTTCATCTTGCCTGGAAGTTGGCTGAGCCCCTGACCCGGAGGACACAGCACCGAGGCGGGCACCTGTACCTGCAACAGACTGTGAGTAAAGCTTTGGAACGGAACTACATGCCCTGGTGTCCTCCACTTATTTCTGCGTCAACACACCCAGCACTGCTACATCCTTGTGCCTAGCCCTGCACCATCCATGTCTTTCCCCTATCTCTTCATCTACACTGCCCTGGGACTACAGCCCCCTTCCTGTGGAAGGCTACACCATCATTGCTGCACCACACCATCTGTCCTAGAGGATCTGTCTGCAGCATCGGCTTAACATCTTCATTGCCGAATACCACAGGTGGCGTCACGAAACATTCATTAATAAACTTTATCCCACCACTCAACATTTCCCTTTTACAATGGACGCCCAGGGCCATGGACCGGGTCACTGCCACTGTGACAAGTCCCATTGAAACCTACGGCGCTCCAAACACAATCTGAGATCTTTTTGGGTGGAAAAATAAAAAATAATCAAATAAAATAACATGGTTGCATAAATTTACACTCCCTTAAACTAATACTTAGTTGAAGTATCCTTTGAATGTATGACAGCATTCAATCTGTTTCATATCAGCATGGCACATCTAGAATTGGCAATCTTCGCTCTGTCTTGCTTGCTGAAGGTCTCCAAACCTGTTGGATTGTCAGGGCATCTCCTGTGTACAGCGCCCTCTTCAAGTCACCTACAGATTTTCAATGGGCTTCTGGTCAGTGCTCTGGCTCTTCCATTCCAAAACTTTGATCTTCTGATTACACCAGTTTATAGTCTGTGCTTATAGTCTCATATTTAATACGCCACTATTCTGTTTGAGTTTTCTGCCATCTAGCGACCTTATTTGGTAATACATTATACTGAATGGCATGATGTTCGACGTCAGCCTCCTCCTTTTTTTCTGATATATAATGTACACATTTAACTAAATTGTGTATATATATTTATCATTAATAAAATAATTTATAAATACATATTTTTGTATTTTTGTTTATTACTGGAGCAAACTTCATATGGATTTAATGGTGTGGAGGTTACCAATAATGCTCTTGATACAGGATGATGATAATTCTGGGTGCACTCATGGTGACCCAACTAACCTAGAAAGCCAGAGGCCCCCTTATACATCAACTGCAACACTTAGCTAGAGTCACCATAACTCAGACATCAGTCTTCTTATTGCCAACTCATCTCAAACCCCAGGGGAAGGAAAAAGAGTTTAGTGAGATTTTCCAATTGTCCATTTATCTTCCTCCTAAAGGCCCCATCACACTAAGCGAGATCGCTTAAGCGTCACCGATTTGATGACGCAACAGCAACATTGTCAGCGATGTCGGTATGTGTGACATGCAGCGGCGATGTGACCCCCGCTGCGATGTCACTGATCGTGCTCGAATTTTTGATCGTTGGCATCCCGCTGGTGAGCCTGAATTGCTGAGTTTGATACCCTTTATAAACGACGAGCGACCTCGTTGGCGACTCATATCTCTACGGCGCAGGCGGGACTAGGTTGTTTTTTTGCAACGCCCCTCAGCTCCGATTGCTGGCCACTACTACCACCTCGTCATAAAAGACAACGTAACTGCGCTCACATCCATCGTTCCTGAGCGCTCTGTGGATACATTATTCCTCCAGCGTTCCGGTGCTAGTCCTTAGTGCGTTGTACGAGGATACTTTTTATGAAGAGGTCGCAGTAGTGGCCACCAATCGGAGTTGCGGGGCGTTCTAAAATACATCGCCCAATCCGAGAATGAGAGCGCAGCATTGGCCACCAATCGATGAAGAGGGGCGTTGCAAAGATAATGCTGGAGCACGCCTACTCGAGGTCTGCATCGTCACAATAGATGCTGTGTGACAAGGTTCCAACAACCACTGAGGTCGTTATACAGATTCCGCAGCGCTTTACATTTTGCACACATTATCATCACTGTACCCGATGAGGCTCACAATCTAAATTCCCTATTATGTATTTGGAATGTGGGAGGAAACACGCAAACACGGGGAGAACATACAAACCTCCTTGCAGATGTTGTCCTTGGTGGTGTCCTTGATTTGAACCCTGGACTCCAGCGCTGCAAGGCTGCAATGCTAAACACTGAGCCACCGTGCCGCCCAGCCACTGCAGGGGAATCTGTCATAGATTACATCAAGCAGTTCAGACAACAAATGCAAATTCTGTGTTGTTTGGTGCAGAAGAATGTAGTACAGGCCCAAGCGTGGGTGCTACTCCTCATGACCCAAAATAAACTGCAGGCTGCTTGGGAAGGCCAATATCTCATCCACCAACACCTAAACTATGTCAGTTATGTGGTAACTTTGGTTTATGCAAGAAAAAAGCAGGTTTTCCATGTCAATATGATGAAAACCCAATTATGACAGGGAAGCGTGTGCCCTGCCAATGTACAGTTTGCCCGAATAGGGGTAGATACAGTTGAAACCAGAAGTTTACATACACTATATAAAAAGACACATATACATGTATTTATCAATATCTGACATGAAATCAGAATAAACCTTTCCCGTTTTAGGTCAATTAGGATTACCATAATTATTAATATTTGCCAAATGCCAGAATAATGAGAGAGAGAATGTTTTAAGGCATTTTTATTACTTACTGCAAAGGCAAAAGTTTACATATATTTCATTAGTATTTGATGCCTTTGCCCTTAAACTGAACGACTTGGGTCAAACATTTGGGATTTCTTTCCATAAGCTTCTCACAATAGTTGGTCAGAATTTGGGCCCATTTCTCCTGACAAAACTGGCGTAACTGATCCAGGTTTGTAGGTCACCTTGCTCGCACCGTACTTTTCAGCTGTGCCCATAAATTTTCAATAGGATTGAGATCAGGGCTTTGTGATGGCCACGCCAAAACATTGACTTTGTTATCCTTAAGCCACTTTGTTTCCATTTTGGCAGTATGCTTCAGGTCATTGTCCATTTGGAAGACACATTTCCTCCCAAGCTTTAACTTCCTGGCTGATGTCTTGAGATGTTGCTTCATTATTGCCACATAATCTTCTTTTCTCATGATGCCATCTATTTTGTGAAGTGCACCAGTCCCTCCTGCAGCAAATCAACCCCACAATATGATGCTGCCTTCCCCATGTTTCACAGTTGGGATGGGGTTCTTAAGCTACCAAGCTTCTCCCTTTTCCCTCAAAATGTAACGATGGTCATTATGCCCAAAAAGTTCACTGTTCAATTTTAGTTTCATCAGACCACAGGACATGTCTCCAAAAATTAATGTCTTAGTTCCTGTGGCGAATACCCACACCAGTGGCTCCCTGCTTTTGGCGGGCATCCACAGAGAGGAGTTGACGACAAGCTTAGGAAGATAACCGAGATCACTGAGGTATGTGGTCAGGTGGGCTGATTGTCCCAACCTGGATTATTTAAGACGTCTCTGGGGTTTCAGTGATGGTTAATGAAGCAGTCCTGTGTTCTTCCAGATGTGGCTGTGGTCCCCTAAGCTGATATCCTGTAGAGTCACTTGGATCAGAAGAAAAAGTCTCCTATAGTTCACAACTGGCCTTCAACAAGCATTCAGAGGTCAGAGAGAGATGTGAATGAGGCCAACCTGCATTGTTCAATTACAGTTGTGGCCAAAAGTATTGACACCCCTGCAATTCTGTCAGATAATACTCAGTTTCTTCCTGAAAATTATTGCAAACACAAATCCTTTGGTATTATTATCTTCATTTAATTTGTCTTAAATGAAAAAAAAAAAAGAATTTTCCTAAAGCCAAATTGGATATAATTCCACACCAAACATAAAAAAGAAGGTGGACAAAAGTATTGGCACTGTTTGAAAAATCATGTGATGCTTCTCTAATTTGTGTAATTAACAGCACCTGTAACTTACCTGTGGCACCTAACAGGTGTTGGCAATAACTAAATCACACTAGCAGCCAGTTGACATGGATTAAAGTTGACTCAACCCCTGTCCTGTGTCCTTGTGTGTACCACATTGAGCATGGAGAAAAGAAAAATGACCAAAGAACTGTCTGAGGACTTGAGAAACCAAATTGTGAGGAAGCATGAGCAATCTCAAGGCTACAAGTCCATCTCCAAAGACCTGAATGTTCCTGTGTCTACCGTGCGCAGTGTCATCAAGAAGTTTAAAGCCCATGGCACTGTGGCTAACCTCCCTAGATGTGGACGGAAAAGAAAAATTGACAAGAAATTTCAACGCAAGATTGTGCGGATGTTGGATAAAGAACCTTGACTAATATCAAAACAAGTTCAAGCTGCCCTGCAGTCTGAGGGTACAACAGTGTCAACCCGTACTAACCGTCGGCGTCTGAATGAAAAGGGACTGTATGGTAGGAGACCCAGGAAGATCCCACTTCTTACCCCGAGACATAAAAACGCCAGGTTGAAGTTTGCCAAAACTTACCTGAAAAAGCCTAAAACGTTTTGGAAGAATGTTCTCTGGTCAGATGAGACAAAAGTAGAGCTTTTTGGGCAAAGGCATCAACATAGAGTTTACAGGAGAAAAAAGAGGCATTCAAAGAAAAGAACACAGACCCTACAGTCAAACATGGCGGAGGTTCCCTGATGTTTTGGGGTTGCTTTGCTGCCTCTGGCACTGGACTGCCTGACCTTGTGCATGGCATTATGAAGTCAGAAGACTACCAAAAAATTTTGCAGCATAATGTAGGACCCAGTGTGAGAAAGCTGGGTCTCCCTCAGAGGTCATGGGTCTTCCAGCAGGACAATGACCCAAAACACACTTCAAAAAGCACTAGAAAATGGTTTGAGAGATAGCACTGGAGACTTCTAAGGTGGCCAGCAATGAGTGCAGACCTGAATCCCATAGAACACCTGTGGAGAGATCTAAAAATGGCAGTTTGGAGAAGGCACCCTTCAAATATCAGGGACCTGGAGCAGTTTGCCAAAGAAGAATGGTCAAAAATTCCAGCAGAGCATTGTAAGAAACTCATTGATGGTTACCGGAAGCGGTTGGTCGCAGTTATTTTGGCTAAAGGTTGTGCAACCAAGTATTAGGCTGAGGGTGCCAATACTTTTCTCTGGCCCATTTTTGGAGTTTTGTGTGAAATGATCAATGTTTTGCATTTTGTTTCATTCTCTTTTGTGTTTTTTCATTTAAGACAACTTAAATGAAGATAATAATACCAAAGAATTTGTGTTTGCAATCATTTTCAGGAAGAAAATGAGTATTATCTGACAGAATTGCAGGGGTGTCAATACTTTTGGCCATAACTGTATGTAATCTATTTGCATAGTATTTCCTCCTCTATTTGGAATGCAAACAAACCAGCTTGCATGGACAATGTATGTAATCAACATATCAGCAAACATCATTGTTCAGTGGCCATGCTCTAATGTTTTGAAAAGATAGCAAATACACTGTAGGAGATAATATTAAAGGTAAATATTCATCCTGCAAGAAGAGTCAATACTTCAGACAACAGTTTTTGATTCTGAGCCTACTCAATTTATGTCTGGCATAATTAATAAGAAATGCTGTGCTGTCACACCTGGCTTATATGAACTTCTGGATCAGTTAGATAGTGACCAGTAACTAACTAGAAAGGTTTTGAGTCGGGGACACTGGCAGATACCCAAGTCAAAAGAAGCTCAGCAACTGCCTGCATTCATTAAGCTTTTTGGATTGGGTCATGTGCCTGTGGTATCCAGGTACCGGGTCTACTGCTGCTGATTGAAACAGTTGTCATGTGGCAGTAGATTTGTTCCAGCGTGACAGAACTAGTTTGAGCACTGTAGTTAGGAGATGTAATACAGTGAGTGTTGTAATGTGGGTACACTGAGGATTCATAAATGTGCAATTTAAATTGTATTTTGCTTCCATATACTAGTCAATGTATACTTATGAAAGCTAGGTGATTAATAGTGTTGAGTGAACGAGCTATGATATGGTGTTATCCGAGCATGCTCAGGTGCTAGCAGAGTATCTTGTGGTCTACTCCTTCTGGAAGAAGAGCCTGTAACTTCAAAATGCGTTGAAATGAATAATAACCATCATTAATTTATTCAACAGCATCTCGTACTGACATCTTTCCACAATCAAGCAGCACTGAGAATCTCAACAAAAACTTTTCTGATATGGATATCTAATGGTCACGGCGTGACCCGTGGAGTAGCAGCAGTTGTTAAGTATAAACTAAAAGCGATTAAAATACCTACACCAGGTGAGCACCTTCTGATACATCTACCTGAATGTTTATGTAGTTGAAACCCTATTTTGCGCTCGCGCTTTCTCTTTAGTATTTTTAGCAGAGTATCTTCAACATGTGTCTGTTCGGGACCCTCATGGTCTAGTTACATGCAGCAAGATATAAATGAGGGGTAGCAGTAGCAGGTGGATGAGGAGGGGGATATGAGTTGGCACAGGCAAGTCTGACCAAGTGAAATGAAGATGCTGGTCAGTGGTCATGACAATCAAACGGCCCAGTGGGCTGATGATAGTGAACCAACAGGTTACTCAGTCGTGCCGGACAGAATGGCAAGCTGTATGCTGGAATGCTTCTGGGATGACAAACATATTGCTACCATCAAGCAAAGGGATGACTCTTGGAAAGGCATGCTTTTATACCCTCACTATAAAAAGAAAATTTGAAAAAAAAATTCTGGCTTCCAAAATAGAGTACAGATTGGAGCATCATAAAAATAAGCTTTGTTATCTGTCTGTCAAAACTTTCAGAGAGCAACCACATTCTGCCCAGGAGACCCCTTTCTGACCCCTGCTCCCCCAGCTGTATTAACACTAGAGCTCCTTCTATGGGTAACATTTCTCCTTGCGAAGAGTGACATGTCAAGCATGCGGAGATGAGGAGACTTTTAAGCCGCAATGCTCCTCTGCGAAATATGCAAATTGTCTCTTCTGAGAGTAAGAGGACTAGAACTCTAGTGCAGTGGCGTAGCAACTGTTTGTGGCACCCGGGGCGGTCAAAAAATTTGCCGCCCCTTTGGTTGTTGATAATCCGGAAACATCCGAAGAGCCCACACTACACTCAAAGATCTAATTTTTAGTCTACTACTAACTCTGCTGTTATTATTTCTAAATTTCTAGACTTTCATCTTCTTGCAGTTCTCTATATATATATATGTATTAGTTTGATGACCCTACTGAACCTCCACCACTGCCCTGCCGAGAGCCACACCATAAAACAGTGGAAGGAGACCCACAGTACACCCCCTAAAGAGCCCTCATGTTCTCCCCTTGCACAGCCCCCCTCCCCTGTGTACCCCCCTGCACAGCCCCTCCATGTCCTCCCCTACACAGCCTCCCCATGTACCCCCCAGCACAGGCCCCATGTCCTCCCCTACACAGCCCCCCATGTCTGTCCTACAGAGCCCCCATGTTCTCCCATACACAGCCCCCATGTCCTCCCCTGCACAGCCCCCCTTGTCCTCCCCTGCACAGCCCCCATGTCCTCCCCTGCAGAGCCCCCCATGTCCTCCCCTACAGAGCCCCCCATGTCCTCTCCCTACAGAGCCCCCCATGTCCTCCCCTGCACAGCCCCCCATGTCCTCTCCCTACAGAGCCCCCCATGTCCTCCCCTGCACAGCCTCGCCGTGGCCACCTATCTGCACAGCCCCCCAATTGCCAGTATCCCTCCTCTCGCCCTCACCTGCCGGTTGCCGGCTCCGTTCAGCAGCGGCGTGCTCTCCCCGACCTCCTCCAGCTGCTCCTGGCAGGACCACGACACCCTGTTGGCCACATTGGCCTGGCTCCGTGCTGTGCGGCCGCTCCGCTCGCTGTTTGGGCATGTGACAGCCGGAGCCTCGGCAGATCTCACGGTCATGTGTCTGCCAATCTACAGCGCTGCAGCGGGGTAATACCAGGAACGTGCGCCCGAGGCATGACGGGTAATGTAGTCCTACAGTGTTACCATAACAACACGGCTGCTGGGGCCCTTCCTAAAAGCAGCTGAGGAGCTGTCATGCTGCCGCGCCGCCCCCACACATGTGCCGCCTGGGGTGGACCGCCCCCCTGCCCCCCCCCACGCTACGCCACGCCACGCCACTGCTCTAGTGCCACCTTTAGGAAGCAGCAATCCTAAAAGTCAATGTCGACCCCTTAACGAACCTTGTCACATGACTTGGGATAAAAAGCCAAAACCAGAATCTCAATTTGCAGACACTGTGTTTCGGGGTACTGCTCTTCATCAGTGCAAAGTGTGAGATCTGGTTTGGCTGTGTAAGAGGCATCTGACTGGGATCCAAGGGGTAGCTTTTCTCCTTGCGGAGATTTACACGTTAAGCATGCAGAGATGAGGAGACTTTTAAGCCACAGTGCTCCTCTGGGAAATTTGCAAATTGTCTCAAACGGTCAGACTCCTCTCACCTAGCCAAGTAGACAAGGCAGAAGTAGTAACTATAATTTGACATACAGGGCCAGATGTTTTATCTGCCATTGTGGAAATCTCACACATCAGAGACATACCGAAGCGCAACAGCCAGGATCACTCACTTCTAGACTGTCCTTTCTTTGCAGATACTCTGAGCCTTGCTTCTATAAGCCTTCTTGGTCAACAGATTGAACCAGTGGAAAGGAGTGGCACAGTTGCTATGTCACACTCAAGTGGACCACAAGTGTGGAAAACCTTACATTTGTGAAAACTTTTAGTGATGACTTTTATTCGCCTACAACTGTTGCCACAGATTAGATCTTTCTATCTGTCTTCTTGTCCATTTTCTACCCTATTCTGCTGCTGCCTCCAATGCCAATGGTTCATGATCAGCCAGGTATCTTCTCCCATGTCATCATGTAATTTATACTGTACTGTATCATTTCTTCACTACAGCCACCAATCAAAGTGTGAGAGGATTTCAGTATTTCACTCAAGGCTGACCAAAGAGGAATGAAAGGTATGTCCAAGATAAGACGGTGAAGCAAAGTGCTTTAGGGATCAGAGATCTTCCTTTTGGTGAAGCATTAGATGAAGAAGAGATAGAGGCAAGACTATGTTAGGGTTCAATTTCATAAGGAGGCACATCTTTAGAGTTGTCTCATGGATCAAACATTCTGAAAAGATTACACTGTTACCAAGGTTTTGTCCCTCGGACAATTATGAATGTTCCTGATAGATTTTTTCATGCTGATTTGAGAAATGACTTCAGATTTTTCCTATGACGTAAGGTTTTTGAGAAATGATACAGTACGAAACATTATAATATTCTATTATAATTCTAAAAACTTATATATGAACTTTTTCTGAAACCATTTTCCACTGAAATAACAAATCGCTGATCTACGTATATCCAAGCACTTATTATGCAAATTCCGCACAAGCACAGTGAATCATTCGGATGACCATGTACGGAGCATCCCCTGGGCAGGGGAGGAATCAAAAGACAATACTGACATACTTAGAGCATGGCTGAATGGATCGCGACCTTAAATGCCGTTCGGTGTCCTATTGATATGGAGAGAGCAGTGAGATCATGTAACAGATTGCTACTTCTGCCTTACAAATGTAACAGGATATTCAAAGAACAAGAAAGCAATAGAATATCCTAATCTTCCTTCAGCCATAAGACCAGTGCCACACAATGAAAGTCTTCGTGTTCCAAAGCTGCCCAAAGTATGGACAATGGAGGATGACGAAGATGAACTAACAATGTCAGTGGAAAATGAAACTGCTGCAGACCAACTTTGAGCCTTCTACATCTATTCCACATGTGTTCAGTCAAGCTGGTTTGAGTGACTTGGTCAGATATTTGAAATTGTCAAAGAGGCAGGCAGAATTATTGGGATCAAGGCTACAAGAATCAAATCTCTTATTACCAGGAACAAGAGTTTCTGCTTTTTGCAGTCGTCAAGAAGACCTTAATCAATTTTTCTTTTTAAATATTTTTATTAATTTTTAGATTAATACGGAAAGAGGGGGGAAACAAGGGAAAAAAGGGAAACATAAAATATAGAGAACTCCCTTAATCAATGTTTCAACCATGTCGACAGTTTAACCTTTTGCAACGACGTCTTGGGGTTGTTTGGTGCTCTTGGATGCAAACATGATGCGACTGTTCATTGACTCGTCAGTTTTAAGTGTGAAGGCTGTATTAACTACACAACGGAAATATCTATCCTTCTATACCTATTGGACATGCCGTACACATGAAAGAAACGTATGAGAATATGGAGTTACTGTTGACCCACATTAATTATAGAAATTATAACTGAAACATATTTGGTGATCTAAAAGTTGTTGCACTTCTTCTTGGACTGCAGCTTGGATATACCAAGTATTGTTGTTTTATTTGTGAGTGGGACAGTCATGCATGAGAAATGCACTATTTCAGAAAGGACTGGCCACTGCGCGAAAACTTGGTTGCTGAACAGAAGAATGTTAAACATAATCCTCTCATTGATCCAGCAAAGATATTTCTCCCTCCTTTGCATATTAATCTTGGGCTTATGAATAATTTTGTCAAAGCAATGAACAAAGAATCGGAAGCCTTCTAACTTGCGACAGAAATATCCAAGAAAAAGTGATGCAAAAATTAAAGAAGGTATTTATTTTTATTTGCCCACAGATCAGAGACATAATGAATGACAGTAGCTTTGAAGGTCTTTTGCAAGGTGCTGAATAAGTGGCATGGAGAGCCTTTAAAGATGTGACCTTCAACTTCCTTGACAACAGCAGGGTACCGAACTTTGAACCACTCATGGACAAGATGCTCACAGCTGTCATGATCCATGCTGGATCATGACAGATAAAAGCACTAGTAACCTTTTTTTCCCTCACTGTGTGGTTTCAGTTCTAGTTTTGCCCCCGGTGGCCGTTAAGATCATTGCACTTGATGTTTTCTTTGCCTTTTGCCCCCGGTGGTCACTGGGGTTATAGCAGTTTTTGGCCCCTGATCATTTGACCATTCCCTTTTCCTATATAGGGTCACATGGTCTATGAGCAGGTGTTGGTGATAGCGTCTTCCAACCACAGTGAAGGGAGCAGCTGTCTGAGGTGTGACGCTGGAACGCCCTCACACCCAGGGCTGTGGGGTATTCGGTACCTGGCCCGATGAGCTTCAATGGGAGATGTCACGGCAGCTGTAACCCATCCTGTGGCTCTGGGCACCCATTGTAAAAGGGGTTGTTTCAGTGTGCTTATGGTGATGAAAGTTTATAAGTGATTCGTGACGCCACCTGTGGTGTTCGGCAATGAAGATGTAAGCCGACGCTGCAGACAGATCCTCTGGGACAGATGGTGTGGTGCAACAGTGATGTTATAGCCCTCCACAGGCAGGGCTGTAGTCCCAGGGCAGTGTAGGTGAAGTGACACGTAGATGGTGTAGTGTCAGGCGCAGAGGTGGCAGCTGTGCCAGGCGGGCTGGCGCAGGGAATAAGTGGAGGACACCAGGGCATGTAGTTCCAAAGCTTTACTCACAGTCTGTTGTACGAACAGGTGCCTGCCTCCGTGCCGTGTCCTCCAGGTCAGGGACTCAGTCAACCTCCAGGCCAGATGGAATACTCCTTTCCAACACTCCGCCAACATGTGCCTTTCTGAACGTCTCCTCCTATAGCGCTTTTAAATGAAGTACTCCTAGTACTGAGTTACACTGGAGTTCCTCCTGTCCGATGTTCTTATGAACTCTACTTGTACGGCAGACAGCTGTAGCCTGCTTCAGGGACTTCTTGCTACTAAGTCCCGGCTCACTATCCAGTTGCTGTTGTGCCCCCAAGTCTAGTGTGGGAATAAAGTGGTCACTACTTCTATTCCTCCGGTGTCTGCTGCAGGACCATTAGTATCCATACAACCTCGGGGACCGGGCCGCGGCCTTGCGCTTGGAACTTCTAGGAAGGGTTCTCTTCTAACCCACGTCCTCTGTTCCATTTTACTCCTCATGTTCCATACTAATCTTTCTTTCTATGGAAAATCAGGCTTTCAGTCTATATTGCTCTCTCTCTCTTCCTTTCCCATGCCAGCAGACCCAGGTCACTGGGATCTGCTGCAGCACTTCCATCCATCTATCTCTCTATCTCTCCAGGGATCTTCTCTCCAACTCCCTAACCAACTGACCTCTAATCCTAAACTCTTCCTGCTCCTTGTAATGTAATCTAACTCCACCCACCTCCCAGCACGTTTCGTGTTCCAAGCAGGGAGCCATCAATGGGTGCTTTGCTATACTCCAAGCAGGGAGCCGCCGAAGGTGCTTTGCTACACTACTTTGTGGTGTGGGGTGTGGGTGTTGGAGTGTGGTCAGGAGTCCCGACCTTACCTGGATGGTGGGATTCCACACCTCAGGAGGACGTGCAGTACCTCTGTGGCGACTGAGCCTCAGGAGCGCCACAAAGCTACTGCAAAAACCTTGTGAAGTTAGCAGCTGGCTTGAAGATTGGAGCCACTGCTGAAACTGGTGTTGAACTCTGGCTGCTCGGTGTCCGTAGCAGAGTGAGATGGTGAAGGTGGCAGCTGGCTCTGAGGTGTCGAGCCACTGCGAAAAGTTTATCCGGTGATGCACTCTGCTGCCTGGTGCTGCAGTAGAGCAAGATAAGTCTTTTTGGTGTTTCCCCTCTTTGTATTTTTCCCTGGTGTGTATTAGTACAGCGGTGGGGCCAGTGCCTGTACCACCCAGCTCCCTAGCAAGGGATAGGTGTAGGGAGTGCTAGGGTGACAGGTATCCTGATCGGCACCCGGTGCGGAACTGGCCTAGGGATCGTTAGGAGTGGAGGGACACTGACTCAGGGGAGTGCAGGAGGTCTCCACATCCCCGTTCCCTATCACAGGGCCCACTGTTGTAACTGTTGCCCCTTTCCCCGTGTTTTACTGTTTCAGTTACTGGCCTGCGGGTCATGTCACACAGGACAGTTACACGTGCCTTGTCTTGTTGTTTCAGTTACCGACCTGTGGGTCGTGTCACACAAGATGGGTCCACATGACAACAGCATATCATTTGATAAAATGCAATATGTCACTAAAAATGCATTTTCTACATTCTCACTTGGACTTTTATCCCAGCCAATCTTGGTGCCGTTAGCGATGGACATGGTGAATGATTTCACCAAGACATTGCGCTGATGGAGAAAAGGTACCAGAGAAAATGGAGTAGGTCAATGCTGGCTGACTATTGCTGGAATCTTATTCGAGAAGCATCTGACGCAGATTATAAATGATAGTCGTCTGCACAACACTTTTGAACAATTGCTTTTGCTACTGACATCGATGCACATGTATGCAGTGTCTCGGACGTCATAATGTAGACTATAAACTGTTGTTTCTTAAAAACCTTATGTGATACAGAATTTTGGCGCACATGTTCAGCATATCAAAATCTATAAGATACAATAAAATTTTCTCAGGGGACAAGAACTTCCCTGAAATTTGTTGCGCAGTGTTATTAAATCTGCAGTTCTTTTGACTGTATAGTAGATGAGAAAGAAGTTGAACTCTGAGAAAAAAGCAACAACCAAGTTTGCTGAGGATTCAGTTTATGAACAGATTGAAGATGTTACAGATTTTTATGGTCTGTATCTGTTGTCACCTGAAACTCTGCTTCTTCAAGAAGATGCTGCCACTAATGTTGCTAATTTATGGCTTGAAGCTCACAGTCTCCAATGGAGTAATTGCAGTCTGCCGGAGAAAATTTTTTGGAAAATAAACCGTAGGTATGAATTCTAGAGGAGTTTGTGAGAGGACAGCTCCTACAGTTCTGGTAGAGGCATCCACTTCAAGAAAAAAAATATCTGTTGATGTTAGAATGATGTAAACTTGAAGCAGAGGAAAAACATGATTTGAGGATATTGAAGGCCTAAATCTCAGTGTGGCCCATTCTAAGACATTGCGCACTTCCGATTGAGGACTATAAGTGAAACTGTAATTTGGAAAAAAAAGTTCTGAATTGCCTCTAGTAGTTGGTGAAGCCAAGAAATGTTTGAAGGGCTTTGCGGGATATGGATTGTGGCCAATGCAAGATAGCAGAAACCTTTATCCATGTATCTCGTGAGAAGATAAACTTTGGATGTCAAATGAATAAAATGTAATTTAGTTAAAATAGGAGATACTGTTAAAGGTCATCACAGTAATTTTTATAGACAAAAGATAGAATATGGAAAATGCAGAAACAAAAAATTATCCCATTTTATAAGCAATGTCAGGTTTGCTATTATTATGCTTGCAGGATAGGATTAATTCCCAGCAGCATGGATAGTTGTCTTTTGCTTGGAAGAAATCTTAGTATGTACCCTAAACAGGGAAACTGTAACTACAAACCTTACATTTTTTTCACAAATAAAAAATAGCCATTGTTTCTTAACAAACCATACTGGCTTGCTGCTGGGGAAAAGTAACCCAACCTTATTAGGAAAAAAATTAACAAGAAACCTTACACTGCTTCTGTTGCAAGGTTCTGCTATATAGAATGATGCTTGAGATGTCAGTACTAGAAACTCTGGGCAGAGCAGGCTGTATCCAGCCATTTATACTAGGTGGCTGGGACCTGTAGTGCCATCCAGTCTGGCAGCATGAGTGTGTCTGATGTCAAGCTGGAGTAATTAGCTACCTTCTTTGGCCAATGGGTCAACACCACACATTACTGTCATATACTGTATAGTTTATCTACTCTGTTTGCGGCTTGTGCATTCAGCTCCTGCTTGGCTAGTTTGTACTCCTGTTGGCTAACATCATCCTGTTTCCAGGGCTGGTTTTAGGTAAAGTGGGGCCCTAGGCAAAATTTTAAATGGGGCCCCAAATGCTAACATATTGCACATCACACAGAAGCATTTAGGTTCTATTTACATGCGCTGAGTTCAGGCCGCTAAATGAGTGTGATCGACAATATTGAAGTCGTTCAACACTTGTTTCCCGGCCTTTTTCCACCACCTGAGAAAGAATGATGGGGACAGAACAATCACTAATGGATCAACCTGTCCCCATACAATATAATGTTATATGCAGCACATCTACAGTTTACACCCCATAGTCCTCTATGTAATATAATGTGCCCATAGTCCTCCATATAGTATAATACACTCCTCAGTCCTCCATATAGTATAATACACTCCCCATAGTCCTCCATATATTAAAATACACTTAGTCCTCCATATAGTATAATACACTATTCAGTCCTCCATATAATACACTCCTCATAGTCCTCCATATATTAAAAAACACTGCTCAGTCCTCCATATAGTATAGTACACTCCTCATAGTGCTCCATATAGTATAATACACCGCCAGTCAACCATGTAGTACAATTCACTTCCCATAGTAGAATGCACCCCATAGTTCTTCATATAGTATTATGTATTCCCCATAGTCCTCGATACAGTATAATGCAGCCACCCCATAGAGCATAATGCAGCCAACTCACAGAGTATAATGCAGCCCCGCCATACAATATAATGTAACCCCCATAGAATATAATACAGCCCCCATCTTATAGTATAATGCAGCCACCCCACAGAATATAACCCCTCATAGAATATAATGCATCCCCCCCATAGAATACAATGTAGCCCCCTCAGAGTATAATGCAATCACCCCCCATAGAATATAATATAATACAGCCCCCCCATATTATATAACAGCCTCCCCCATAGAATATAATGTACCCCGCATGGTATATAACAGCCACATAGTATATAGCACAGCCACAAAGTATATAACACAGCCCACATGGTATATAGCACAGCACCACATGGTATATAGCACAGCCCACATCTCTCCCCCCCAAAGAGTGGCCCCACAATCCAGTACTCACTGTTACATTTAAAAAAAAAAAACCACACTCCTCACCTCTCCTCGTGCCTGTGCTGCTCCCTGCTCCTGTCTCAGCGGCTGTTCTGCGTGGCACATAGTGAGTGCATGATGACTTTGCGCACCCGCAGTGTCAGAGGCAGAGCGGGGAATGATGGGAGAGGGAGCGTCAACTGACACGCTCTCCTCCATCATTGCTTTGAACTGTACCGGCATCTATGATGCCGGGATAGTTCAATGCGGCAACGGGGGAGTCTGCGCTGGTGGCAGGTGGGTCCCCCTGCCTCACGGGCCCCATAGCGGATGTGTGATGTGCCGCTAGCTGGGGGCCCTAGACAGCTGACTGGGCTGCCTGCCCCTAACGTCGGCCCTGCCTCTTTCTGACCATTCTATTTCCTTCTGATTTTTATTACCTTCACAGTTTCCTTGGCCCCATCTCAGGAGCCACTTTGTGAGTCCAGATCCCTGTAGGGTGTTTAAACGGGTTGTCCAGCCTTAGGCTAGAAGTCTGCAGTTACTGTGACTATGAATCCTCACACTGTGCATCTCATCAGTGCGAAGCTTACTTCCTACATTGTAAAAGTAAGCTTAGTATAGTGCGTCAGGAACAATTTTGCAGCATCCAGGCAACATGTCACAATTTCCAGGTGTCTAGGCTGACACCTTTTTCCAGGCACCTCCCCAATATTTTGTGAGAATTATAGCTAAAACTGAGG
This sequence comes from Dendrobates tinctorius, assembly GCF_039654945.1. Taxonomy (NCBI): domain Eukaryota; kingdom Metazoa; phylum Chordata; class Amphibia; order Anura; family Dendrobatidae; genus Dendrobates; species Dendrobates tinctorius. The sequence continues at coordinate 33,110,744 of NW_027361708.1, read as the reverse complement.
TATTGATGACCTGGAGGAGAAGGGAAGTACGTGACCAAAGATCCATATTTTACAACATTGGTATTAAAGGGAACATGTCTCAGTGAAAGCACAGTATAATGTGTTATAGAGCAGGGGGAGCTGAGCAGATTGTTATTTAGTTTTGTGAGAAAAGATTCAGTATAACCTGTGATTTATTAATGTAAATCTCTGTGTGTCTTGAATTTTTGTTCCAGAGTATTTGTCCCGGTGGCTAGCTCCGCCTCTCATGATGTAATTCGCTGTCCAATTCTGAACAGCCCATCAGTGTTTCAGGCAATCAGATTGCTAGGATCACCAGAGCCAGCTGATTATGGCGATCGGCAATGACAATGGTCGCATCAGAGTGCACAGACTCGGGCTGAACGCTCAGAGAAATCTGCTGTGCGCATTCATGCTTTTCTTGTGGTGCCACAGACCTTTTTTTTGTCAAAAAGAAACGAGTGAAAAAATCATTCAGATTAGCTGGTAGGACTCAATTAGTGACAGTAAAAATAGACCATAGTAATTGTCGTCTGCTACCCTACTTTTTACTGAATTGAGTTAGTGTTACTGTCAGCGCTGAAAAAGAATCACATCCGTGCGTCCGTAGTACAACCGTTGAGCTCTGATCACTGATACACATCAAGCTTTTTTCTCTTCTAAGTAAAAAAGTTAACCCCAAACACACACACCTGAATAAAATTTGGTACACACTTCATATTTTTCTCCTCCTCTAGTGATACTGAGCGGCTACGTAGACGCCCCAGGGCAGAAACTGAACAGCACCCACCATTACTGACTCTGTATGGACTTCACCCTCTGAACATTATGAATCAATGATTCCTGATTTTATGGCCCAATCAGATGTAAATACGTATGTCCCCCAAAAAATTGAGAAAAGTATTCAAGATGTGATACCTTTATTGGCTAACCAGAGAAATTATATTTGCAAGCAAGCTTTCAGGACTCAGAAGGTCCCTTCATCAGGCTAGATTACAAGTGAATTACTGAGAAGAGACGGCAACATTTAAATAGTAATTCTAACAAGACATGAGGTGATACTAGCTAGAGACAGACCAAGGAAATCAACTTAAGATTTTTGTTACACATGCAGATGAGGACCAAGTGTTCTATTAGAGATCTGAAGACCTTCTTGTGGAGGTGTGAACTGTGTCCATGTAATGAGTCATGAATCCAGGTGTCAAATTCAGTCCTATTGTTAGAGATTGGAACATATTTATAAATTTGAACTCCCAAATCTTCTTCTCTCTGTCACTATTAAAATGACCTTTCAATATTAGCACTTTTAGATCTGCCAAGCTGTGTCCAGGTCTAGAGAAGTATATCCCTACAGACGTGTCCAGCTCATTTTTTATCGTATGTCTATGCAGATTCATCCTTGTTTGTAGTTTTTCCTTAGTTTCCCCGATGTATGTCCCTGCATTGCACCTTGTACACTGTATCATGTACACGACATTGGAGGATGTACATGAAAAAGAGTCCATGATCTTATAGTCCTGATTTGTGTTTGGTATGGGGACTTTATCTCTTGGTGATATGTGGGTGCAGGTCTTGCATTTCTTACGGTTACAGGGGACTGTGCCTGTCTCTGAAGGTGATGCGAGGGCACTTCTGACAAGGATATTCCTTAGGTTGGGAGGCTGTTTGTAGGAGAGCAGTGGCAGTTCTGGGAATATTGCTTTCAGTCTGTGGTCTCTGTGGAATATGGGTTGTAGGTCAGCGCCAATTTTCCTTAAAATGTTCATGTGAGGGTTGTACGTGACCACAAGCGGCACCCTGTTGTTATCCTCCTTGTGTTTGTAATCCAGGAGGCTGCTTCTTAGTATCCTTGTAGCTCTGTGGATCTGTTCATCAATTACAAGTGGATGATACCATTGTTGTAGGAATGTTTTCCTAAGTGATAGTAGTTGTAGTTTTCTATCCTCATTGTCTGAACAGATCCAAATACACCTTGACTTGACAAAGCTTGACTGTAGAGTGATTTTTTTGTGTGTCTCGGATGAAAGCTGTTCCCTCTCCTTTATGCCGGACGTCCTGTGGGTTTATGGTAAATAGTCGTTTGCACGGTATTGTCTTTGATGTATATAGTTGTGTCTAGAAAATGGATTTGGGATTTTGAAAAGTTGAGGGTGAGCTTGATGGTTGGGTGGAACTTGTTGAAGTTTTTGTGGAAGGTAAGCAAGTCCTCCTCCGAGCCTTTCCAGATTATTAGTAGGTCATCAATGTAGCGGAAGTATGCTAGAGGTTTGATAGTTCAGTTTGAACGTTAGGATTAATCCATTATTTACACATTGATTGGAAAATAATTGTTTTCATATCCATTGAACATATAAGCACCAATTGTACCAGATAGTACTTTTTTGCATTAGGATATATTTTTTCTCTTATTTACTTTGATCATTAGCTCATTAATTGGATATTACTGATCCTGTGTTTTCAGGTCCATTTGTGTGTCTACCCACTAAATTAATAGAATTAATTTTTACCAATTGTTTGTCAATAATGTTAATAAAGATTGAATTTTAAATTTACTTGGCATATACTTCTTGTAATTTATAGGTTTAATGGTATTTTGGAAGTGCCTTATGAAATTAGGTCACCCCTTTATGGTTTTTATTTTCTCTTGATATTGCAATATGGCTAATATAACTATTTATATCTCCTTGAGTCATGAATGTTTTATGGTGGCTATTCCGAGTGCTCAAAATCCACCATGAACACTGATAAAGTAATGTTAGAATTATTAACACACAAGACAAAACAAAGAAAAGCAATCTACACAGTCCTAGCTGGTCTTACTAACATATAACACCGAAGCTTGTATATATACAAAAAAGTGTTTAGCAGGCCAGGAAATGCACACGAACAAACGCATTTCAAAGTTTGTATTTTTTTATTTTTTTTCACTTACAGCCAAAATGGACACACAGCAGGTAAAAAGATACATGTAAATTCTGTCTTTGGGGTGAATATTTCACCAAAATCGTAAATAATCCCAATAAGTCACAACTCTATGCGGTACATGTGATGTAGTTAAGTTACATGCTGGGTTGTACGGTAAATGTCATTTTCCAATGAACAAAGAGAAAAGTTGAATGTCTGCTTCTAAACTTAGTATTTGTTTCATTTAAAAAGGTTTCATGAAAAAACAAAATTATTTGCATGAATAGTAGCAGTCATTGAACTTTTCTTCAACTTAACTGGGGAAAAACCCCACATGGACGAAGGGAGGTGACCACATTAGAGCTCGTTGAGCCGCAGAGCCGTGTACGGTACCCAATTGTACCGGTCTGTTCTCCCCTAAAAGCATTACAGTAGTCTAAAAAAAAAAAAAAATAGAGATTATAAATGAAAAAGAAAGCCACTTGTAAGATAGTGAAAATTGCATGCTCTCTTTTGGAAAACATTACCACAGGAATGCCCATAAGGATTTTCAATTTTCTATTTCCATAGGAATATTATGAATTTTACAAAATAGAGATTGATTTTTTTTTATCACAAAGAACAAAGTAAATTAGTTTTTAAGTTTCTAACACTGTATTCATACGTTAATGTAGGAAATTAGGTTTGGTGTACATTTATACACAAATCTATCCCATCATATTTTAGTTTTCTATAGTATTTTGAAAATGAGCAGACATTATACTCATATATTTTTTAAAGAAATTATTATCTTCGTATAAAACAGTAAGCTGAAAATTTAGAGATTATGTATAATGGTTGTATGAACTGTTAGTCTAGATCTTGTAGCAACTTTTTCTGAATAAGGTCAAGCAGCGATAAGTTGAAAAATCTTAGACTGGGGTGGGGAATCTTTTTTCTGCCAAGGGCATTTGGATATTTATTCCATCCCACAAATTGAGCACTAACTCCGCTCACAAGTATGTCCTGACGCTGGTACTGGTGTCAGGACGTAATCTTTCATTGCATGCGCCTCAGCGTTCAGTATTGAAGACTGCGTGTGCGTGCTCAGAGAGCAAGAAGCAATTAATGGGAAGGCGGCCATCAAAATACACCTGTCTGCCCAAGCACTACGGTCCCCGGGAATCTGCACGGGGGCAGAATAAGCGGTCATTGAGGGCCGTTTCCCATGCTCGTGAGGTTCCCCACCCCTGCCTTAAGGTACTGTCACACTTAGCGATGCACCAGTGATGCCGACCAGCAATATGACGCGGTCAGGATCGCTGGTGCATCGCTAAGTGGTCGCTAGTGAGCTGCCACACAGGCAGATCTCACCAGCGACATAGCAGCAGTCGGGGGTCGCTACTTACCTGTCAGACGAGGCGATCCTGACGTCCTCCCGCCCGCGTCCACGCATCGCTCTTCGGCGCCACAGGAAGCCGACGACGAGAAACGGCCCAGGTCGTTCTCGCTCGATCAGCGATAATCAGCGGGGGAGCCGGTCGGAGGTAAGTATCAGACATAGCAATATCGCTATAACGTCACAAAACCAGTGACGTTATAGCGATATTGCTAGCGATATCGCTTAGTGTGACAGGCCCTTTAGACAGTCAAAAAGTACGGTGCTGTGCTTCGTAAACCATAAGTGGACACAGCACGTTTTATGGCTTTTTAATCAGCTAATCCGTAGGAATTTTGGTAGTCGGATCCCCACTGATTTGATTGCCTATTTCAACGGTAAGCCATCAATATTAAAAGTCTAAACAATTTAGTTAAGATTTTATTTTATTGTCTGATATATAGTATAGGCATGAAGGGGAAAAAAAACCCCACAATCTAGCCTGTGTGTCTTGGCTTACAGTTTTAGCACTGCCTGCTGGCTATCATGCACATTCCTCAAAGTTGAATATTTTAGACATTTCTGTTGGGTAATATACAGTGGGTGGAAATAAGTATTTGATACCTTGCTGATTTTGTAAGTTTGCCCACTGACAAAGTCATGAACAGTCTATAATTTTAAGGGTGAGCGATAGAATATCAAAAATAAAATCCTGAAAATCACATTGTATAAATTATATAAATTTATTTGCATTTTGCAGTGAGAAATAAGTATTTGATCCCCTACCAACCATTAAGAGTTCTGGCTCCTACAGACCAGTTAGACGCTCCTAATCAACTCGTTACCTGCATTAAAGACAGCTGTCATACATAGTCACCTTTATAAAAGACGCCTGTCCACAGACTCAATTAATCAGACTCTAACCTCCACAACATGGGCAAGACCAAAGAGCTTTCTAAGTATGTCAGGGACAAGATCATAGACTAGCACAAAGCTGGAATGGGCTACAAAACCTTAAGTAGATGCTGGGTAAGAAGGAGACAACTGTTGGTGCAATAGTAAGAAAATGAAAGAAATACAAAATGACTGTCAATTGACACTGATCTGGGGCACCATGCAAAATCTCAACTTGTGGGGTATCCTTGATCATGAGCGAAGGTGAGAGATCAGCCTAAACTACACGGAGGAAACTTGTTAATGAGCTCAAGGCAGCTGGGACCATAGTCACCAAGAAAACCATTGTTAACACATTACGCCCTAAGGCTTTGTGCACACGTCGCGGATTCTGCTGCGGATCCGCAGCGTTTCTGGCCCTGCGGGTCCACAGCAGTTTCTGCTGCGTTGTACAGTACCATTGTTTTCAATGGTAATATCAAAAACGCTGTGCACATGCTGCGGATTTTTCCGCTCGGATTTGCTGTGGGTTACAATGTCAATTCTTTGTGCGGATTCTGCTGCCGTTTCACACCTTCACCATTGTGAGGTGTGAAACCACAGGGCTAAACCACAGGCTAATCCGCAGGTAAACCGCAGATATTTTGACCTGCAGATTTTTGAAAATCCGCGTGGAAAAAATCCACAGCACTTCCAACTACGTGTGCACATAGGGTTTAAAATCCTGCAGTGCCTGCAAGGTCCCACCGATGAAGAAGTCACATGTGCAGGCCCATCTAAAGTTTGCCAATGAACACCTGGATGATACTGTGATTGGGAGAAGGTGCTGTGGTCAGATGAGACAAAAATTGATCTCTTTGGCATTAACTCAACTCGCAGTGTTTGGAGGAAGAGAAATGCTGCCTATGCACCAAAGAACACCGTCTCCACTGTCAAGCATGGAGGTGGAAACATTATGTTTTGGGGGTGTTTCTCTGCTAAGGGCACAGGACTACTTCGCCGCATCAGTGGGAGAATGGATGGAGCCATGTACCATAAAATCTTGAGTGACAACCTCCTTCCCTCTGCCAGGACATTAAAAATGGGTTGTGGCTGGGTCTTCCAGCAAGACAGTGACCCAAAACATACAGCCAAGGCAACAAAGGAGTGTCTCAAAAAGAAGCACATTAAGGTTATGGAGTGGCCTAGCCAGTGTCCAGACTTTAATCTCATAGAAAACTTATGGAGGGAGGAGTGGACCAAAATTCCTCCTGATATGTACGCAAACATCATCAACTACAAAAAAAAAATCTGACTGCTGTGCTTGCCAACAAGGGTTTTGCCACCAAGTATTAAGTCTTGTTTGCCAGAGGGATCAAATATTTATTTCTCACTGCAAAATGCAAATAAATTTATATAGTTTATACAATGTGAATTTCTGGATTTTATTTTTGATATTCCAGCTCTCAATGTTAAAATTAACCTACCCTTAAATTACTGTTCATGTCTTTGTCAGTGGGCAAACTTACAAAATAAGCAAGGGCTCAAATACTTATTTCCTCCACTGTACTATGGTCAGCAATTGGCTTCTTACATGACATGAGGTCACTATTGATGAAACAGATTTACAAGCCGTGTAGATAGAAGGCAGATAACCGGAACAGAATTTGTAAGGCTTTTTACAGCAAGAATATAACTTCTTATTCATATGGAGAACATGATGTAGGTTTTGTCTGTTCAGTGTACTGAGAAAATACCAATGTATGCAACCATTTATAAAGGTAAGTGCATCATTAGGTTCAATAATGTGACACGCTCTCACATTTTCATCAAGTCTGCAAAGCGACAGACCAATTCCAACTGGTCAACTCATAATACTTGAACAGTAAGTGTGCTGTAGATCTCATCATTGAATTGCCAACACGAAATTGAAGTCTATGTTGGTATTTTTAAATTGTAATAAAATGTCTAGGCACTGTGGTACCAAGGCCTCTGACTATACTATCTTAACCTGACACACTTTGTGACTCCAGTGGAGACTAGTGATAAGCGAGTATACTGGTTACTCGGGTTTCCCGAGCACGCTCGGGTGCCCTCCAATTATTTTGGTGTGCTCTGAGATTTAGTTTGTGTCGAAGTAGCTGAATGATTTATGGCTGCTAGACAGGCTGAATACATGTGAGGCTAGACAGGCTGAATACATGTGAGGAATGCTTGTTTATTAGGGAATCCCCAAATGTATTCAGGCTGGCTAACAGCCATAAATCATGCAGCTACTTCAACACAAACTAAAGGGGCCTTTACACATAGCGATATCGCTAAAGAGTCACTGATTTTGTGACGCAGCAGCGATATCGCTATGTGTGCTACTTACCTCCGACCGGCTCCCCCGCTGTCTGTCGCTGATCGCGCGAGATCGTGCAGCTCCATTTCTCGTCGGGCGCTTCCTGCTGGCGCCGACGAGCGACGCGTGCCGGAGGACGTCAGGATCGCCGCGTCTGAAAGGTAAGTGTCGACCGCTGCTGCGTCGCTACATCTCTGTGAGATCTGCCTGTGTGGCAGCTCACTAGCGACCATTTAGCGATGCACCAGCGATCCTGACCGGGTCGTATCGTTGTCGGGATTGCTGGTGCATCGCTAAATGTAAAGGGGCCTTTAATCTCCGAGCATGCCAAAATACTCGAAGGGCACCCGAGCCTGCTTGGGAAACCCGAGCAACGAGTATACTCGCTCATCACTAGTGGAGACATTTTATTTCGCAAAGAAAATAACATACAAAATCTAATTATAAAACTTATTTAAAAAAGTGATTTTTTTTTTGTGTACAAAACCAATATTTAAGGGTATATAGAGATAATGTCCTTCCTAAGCATCTAGTAGCATCAATTATTTAGAGTATGTTTCTATTGTATTTAAGGGGAACCCATCACCATAAACATGCTGTACAATCTACTGGCATCATGCTACTGAGCAAATTAATATAGTTTTGTCGGAAAAGATGCTGTGTAATCTGTAAGATATTATTTGAAATCCCTGCTCAATCTGGCCTTAAGAGTGTCACTACATGTCCATGTCATTCAATGAATCAGCAATAGCTGTCATTCAATTAAGACCGTCCACTGGACTCCTAAGATCAGAATGAGAAGATTTATATATTAAAATTAATCAAACAATAAAGAATATTTTCCCATAAACTAATTTATTTTACTAAGCTCTTCTATCTTTATGTTGGCGGATTTTACCCCTTAATGCAAATTAAAAGATGCCTACAATGTATGTAAGAAAGACAGTATTAGAACAATTTGTCTTGCTTATCTTTTAGAATACAATTCCAATGAACAGTACATTAACTCTGGCCATATATTTGACAAATCAATGATAATCATGAATTGTATTATAATGATTGTAATGTAGAGACTGAAATTTGAAAATCTAGTTAAAAAATATGGATTTGGGTCAGCCATACATATTAGATGGCTATTGGCTGAAAGTCGCCGTTCGTTCAACAACCATCTTCGGCGACTCTCCCGTACACAGGATCACCCACTCAGCCGAACTTTCCTTTGTTCTCTATGACAAAGCCACCGGTTCACACATTGGGCGGCAGCTTATCTCCAGACATTCCTGATCTACATCTCCCATCAGTTGGACAGCACACCTATTCACGCTAGACCACCAGCCGCACTCGTCAATATCAGCGGGTTCAGATGACTTTAATGTGTAGGGGGGCCTTAACTGTGCTAAATACTCCAGTATGCATGGTCTAAAAACATGGTAAGCTTTGATCATCATATGCTAAATAAAATCAGCATTAAATTAGCACCACATTTTAGTGTACTGGCAAAAAATAAAAAAGACATCGTGCGAGATTCTGAAAGGATCTTTATCATTGAAATTTGTTTTGTTATGCAAATTTCAAACTTAGCAAATTAAACAAAATGGAATAAGTGAAAAAAAAAGCAAAAATGATTAAAAAAAACTAAAGAAATTATCCAAAACAGAGCAAAAAAGTCACACGCAACACACCTGAGTGAAACAGTCTACCTGAAATAAGTTTGTGTATTATAATGCACAAGCAAAACACCAGAAATATCCCAAGAGAAAAAGGGTAAGAAAATATTACTTTTTCCAAAAACAGCATATAGTTTTCTAAAAAGAATGCAGTAAACTAGCTCACCCACTGCTTGCATGGCATGGAGCTGGCATTTGATATAAATGGGTAAAATAGATTACAATAAGCCAACTTCATTCTTGTTAATTTAAAATACCAGAAAAGCTATAGGTGCAATGCCATCTAAATGAAATCAACGTCAAACATTTTGGGAATTTTACGTTGATAAACATTTTTCTGAAATTGTTCCATCATTGTTAAGGTCCCGTTACATTTAGCGATGCACCAGCGATCGCGACAATGATATGACCTGGTCAGGATCGCTGGTGCATCGCTAAATGGTCGCTAGTGAGCTGCCAAACAGGCAGATCTCACCAGCGATACAGCTGCGGTCGGCGGTGTTACTTACCTGTCACACGCAGCTCTGATGACGTCTTCTGCCCGCGTCCATGCGTCGCTCGTCGGCGCCAGCCGGAAGCAGACGATGAGAAATGGACCAGGACGATCTTGCGCGATCAGCGATATCCAGCGGGGGGCCGGGTCGCAGGTACGTGTCACAAAATCGGTGACACTTCAGCGATATCGCTAGCAATCTCGCTATGTGTGAAGGGGGCTTTAGATTCAGTTGTTCACAGACTGGTGAACTTCTGACCATCTTTGGTTCTGAGAGACTCTACCTTTCTAACTTGCTCTTTTTATGTTCAGTCATAGGACTTATAATTGACCCTCAGTTATTTTTCATTAGGACCACTTACTTCTCCAGCCTTTTGATAACTGTCTTGTTAACTTTGACTTTTTTTTTTTTTTTTTTAAAAGATGTGTTGCTACCACCAGTTTATAATGAGTTAATTTTTTACAAAAGAAATGGAAAAATGTCTAATGCTAAACTTCTGAAATGTAGTCTGTGTTCCCTTGTGAATATGGCTATAACAGATTTCCAAATCATTGCGTTCTTATTATTTTACAGAGCACCCTCAATTTTTTTAAGTAATTGGGTAATTCAGAGCTCCAAATCAATTGCATAGATCTAATAGACACTTATCACATACAGTGTACAGTACTGTGCCTACTTGTAAAAATCACAATTAAAAGTGGCATCAGAAAATGGTTTAAACAAAAGTCATCAAATTTTTATGTGAAATATATTTTTGCAAAACTTTGTGATTTTCTTTTGTTTTATTAGTAATATATACACACAATACGGTGCAAAAAATTTAGGCAGGTGTAGAACAAAATATTGCTAAGCAAGAATGCTTTCAAAAACAGACATATTAATAGTTTATTTCCATAAATTCACGAATTGCAAAGTGAATGATCATAAGAGAAATCGAAATCAAATCAATATTTGGTGTGACCATCCTTGTCCTTCAAAAGTACGTCAATTCTTCTAGATACAGTTGCACAGTTTTTGAAGGAACTTGGCAGGGAGGTTGTTCCAAATATCTTGGAGTAATAACCCCAGATCTTCTGTTCATTTATATTTCCATCTACTGATATCAGAGCTCTGTGGGGCTGTAATATCATGTCTAGGACTTGATGTTCCTTACACTGAAGATAGTTCTAAATTACATTGGTTGTATGTTTGGAGTCTTTATCCAACTGCAGAACAAACTTGGACCCAATCAGATGACTGATAGTATTACATGATAGATAAATATCTGCCTGTATTTCTTGGTATTGAGGACACTAGGTCACTAAAAATGGGAAACATCGATGACCAGAGATGTAGTGGTCAGGCAAGGAAACTTAGTGCAGCAGATGAAAGACATCATATGCTTACTTTCCTTTGAAATTGTTCAGCAGTGCTATCAGCTCAGGACTGGCAGCAACCAGTAGGACTCAGCTCCAACCATCTACTGTTTGGGGACATCTGGCTGGCAAGGGGTAGAATGACAAAGACCAAATATTCATTGTTAAAGACACCAGCTGTTTTAGTGCTATCACCATAGTCCCTTCTGCCCAGCAAGTCGCCAGGAATGGAGCGGCAGCACTGGATGTGACAGGGCATATTCCCCCGCATCTCTCTACAATTGTTGCCTGATACTAGAAAACCCTGTTAAAGCCATCATCATTTTAGCCATCAACACGTGGGATTGATAAATCACTCTCCATCGTCTAGTGCAGTATTGAAATATGGGAATGGTCTACTATATTGTTATTCATTCAAATGCAACATTCTCCATTATAATACTCCATTATATGTGAGCTGCAATACCTAAAACAATGCAAGTGTTGTTTTTCCTAAGGCATATATGTCACCAAATGTCACAATACAAACTGCATGTTATTATTACAAAAGATTTTAGAGCCGATGAGGCTGGTGTACTGACTTTGATAACCCATGTCAATAGTTTTGCAATCTTTTTTTGAAAACTTTACTCTCAATCTCTGTTCACCTAGCTTACAAATTCTCAGTGTTTCTCTATTCTGCTGTGGAGATCTCTCACTGCTCAGCATAATCTGCTATTGTTAGTGAGCCTTGGTTAGCAGAAATTAAATACACGAACTCATGAGCTCTCACTCTAGACTCATAAAATGCTCATTTTAATGTAAGGATTATATAGCCACTCTGTCATAGAATTTCAGAAAAAAACTTTCAGCCTTGCCAAGTCTAAAATATCTCAGTTTCATAAGGTCTAAATAATGAGACTGATGTATATCCTAATTTATATAGTTTGTACTGTAAAATCTGGTGAAAGAGCCACATTAATCACATACAACCATAACACTGACACAAGCAAAGCAAAACAGACTGATTTTAACTATTTTCTGGGGTTTGTATACATTGCTAGACTCAGACAAGCATTTATTTCCAGCTAAAACACATTTGCACCAGGCGACCAAACTGCCTGTTCTCCCAGCTGGGTCTTCTGATGTCTATTTGAGAAGATCTTCAGCCACAGAAAAATTACTAAAAAAAATAAGAACACCGTAAAATAGTAAAATTAGTTACACTCTCCTTATTAATCTCCTTATTAATCCCCTTTCTCTCCAATTCTGCCTGAGTTCCCCTCCAGTCTCTGCACTTCCTGTTCACTCCAAGCAGGCATAGGACCACTGCAGCCAGTCAGAGCTCCTGCAGTCAGCGATTGGTTCAAACATTGCCATGCCTGTTTGGACCAAACAAGAAGTACAGGGAATAGCAGAGTACCCAAGCAGCATTGAACTGGGAGTGCCCGGGGATCAGTAAGGGGAAAATTACTATTTTTATTATTTTCCAGTAACGGGATAAATTCTATAAACTTTGTGAGAACAGAGGTCAATTCTCTTGTGGAATGGAAATGTCGGCAGACTAGCATCAGTGAAATTCATTTTATCCTGTAACTTATAGCTGAGAAAATAAAGGGCCCGTTACACACAGCGATCTCGCTGGCAAGATCGCTGATTTTGTGACACATCAGCGATCTCTCCAGCGAGATCACTGTGTGTGTGACATCCAGCAGCGATCGCCCCCCCGCGGGGTATCGCTGATTGTGCTGGATCGTCCTGGCCCGTTGTTTCATCGCTGGTCTCCCGCTGGCTAGCGCGCATCGCTCCGTGTGGCAGCGGGAGCCAGCGATGAGCGACGCTGCAAGCTGGTTACCAACGTAAACATCGGGTTTCTAAAGGCCGCGGGGCCCTTAGAAACCCCATGTTTATCCTAGATACCAGTGTGCACTGCAGGCAGGGCGGGAGGTGGAGGCAGAGCGGCGCACAGACCGGAGTAGCTCTGCTATCTGATAATCTAGTCTGTCAAACCGGAGTAGCAGATAGCAGAGCTACGCTGGTCTGTCTGCGCCGCTCTGCCTCCACCTCCCGCCCTGCCTGCAGTGCACGCTGGTATCTAGGGTAAACATCGGGTTTCTAAGGGCCCTGCGGCCCTTAGAAACCCGATGTTTATGTTGGTAACCAGCGTGCTCGCTGGTCCTGATCGCTGGAGGGGCTGTCTATGTGACAGCTCACCAGCGATCAGTTAACAATGTCCCAGCGATCCCATCCACGTCGGATCGTTGGTGGGATCGCTGGGACATCGTTATGTGTAACGGTACCCTAAGAAACCTGTTTGAAACACCGAGAATATTTTAAATTTAGACTGAAGAAAGATTACTAATTAGGAGTACAATAGAGCTGCACATTTTGTCTAACTCGAATTTCATAGATTCTTGTTTTCGCAAATCTTACACTTTTTTTTTTTTTTTACTCTTGATAATCGGCAGTGGGTTGCCAGCCCCCAGAGCAAGCAAGGCAGGCTGTGCATATATATATCATATCTTTATTTAACTTTTCATTACATTTTTGTACTTTTATGGAACGGTTTTAATTTTCTACCATAAACCTAATTAGCATTTTTTGCAAGATGACAGATTATATATATATATATATATATATATATATATATATATATATATATATTTTTTTTTTTACTTATTCATTATATATGTGTATTGATTAATGTAACTATTTTGTTATGCTAGGCTTAAACATAACCCCAGTACTAACACTAACAAGTCCTTATCCGAGTCATAGACCTAGTCATAATTACATAGAAAACTTAGTGTTTTTTTCCCAGGTCTCTCTCTTTTCTTTCACAAAGCTTCAAGCAAAGCTTTAAAGGTAAGACGGGAGCTTTGGGTGAGCACAGGGCAGCCTTTATCATCTCTAACGCGCCTATGGAGTGTGGAGCAATTTAGATGAGATTGTCATAAGCTGGTACACTCTGCATAGGGTAACAGACAGCAACTGAGATGACAAAGTTGAGAACTTTGTCATCTTGGTTGCTACCTTTGCAGAGTACAGCAGCCAATGAAAAACTCGCTCTGTATAGGAACCTGTAGCACTGGCCCACGTGGATCCCCCCTGTATAAGTTTGCACCTAGGGTAATTACCTTTGTGGCTACTACACTCTATGCCACTGTTGATTGGTCAAAACCTTTATACTGATATATACTGACAACCTATCAGGTGCTATTAATTATAGATTAAAGAAATGTCTCTTTTTACATGATTCTTTTTGCCACTAAAGTGCATAGTGTCAGAGATAAAGGGATATTAGGAAAACATCAGATTCTAGTTTAACCGTAGTAGAAGAACATTGGCTCCCCATAATCTCTTAGTACCTCGCAAACATCCACATTGGCACCAAGGCATGACTCTCTAGAACTGGTTTATGACTACACATTTGCTGTGATTATGCAATTTACAGTTTTACAAATCGTCTGGAAATAAAATCTACTGATTTATCCTTGGCGGGCCAACGATGCATATGGGTTCTGTAGTGACCAAAATTCAATGACTTACGAAAGTCCTTCAGAATCCATCCAGTGATAATTGGTGTTACCTTATATTGTATGTCTCCGGTGTCAGCCATAGAGATGAGGAAGAGCGCCCAAGATTTTTTTTTTATAGAATATAATACATTTTGCCACAGGCAAAAACTGATCAACCATTTTTCAAGACTTATATATCAGATGAAAAAAAGAGGGTACAAGGTGAATGAGAAATCCAACTTGAAGTATAAAAATAACACTTTTAATCCAATTCTCTTTACATTTTGTAATGGTACATAAATGAGCATTTGCTACTTGAAAAATAGATTTCAAATCCAATAATGACATAGGTATGTGATTTGTTTTTTTTTAAATAAAATGAAAACCAATGAGAAATACACAGAAGAAAATCAAAGTGTATACTTCTTAATTCCACAATTAAAATAAAAAAAAGCTTGTTGTTCCTCCTATGAGTTTGTTTTATTAAAAGACTTGTCCACGATTTAAAAAAAAATAAAAAATGTCTCTGCATCGCTCTTGTTCATGGACTGTGCTGGAAATTGCAGCTTACGTTTTTTATTTAAGAAAAAAATAAATGAAAAAAAATTAAAAGATCTATTTTTTTAAATTCTGGACAACCTCTTAATATTAGGTTTTCTAGGCTTAGAATAGAATGCGCTCTTATGCAGAGATTTTTTTTACTACTTCGTATTATGACAGTTTTGAAGATTTGCCATTAAACATGCAGCACAGAAAGAAAAAAGAAGCGTACATTCACTTCCTGAGCTTGAGGGATGGACATAGTTATTATTGCTGCCCATAACGGTTTCTATTGTTACTGGATTTTTGATGTTTCTGTCTAGAAACAGATTCAGTGGCATAATATGGCCTGGAAATGTGCCAAGTTGTACATCCAAATTCTATCAGTGCTGTACTCTTAACTTGAACGAGCAATTTATCAGAATATTAGGGAACCCAAACATAGAAGGATCGGAATACTTTGAAACTGATGATCAGAAGGCTGGCCAACAAATGCCACAACCTGCAACAAACTGATTTGTATCATTTAAAAAGTAACTGGCAGCTTTCGGTCACAGAACGTCGTGTGCGACCACAGCTCTGTATCCATTTTACACATCATTAATTAAATTGGACCTGGATTCATTTTCTCCGGTGGCCTCGTATATTCCCTGAGCTGTGTGGGGTTTCTATTCAGATATCTAAAAAAATGAATTATGGGACAAAAAAAATATAGCAAGAAGTGGATGAGGAATATTTCTTAATGACATGTTGAACAATCTCATACTGACAGTAGGCCCCATATGTTGATACAAGCCATTGAAATATATCTCGTCTACAACTTCTACCAGAGCAAGATGTTGCGCCAGCCTCAGTCATACCCGCGGGTGCATACACTCAGAAATCTTACATTATTAACATATAAAACAAAGACTCATCCAAAGATCTGGATAATAAATAAACTTGCGTTTCCTAAGAAACCTTTTGCCTCAGTAGTAAGGCTGTTCCAAGCTTGGACAGGATAGAAGCAGTTTGATCAGATTGTACATAACCTTTCAAGAAATACATATCGTGTTTAAAGATGGAGGAAATGACAGAGCTTAAAACTACAAAGTCTTAAATGCATGGAAAGGTAACGTGAAAGATGTCTGCCAGCAGTTATTATGGTAACGAAGATGATTTCTTTGTGTCTGCAATTTTGTGGGGTGGCATGTGAAGGTATTTTGTTAGACACTTGGATAGCTTGTAAACAGTATGTAAGGATATCTAAGGCTGGTTGTGATTAGACCATAAGAGTATTCAGTCTCTCCAGTACACTGCTGCTGAATCTTCCATCATAAACAAGGAAAGAAAATGTCTCTTGTTTTTTGACCAAAGACCTCTCGACTGTTAACCAGTAATAACATCGCCAGCAAATTGCAAGTCAAGAGGTCATCAGCAATCCCCCTCGGTTGCCATGACAAGCATCATCTCACTCTTGCCCATTTCTTCCAAGGCACTGGCAAGAGTGTTGAGATCACCATCGTCCAGATGTAAGGCTTCCCATAAGTCCAGAATAACTCCTGTAGGACTGGCTTTGGTGGCAAAATAGTTTAGGTATCTGAAGAGAAAAAAAAAAATACATGACAGGCCTATTTTTTAAATGTTACCAGTAGGCAATCAGAAATAGAACACGTATGACATTTCGGTCCATGACCCAGGCCTTCATCTGACCCAAAGGACTGTGGAAACCAGAAAAGAGATAGAATCATAGAATCGTAGAGTTGGAAGGGACCTCCTGGGCCATCTGGTCCAACCCCCTGCTCAAAGCAGGATTCGCTAAATCATCCCAGTCAGATGCCTGTCCAGCCTCTGTTTGAAGACTTCCATTGAAGGAGAACTCACCACTTCTCGTGGCAGCCTGTTCCACTCATTGATCACTCTAACAGTCAAAAAGTTTTTTCTAATATCTAATCTGTGTCTCCTCCCATTCAGTTTCATCCCATTGCTTCTAGTCTTTCCTTGTGCAAATGAGAATAAAGTTGATCCTTCTACAATGTGACAGCCCTTTAGATATTTGTAGACAGCTATTAAGTCTCCTCTCAGTCTTCTCTTTTGCAAACTAAACAATCCCAAATCCTGCAACCTTTCCTCATAAGACAGGGTTTGTAGACCGGTCACCATTCTGGTCGCTCTTTTCTGAACTTGCTTATTGTATTATTGTACAGTGGCGGTAAAAAAAAAAATCTTTACACGTTCAACGAAACCACAAAATTTTAACATTCAAGTGTTTCATTGTGGATATTGTGTTGCAATTAGTATTTTGTCATGTCACCCTTACTGGCAACTAAGCCAGTTTTGCTATTTGACAGTTGTTGATTATCTTCCCCATTGTGTAAACTTTTAAGTAGTGAAATCATAACACTGATTTTACATGTAAAGTTTTTTATTTGCCGACTCTGCAGATGTAAAGTCTGAATTTTTTCATTATTGGTAAAGCAACCTCCAGTGTTCAGCTGTTGACCGAAACGTCATGCATGTTCTGTTTTCCATTGTACATGATTAAGTGATCTCATCTACTTCAAATAGTGCCTAGTTCCTTATCTTTGCTCTATCTATGGATCCCTACACGAGTGCACAAATAGCAGGAATGCCATATAATCACGTTTGGCATGTCCCATCATCTACATGTAGCATGAAACTATGTTAATAAGTGGCATCACTTTTGGTGTAAATGTTACAGAAGGTTTATATTGTATAACTATAAAATATACCTGTATGGAATGGTTGGACAACCCTTTAAAAACAAAAATAATTGATGACATACCGATCCATGCTGAGTTTTTGTGCCAAAAGTCTCCAGTCATTTCCTCTAGAGTTTGGAGCGTCCAAACTGTTGCAGATTTTCTGTCTAATTGACATTGGAATTTTAAAGGCATATGGTCCAAGCTGGGTTGTTACATTACTTCCAGGATGCGAAAAAAAGGGATCAAATGATTTGGCATTCTGTTAAAATAAAAAAATGAAAGTAATAAATATATAAACCTTTAAAACTTTTAAGCTGCAACCGTTCATTACCATACTAGATACAGAGCCATTTCCATCATGAACATTTATAGCATACATGCTATACATGTCTGATAGGTGTGGGTTACATCGCTGTGAGCGACCAACATCCATCTCATGGAGGAAGCATCGTTACTTGCCAATGTCAGCAGGAGTCAGAGCGTGCATGACTTTCTCCACTCTGTTCCACAGAATAGAGATGAGCGAACCCGAACTTAAAACTTTGGGGTTCATCTCAGGCAGCTAGTGTCCGATGCTAAACACGTAGCATGGACTTCTCTCGGAAGTCCATTGCAATGTTTGGAGTTCTGGGGGAAGGAGAAGTAAAGGGAGAAGTAGAGCAAGAGAAGGCGAGAGAGAGAGCAAGAGAAGGCGAGAGAGAGAGCAAGAGAAGGAGAGTGAGAGCAAGAGAAGGAGAGTGAGAGCAAGAGAAGGAGAGTGAGAGCAAGAGAAGGAGAGTGAGAGCAAGAGAAGGAGAGTGAGAGCAAGAGAAGGAGAGTGAGAGCAAGAGAAGGAGAGTGAGAGCAAGAGAAGGAGAGTGAGAGCAAGAGAAGGAGAGTGAGAGCAAGAGAAGGAGAGTGAGAGCAAGAGAAGGAGAGTGAGAGCAAGAGAAGGAGAGTGAGAGCAAGAGAAGGGGAGTGAGAGCAAGAGAAGGAGAGTGAGAGCAAGAGAAGGAGAGTGAGAGCAGGAGAAGGAGAGTGAGAGCAAGAGAAGGAGAGTGAGAGCAAGAGAAGGAGAGTGAGAGCAAGAGAAGGAGAGTGAGAGCAAGAGAAGGAGAGTGAGAGCAAGAGAAGGAGAGTGAGAGCAAGAGAGAGAAAGAGCTGAAGGAGAGAAAGAGAAGAGAAAGAAAGAGAAGGAGATATATTTTTTTCCAGCTGCAAAGTTTGTGTCCTCATTCTTTTCAGTGGGGTCCGGGTTCTGCTTGAAGTTCTGGTACCCGAACTGAACTTTGGAATAGAGTTTGGGTCAGATATCAGAACCTGAGCTTTCACAGGTCCACTACCCTAGTACAGAAGACTGATGAACCTGAAAGAGCATGTTCGTAGTGGTTTTGTAGAAAGTGATCTTGATCTCCAATATCACCACTAGCATGCCAATTCAGGTTGTTTATCAAACAGGCAGGTAATTACTACTGTGGCAGGAGGGCCAAGTGGTTTTTAAAGATACAGTACATGTCATTCTTGGACACAATAGGATCATGTCCGATTCTCGTTCTCTTGTTGGTCAGTATAGATCTGTGCAAGCTTAAGTCAGAAATAGACTTTGAGCAGCCAAACTATTCCATCCACTTCACAGGTGATAAATACATTTTGCAGCATGTGAAGATGACAAAAACAACTCTCCACCTCCATGGTGAAAGAAATAAGAACAATGTGGTCTATTGTGAGACATAATAGGGCACTGTCTTGCCAAAGTAATGATAGGTATAAAGTTTCAATGTTCTATAATAAGTTGTGTATTTTATGTAACTGCAGTATTTATTCCAAAAATGCCAGTCCCTTTGTCTGCAGTGTACTTGGTTTAATGACAGGCAATCCACATTCACTACATAATTGCTAGTCATTCAGAAACTTTACAACAGTAATCTAAACCTGAATAATTAATGCTTTCTACAAATCACTATATTCAAAAAGACATTAAAAACTTATGGATGAAATTACCCTAAAGGAACACAGTTCAGAGCTAAGCATACAATCCAAGTAAATAAGTACACACATAAATGAATAAAACGTAAAAATACCAAAACATGCATTTCTGTACGCAGCTTATTTATGGTTATCGCTGCTGGCCCATACGGCAGCTGTATTTGTCGGAGACTAAATATTAAACTCTCTATATAAGAATATTTCTAATCCCTGTAACTCTGAGTGTAAACCGCAGGTAAACTCATAATACTACTGCAATAACATCACAAAGTAATCTGTACAAGGCACAGTATTCTTCTCAAGAACATTCACTTATTGAGCAGAAACACTGTTGACCATTATACAATGTTCTGAATAAGTAGGCCGATGTGGTCGTTTTGACCATTTATACCTTATTTGACCTTGATTATTTTACTTAAAGTCCAGTGCAGCATTCAGCCCAAATCACACAGCAATTTAGGCCATAATGAAACCTCACTTTTCAGTTCTAAACTTGACACCGCACTTTCCTGTAGCTTTACCCAAACTGACCCTCTTATGAGTAGACATATGCAGACACCCTCTACTCTTTGGGTTCTGTAAGAAATGCCCAGGTGGCCTAATGGACAATAGTATCACTGAAAGATTTCACAAAAACAGTAGAATTCTAGCAAGGTTTCCAATTAATTCTCATACAACCACCACAAGCTAGTCACCTATTAAATGTGCAGAGATCTATTGTAATTATATGATAATAAACACGGCACTTCTGGAGACAAAGCTGCACAAGTAGGATCCAAAGCCGTCAGTTATGACGTAAAAAGACTTGTCACTCGTATTGATGTATTCAATGAAAATGGTAGTTTTATTGTTGTAGGAAATTCCAGACAGAAACAAAGACACGTTTTGGTCAAAACTAGACCTTCATCAGTCGAGTTGAAGTGCTGGAAGTGTCAGAATCGTACGTGGCAGGTGAGAGTCTGCAGATACCGCTGTGGATGATGAAGGTCTAGTTTTGACCAAAACATTTCTTTACTTTTGTCTGGAATTTCCTACAACAATAAAACTACCATTTTCATTGAATACATCAATACGAGTGACAAGTCTTTTTACATCATAACTGACGGCTTTGGATCCTACTTGTGCAGCTTTGTGTCCAGAAGTGCCGTGTTTATTATCACATAATTACAATAGAATTTTCGTTGAATACATCAATACGAATGCCAAGTCTTTTTACATCATCTATTGTAATTAGGCGTTTCTTGGTGGTAAGAAAAATTGTTAAAGGGAACCTGTAACCATTAACCCCTTACTGCCATTGGACGGGATAGTATGTCCAATGGCAGTACCCCCGCTTTCATGAGGGCTCCGGTGGTGAGCCCCCATCAAAACCAGGACATGTCAGCTGGTGCCCGCAATAGGCGCAGGTGGAATCACGATCCACCCGCGCCTATTAATAGGTTAAACGCCGCTGTCAAACGCTGACAGCGGCATTTAACCAGCGCTTCCGGCCACCGGCCAGGAAATATGCGCATCGCCGACCCCCGTCACGTGATTGGGGGTCAGCGATACGCTGCCATCACAACCAGAGGTCTACTTGAGACCTCTATGGTTGTTAATGAGGCATTGCTATGAGCGCCACCCGGTGGTCGGCGCTCATAGTAATGATGTAATTCTGCTACATATAGGTGATCTGCTCATCGCCTATATGTAGTAGAGCCGATCAAGTAGTGGATGCTTCTAGTATCCTATGGAGGCTATTGAAGCATGCCAAAAGTAAAAAAAAAAAAAAAAAGTTTTAAGGCCGGTTTCATATTTGCGTTTAGGGCCGCAGCGTCGGCCTGCGCACGGCCGCAGCTAAGCCCCGCCCCTGCCGCGCCTCCTCCGGTAGCTCCGCCTCTGGGCGCATGACGCTGCATGCGTCCCCTATCTTTATCACCGAGGACACAGGCCGTGCGCAGTATGCGTTTGGCGGCGCCTGCGTCTTTTTGACGGTGTGCCAACTAGCGCCAAACGCAACCTGTTGCAATTTGGTTGGCTCGGCGCACCGTCAAAAGGACGCAGGCGCCGCCAAACGCATACTGCGCACAGCCTGTGTCCTCAGTGATAAAGATAGGGGACGCATGTCGCATGCAGCGTCATGCGCCCGGAGGCGGAGCTACCGGAGGAGGCGCGACAGGGGGCGGGGCTTAGCAGCAGTCATGCGCAGGCCGACGCTGCGGCCCTAAACGCAAATGTGAAACGAGCCTAAAAAATATGAAAAAAAATATATATATAAGTTTAAATGATCTCCCTTTCGCCCCATTAAAAATAAAGCAATAAAAAATCAAACATACACATATTAGGTATCGCCGCATTCAGAATTGCCTGATCTATCAATAAAAAAAGGACTAACCCGATCGCTAAACGGTGTAGAGGGACAAAAAAAAAAAAAAATCGAAAAGCCAGAATTCCTTTTCTTTGGTCGCTGTGACATTGCATTAAAATGCAATAACGAGCGATCAAAAGAACGGTACCCTTAAAAACATCAGCTCGGTGTGCAAAATATTAGCCCTCAACCAACCCCAGATCAAGAAAAATGGAGACGCTACGGGTCTCAGAAAATGGCGCAATTTTTTTTTTTTTTTTCACCACTTAGATAAAAAATAACCTAGACATGTTTGGTGTCTATGAACTCGTAATGACTTGGAGAATCATAATGGACGGTCAGTTTTCGCATTTAGCAAACCTAGCAAAAAAGCCAAACAAAAAACAAGTGTGGGATTGCACTTTTGTTTTTGCAATATCACCGCACTTGGATTTTTTTTCCCGTTTTTGAGTACTCGACAACAATGATGTTGTTCAAAAGAACAACTCGTCCCGCAAAAAATAAGTCCTCACATGGCCATATTGATGGAAAAATAAAAAAGGGGAGCGAAAAACGAAAAAGCTCCTGTCATTAAGGGGTTAAAATGCAGTTCATTCTGCAGGCGCCATGTTATAGAGCAGGGGGAGCGGAGCAGAGTGATATATAAGTTTAGTGAGAAAAGAATCAGTATAACCTCTGTTTTCATCATTAATCCTCCTCTGCTCTTTCTGGGATTTTCGGTCCGATCAGTGACTGACAGCCTTGTATAAAGTGTGCATACACAGATAGCTGTCAGTCACAGATAGGACC
Source organism: Dendrobates tinctorius (assembly GCF_039654945.1). Lineage (NCBI taxonomy): Eukaryota > Metazoa > Chordata > Amphibia > Anura > Dendrobatidae > Dendrobates > Dendrobates tinctorius. The sequence goes on along the minus strand of NW_027361708.1, from coordinate 33,087,907 downwards.
ACTCACTGGACCAAATATGGCAGAAAGAGAAGAGGATAAAATGATTAAAACACAGGTTATATAGAATCTTTTCTCACAAAACTAAGTATCAATCTATTCAGCTCCTCCTGTACCCCCCCTTCCCCCCAAAAAAACAGAATACTCATGGGAGCAACGGGAATAAATCAAGAGCAAAAACCGGACACTTGTGAAGTTTTGACAGGCCTTGCTTACACACTTATTGCCTCTAACCTCCTCTCCCACTTGTTTCAGTGTAACTTTTAGTTTAATTCATACCTGATATATGTTGTACTCAGGAATATAATATACAAAAACCATTATCAGACAGCAGTAACGTTTTCTCACCTCTTCCAGGTTAGTATGCAACTGGAATATTTGTCCTTCTCCTTCCACCTGCCTCACACAAATTTTGCATGTCAGCTCTGTGGAAGCCAAAGTGTACCTTTCCAAAGTGAATGTACAATGCAACGACCGCTGACTTCCACTCCAAATGTGATAAAAAGGGATCTCCTGAAATAAGAAAACCTATTAGCTCTACAAAAGATCTATATTGTAGATTCCTGATAATGCATTTCTAGATTCTATCCATTGTGTGCCATGTCTTATGGGAATCAAAGCTGAATACAATGCTATCACAAGTAGTTGTATTGGACATGCAACAACTCAATTTCCGCAAAAAAAAACATTCCTGTGCTGAGACAGTCTTCTAAAGCCCCCTTCACACATAGCGAGATCGCTAAAGCGTCACCGATTTTGTGACGCAACAGCGATATCGCTAGTGATCTCGCTTTGTGTGAGACGTACCTGCGACCGCTGATCGCGCTGGAATGGCCTGGGTCATTTTTTCATTGTTGGCATCCCGCTGGCACCGACTAGCAACGCTTGTACGCAAGCGGAAGTCGTCATCGCTGCGGTGTGACAGGTAAGAGCGACCGCCGACGGATTGCTCATCACTGCTGCGTCGCTGGTGAGATCTGCCTGTTTGGCAGCTCACTAGCGACCAGTTAGCGATGCACCAGCGATCCTGACCAGGTCGTATTGCTGTCGGGATCGTAATGGGACCCTAAGTGGGTCCCTGCTGTGTATTGTGTTATTTCCAGTGTCCTGTGGTGTAGATAGTGCAATTCTTGATCGTGCATACACAGCTCGCTGGGTAGAGGAGGAAACAAAGTGACTATGCTATCAGTGAATATACTCTAAGGGACTCTCAATTGCACTTGTGTGTGAGGGAACACATTTGTAGGCCTGTTTTATTACAGGAGCGAGTGTTTCTACTGCATCACCAGCCCTATGAGCTCATCATAAATCAAATCAGTGACAAAGAAGCTATAGGAGCTAATTAAGCTGATACATCACTGGCTAGATTTCTGATGAGCTCACAGAACTGGTGATGCAGCAGAAACACTCCATTCCCCTCCTGTGATAAAACAAACAGACATATAAATGTGTTTGCTAACACATATAAGCAGCTGAGAATCCCTGCAGTGAAACCAGTATACTCACTTATGCTTCCTCCCATTATCAAGAGCTGTGCATGTGTGATCATCAGCTGCAGCATCTCTATATGGTCAAACACAGCCATTACACAGTACATAGTGGAGGCACATTTATAAGATTATTTCAGCACAGGAATATCTTATTAAACCAATTGTGGAACTTTTTACCAATCCAAGATTTGTTAATTAAAATGTACTTTGCCAGTGGGAAAACCTCTATAAAGGGTTGTCTAGGACTTGCATGTTAAAGGGAATCGGTCACCTCATCTTTCGAATATGAGCTGCTGGCACGGACATTAGGGGCTTATCTACAGCATTCTGTAATGCTGTAGATAAGCCCCCGATGTAACCTGAAAGATAAGAAAAAAGAGTTATATTATACTCACCGGGGGGGGCGTTCCGGTCCTGGTCCGATGGGTGTCGCGGTATGGTACAGCGCCTCCCATCTTCATACAATGCCGTCCTCTTCTTTCCTTCTTGTCGTGGCTCCTGCTCAGGCACACTGCTTTGCCCTGTTGAGGGCAGAGCAGAATACTGCAGTGCGCCTGAGCAGGAGCCACGACAGGAAGGAAAGAAGAGGACGGCATCGTATGAAGATGGGAGGCGCTGTACCATACCGCGACACCCATCGGACCGGACCGAACGCCAGGGTGAGTATAATCTAACTCCTTTTTCTTATATTTCAGGTTACATCGGGGGCTTATCTACAGCATTACAGAATGCTGTAGATAAGCCCCTGATGTCGGTGCCGGCAGCTCATATTCGAAAAATGGGGTAACAGATTCCCTTTAATGACAATTCAAGTGAGTGGGAGATAAACTACAGTACTTGACATTGCTCAAACATTTTACAGAACTGTGGTGTTCTGCTTTGTACAATGCTTACATCTGATAACTATCAAAGCAGATGTCAGCTGATTTGTGGGGGTGCCAGATGTAGGACCCCCAATGATTTGATATTGATTACCTCCCTGATAAATGGGTCATTAATATGTACGTCCCAGAATGCAGAGGAATTGTGACATGGTACGCATCAAACAGACACAATTTGGAGGTTTGTGGTCTACTAGAGTGCCTGCAGACTTTTCATCTGAGACCGGACATCCCCTTTAATAGATGACATGTATTAAAGCACCACTCCAGCGTTTTTTTTTCTAATTTTACCACTGGAGTGGTGTCACTAATCTAAGTTCCCTGTCTGTAATAATATACTTTCCAGACACATTTTTTTCTGTTATTGGCCGGTCTGCAGCAGTTTGAGCTGCCGGCTCCATTGTTTACTGGGCAATACGGAAATCACAACTCAATGTAAGCCTATGAGGCCAGAACTCGGCTTATGATCGTTACCCCAGACTTTCGGTCAATCTGAAGTTGCGGTCACAAGATGGCGGTGTGGAACTAGAGCGGAGCCATGTAGCCATGAAGATGGCGGGAGGTAAATATAAGATTACGGTCAAGGAATCACTGGCACCACTCCAGCAGTGAAATAAGAAAAAAATCCTGGAGTGGTGCTTTAACACTTTTGAACAATTATGCTTTACACCTTTACATCCTCTTACCTGAAATTTTGCTAGTAATTTGCTTCTCCACAGTGAGTGAGGAATATCATGAATAGATAAACGCAAGTTGTGAAAACTGTCTTTGAACATCAGTGGCTTTGGTTCCTCTACTAGATATCCTCCTAAGGTCTTCTCCAGCTCTAAAACCTCCTATACATGGACAAGGAATAGATTAAATGTCACTCTAAATTCAAAATAATGGACATTCCACCATAAATATTAGGGAATATTAATGGATGACAGTAGGAAAGTAACAAGCGGTCTAACTTACTTTTTTATCTTCTGGCTTTATCAATTATTTTTAAGCATTTTTCTGTTTATAGAAACTCAGCAGAAACAGGACACATCAGAAAATGACCATACATATCTGGGGCAAAGGTCTTTACCACACTTGTTTCCCTATGGTCCTACAATTCTCTGTAGTTTTTTAAGCTACTTAAAGGGGTTGTCAGATTTATCTTTGTTTAAACAAAATGTGCGCCATTATTTTGTAGTAGTTAATACTATATTACAGGTTCTCCTCCTTTGTGAAGCGCTACCCGCTTGTTAGTGCAGCTTTTCTAACAGACTGCACGGCACTCCTTTTCTTTTAATGGCAGTGAATGGAGAGGCATATGACCCTCCTGTCTGCTTTGTCCAAGTCCAAAAAAATATTTCCCATATCCAGTATTTTCAGTTGGAGAAGCCCATAAAAGCTTTGAAGAAAAAAAAAAAAAAAAAAAAAAAAAAATCACAAAATTTAGGTTCAACATGGAGTTGCGCCCAAATTTTGCTTCTTCACTACAGTTTCTCCCAGCTCCATCAAAATGGGCGGAGATGTGGTAGAAAGAAGGCGTGACACCACAGCTAGTCTAATTCATCCCCTATACCAGAAATCTCACTCCAGTACCTGACTCCAGCTCGCCCCCTCAAGACTCATCAAGCCTAGCGTCAGTAACACTGGTCTTAATGAATCGGGTCCAAAGTCCTAATGCTTTATAGTATCCTTAACTAGAATTTGTCAGAGGTTTTTACCACCTAATCTTAGAGCAGCAAATGTAGAAGCAGAGACACTGATTCCAGCGATGAGTCACTTACTGGACTGAATGCTGTAGTTTTGATAAAATCATTATTTTAAATCAGCAGATTATCACTGGAGGACTAGTAAATCTGCTGCCATGTAGTCCTCTATATTAAATAGTTCTGTATAATCCCAATCCCACCAGTTATTGGCAGCTTACGCACAGCGTACACAGAAAGCTGCCATTCCATACTGTGGGTGGGGTTATGCGCAGCGTTCAGCATTCTGAGAACTGCTAGCTAGATCTGCAGAAGATAAAACAGTGTTTTTATCAAAACTACACCAAACAGACCAGTAAGTGACAAATCGCTGGAATGAAGGTCTGTGTCCCTACATCATGCTATTGTCAGATGATATAGCAACCTGGTGACAGATTCACTTTAAATGATGACCTTTCTTTAGATGGTGATCAGTGTTCAATCAGTGAAGGTCTGACCTCCAACAATCAGCAGAAATAAGGAGCCATTGTACACGTGTGGCCTTGTACAGAACCTCAACCAATTCAAGTAAACGTAGTACCAAGTACGGAAATAAATTAAAAAAAAAAATCACTGTCAATGGGGTTGATATTGCTCATTAAATACAAGTAACAAGCAACAGAGGCATAGAGGTATAGGTAATAAAAAATGTACTTCATTAATCAGAAAATATATACAATAAAAAAAACATTAAAAACTGGGAGAAGTGTCAAGAGTACACACAGCATCATTCAAAATTAAGTAATAAATATTACCTGATGTTGGGAGGTGACAAACCCCAACGCGCGTTTCGCGTCAGCTTCTTCGGTGGGCGTACAATGATGTGGGGATGTTGCTACATTCTGGGAACTTTCCCAACTTGACTAAGAATTAAATATTTTACCTACGCAATTACCAGGATATGCGAGTTCCCCTGAGATTTGATCCTTGTTCACATGCACATAGCACTTTATATCTGAGTGCTTTTTACTTACTATTGGTCGTCTAATTCAACTGTCACTACATACCACCAATTGTGTGGCTATATTATTAGTGACCCACTCTTGACACTTCTCCCAGTTTTTAGTGTGTTTTTTATGGTGTATATTTTCTGTTTAATAAAGCACATTTTTTATTACGTACCTATACGTATATGCCTTTGTTGCTTCCCTTTTAGGGATATTATACTATCGGAAGTGCGTAATATAGCTGACCATTTATATTGGCTAACTTATTTAAAATAAGAGTTCTTTTATTACTGAAAAATGTAGATAAATGAAATAAATAAAATTCACATGATCTAAAAAATCGAAGCAGGTGCAGCTGTATTAATTAGGGTATTCTCATTGGGGTTCAGGCTAAAAACCCTCAGGTAAGCATTCAAGCAAACAGGTAACGTCTGAATGGGAGGACACAGATTAGATATTAGAAAAAACTTTTTGACAGTTAGAGTGATCAATGAGTGGAACAGGCTGCCATGAGAGGTGGTGAGTTCTCCTTCAATAGAAGCCTTCAAACAGAGGCTGGACAGACATCTGACTGGGATGATTTAGCAAATCCTGCTTTGAGCGGGGGGTTGGACCAGATGACCCAGGAGGTCCCTTCCAACTCTACCATTCTATGATTCCATGAGCTCTATGTGGAGGGCGGCCTGTGTAATACCTCAATAAGGCTGGTTTCACATTTGCGCTTTTGTGCGCAGCGCATCGTGCGCACCTATATTTAACATGACGTGCGCATGGTCTTGCGCATACTTGCGCTTTCGTGCGCATGCGTTTTTTTGTCTTTCGCGCCAGGCGCGTCAGACGCAACATGTTGCATTTTTGGTTCCCCCCTGTCTCGTCAAAAAAACGCATGCGCACGCTTGCGCACGGAATGCGCAAAAACACCACATTGGAGCCTATGGGAGCGCATACGTGCGCATGGTCTTGTGCACGCTTGCGTTTTTAAGATAAACACGACTGAAATGTGGTCTAGACAGTAAAAAAAAAAATTAAACCAAGGTGATAAAATGGTGTGGGCACTGCACTGGGATTCCACAATACTTTAAGGATTGCTCACGAGTGGACACACAGCACAAGCTGCACCAATGTAAGTATGAAAAACCTAATGTCTGGCTGAAATTTCAATACATTTCTATGTACTTATGTCTCTTTTTTTTTTATTGCAGCATGTCTTCATCTGGTGAGGAATATGTCCCCGGGACAGGGCAAGAGGCAGAAGAAGTGAGTACCATGCTTCCGTATGGATTGGAAAAAATAAACACATGTGGTTAATTTTTTTTGTTTAATTTTCAGACCTCATCCTCCATCACGCCACCACCACCGGAGGAACGGCAGGAGCAGCAAGGCCAAGTGCGGGCGGGAAGATGTGATGTAAGTACAGACGGACTGTTTTTTTTTTTTTACTTAATTTCTATGCTGGTTTATTTTCTTTTTTTTTTTTTAACTGCATTGAAAATTCTTTCAGGTGTTTATTTTTTTTATGTTTTTGGTAAATTTTTATTAGTATTTTTTGGTAATTTTCCTTGGTTTTTTTGCTGCTTTTTTGGTTACAGATTTTTTTTTAAACTTAATTTCTAGGCTGGTTTATTTTCTTTTTTTTTTGGTATTTTTTAAAGTATTTTTTTTTAATTTTCATGGTTGTTTTTTTCGATGTTTGTTGCTTTTTTGCATTTATTTTCATTTAAAACAAAAAAATTTTTCATGGCTTGTGTATCAATATCTAAAGCTCAAAGTGTGTATGTGTGTGTGTGTGTGTGTATGTTTGTTTGTTTGGGTATATGGGCACGGGACTATGGGATGGAGGATATGTATGATGGTATATGGGCACGGGACTATGGGATGGAGGATAATTATAATTTTCTATAACTAACCACAGTTAGTTACTATGCCCGGGCAGCGCCGGGCTCTTCAGCTAGTTTTCTAGATTTTTATAGTGGTTTGAAAAAACCACTATATTGTAATCCGAACGCTGCTAACTTATTCTTCTTCTTATTATTATTAAGTTGATTTCCGCAATTAATGCGGCCCGAACCGCTACACGCACAGACTCCGTTGAGGTGTCGTTTCGAAGCCAGCGTCCATGAGAGGTGTGCTAAGTATTTTTCGTGTCGATCGGATTTGTAGTTTTTGCGCAATTTGCGTTTGAAAATTTTTTTTCCCGTCATTGGAATGCACTGTCTCCAATGCTTTTCAATAGGAAATGGCAAAACGTGCCCTGAGGCGATTGAAATGACAGTTGAGCTCATTGATATGCGCAGGCAGACCCAGTTACTATGCCAACGCCTACGAACTTCACTTGAACCCCAGCACAGAGCCTCTGCCACATAATATCAGCTCTTAAAGCGAAACCCACAGCACAAATGCAAATCTAGCTTCATCACATGACACATGCCCCTGAGAGAGAATGTGTGCGCCAAAGTGGATTTAAAAGAAGCCCAGTCAGCCAAACTAGCTCTTAAAGGGCCAACGCGCCAAAGTGATTGTTAAAGGGCCAGCGCACCCAAATGAGTCTTAAAGGGCCGACACACCAAATCGGAGACTGAGCCACCCCGGCCTCCAAATCGGAGGCTGAGCCACCCCGGCCTCCAAATCGGAGGCTGAGCCACCCCGGCCTCCAAATCGGAGGCTGAGCCACCCCGGCCTCCAAATCGGAGGCTGAGCCACCCCGGCCTCCAAATCGGAGGCTGAGCCACCCCGGCCTCCAAATCGGAGGCTGAGCCACCCCGGCCTCCAAATCGGAGGCTGAGCCACCCCGGCCTCCAAATCGGAGGCTGAGCCACCCCGGCCTCCAAATAGGAGGCTGAGCCACCCCGGCCTCCAAATCGGAGGCTGGGCCACCCCGGCCTCCAAATCGGAGGCTGAGCCACCCCGGCCTCCAAATCGGAGGCTGAGCCACCCCGGCCTCCAAATCGGAGGCTGAGCCACCCCGGCCTCCAAATCGGAGGCTGAGCCACCCCGGCCTCCAAATCGGAGGCTGAGCCACCCCGGCCTCCAAATCGGAGGCTGAGCGACCCAGGCCTCCAAATAGGAGGCTGAGCCACCCAGGCCTCCAAATAGGAGGCTGAGCCACCCCGGCCTCCAAATCGGAGGCTGAGCCACCCCGGCCTCCAAATCGGAGGCTGAGCCACCCCGGCCTCCAAATCGGAGGCTGAGCCACCCCGGCCTCCAAATCGGAGGCTGAGCCACCCCGGCCTCCAAATCGGAGGCTGAGCCACCCCGGCCTCCAAATCGGAGGCTGAGCCACCCCGGCCTCCAAATCGGAGGCTGAGCCACCCCGGCCTCCAAATCGGAGGCTGAGCCACCCCGGCCTCCAAATCGGAGGCTGAGCCACCCCGGCCTCCAAATCGGAGGCTGAGCCACCCCGGCCTCCAAATCGGAGGCTGAGCCACCCCGGCCTCCAAATCGGAGGCTGAGCCACCCCGGCCTCCAAATCGGAGGCTGATTCACCCCGGCCTCCAAATCGGAGGCTGATTCACCCCGGCCTCCAAATCGGAGGCTGATTCACCCCGGCCTCCAAATCGGAGGCTGATTCACCCCGGCCTCCAAATCGGAGGCTGATTCACCCCGGCCTCCAAATCGGAGGCTGATTCACCCCGGCCTCCAAATCGGAGGCTGATTCACCCCGGCCTCCAAATCGGAGGCTGATTCACCCCGGCCTCCAAATCGGAGGCTGATTCACCCCGGCCTCCAAATCGGAGGCTGATTCACCCCGGCCTCCAAATCGGAGGCTGATCCACCCCGGCCTCCAAATCGGAGGCTGATCCACCCCGGCCTCCAAATCGGAGGCTGATCCACCCCGGCCTCCAAATCGGAGGCTGATCCACCCCGGCCTCCAAATCGGAGGCTGAGCCACCCCGGCCTCCAAATCGGAGGCTGAGCCACCCCGGCCTCCAAATCGGAGGCTGAGCCACCCCGGCCTCCAAATCGGAGGCTGAGCCACCCCGGCCTCCAAATCGGAGGCTGAGCCACCCCGGCCTCCAAATCGGAGGCTGAGCCACCCCGGCCTCCAAATCGGAGGCTGAGCCACCCCGGCCTCCAAATCGGAGGCTGAGCCACCCCGGCCTCCAAATCGGAAGCTCATCGACCCCTGCCTCCAAATCGGAAGCTCATCGACCCCTGCCTCCAAATCGGAAGCTCATCGACCCCTGCCTCCAAATCTGAGGCTCTTTGACCTCGGCCTCCAAATCGGAAGCTCAACGACCCCGGCCTCCAAATTGGAGGCTGAGCGACCCCAGCCTCCAAATCTTACCCAGAGTGGCCCCAGCCTCCAAATCTGACCCAGAGAGGCCCCGCCCACCAAATCGGACCCTGTGGGGCCCCGCCCACCAAATCGGACCCTGTGGGGCCCCGCCCACCAAATTGGACCCAGAGTGGTCCCGCCCACCAAATTGGACCCAGAGTGGTCCCGCCCACCAAATTGGACCCAGAGTGGTCCCGCCCACCAAATTGGACCCAGAGTGGTCCCGCCCACCAAATCGGACCCAGTGGGGCTCCGCCCACAAAATCAGACCCAGAGGGGCCCTTGCCACAAAATCAGACCCTGAGGGGCCGCGGCCACAAAATCGGACCCTGATGGGCCCCAGTCACAAAATTGGACCCTGATAGGCCCCGGCCACAAAATCGGACCCTGAGGGGCCCCAACCACAAAATCGGACCCTGAGGGGACCCAACCACAAAATCGGACCCTGAGAGGCCCCGCCCACCAAATTGGACCCAGAGTGGTCCCGCCCACCAAATTGGACCCTGAGGGGCCCCACCCACAAAATCGGACCCTGAGGGGCCCCTGCCACAAAATCGGACCCTGAGGGGCCGCGGCCACAAAATCGGACCCTGAGGGGCCGCGGCCACAAAATCGGACCCTGAGGGGCCCCAACCACAAAATCGGACCCTGAGGGGACCCAACCACAAAATCGGACTCTGAGGGGCCCCTGACACAAAATCGGACCCTGAGGGGCCCCGGCCACAAAATCGGACCCTGAGGGGCCCAGCCCACAAAATCGGACCCTGAGGGGCCCAGCCCACCAAATTGGACCCTGAGGGGCCCCGCCCACCAAATCGGACCCTGAGAGGCCCCACCCACAAAATCGGACCCTGACGGGCCCCGGCCACAAAATCGGACCCTGAGGGGCCCCACCCACAAAATTGGACCCTGAGGGGTTCCAGCCACAAAAATCGGATCCTGAGTGGCCCCGGCCACAAAATCGGACCCTGAGGGGCCCCAGCCACAAAATCGGACCTTGAGGGGCCCCACCCACCAAATCAGACCCTGAGGGGCCCCGGCCACCAAATCGGACCCTGAGGGGCCCCGGCCACCAAATCGGACCCTGAGTGGCCCCGGCCACCAAATCGGACCCTGAGGGGCCCCACCCACAAAATCGGACCCTGAGGGGCCCCACCCACAAAATCAGGCCCTGAGGGGCCCCACCCACAAAATCAGACCCTGAGGCCAAAGTGGCCCCTGAGAGGCACCCACAGTTAAATCGTATCCTGACTTGAAAGTCTTGCAGGGGCAGCAGGCAAGTCTCTCTTAAAGGGGCAGCCCGGGCACCATTTCAAACCACTATCTGTACTTCCTTCAGGAAATACACATCTAGTTATTATTATTAAGTTGATTTCCGCAATTAATACAGCCCGAATCGCTACACGCACAGACTCCGTTGAGGTGTCGTTTCGAAGCCAGCGTCCATGTGAGGTGTGCTAAGTATTTTTCGTGTCGATCGGATTTGTAGTTTTTGCGCAATTTGCGTTTGAAAATTTTTTTTCCCGTCATTGGAATGCACTGTCTCCAATGCATTTGAATGGGAAGCTTAAAACGTGCCCTGAGGCGATTGAAATGGCAGTTGAGCTCATTGATATGCGCAGGCACACCCAGTTACTATGCCAACGCCTACGAACGTCACATGACAACCCCAGGAGAGAGCGTCTGCCACATAATATCAGCTCTTAAAGCAAAGCCCACAGCACAAATGCAAATCTAGCTTCATCACATGACGCATGCCCCTGAGAGAGAATGTGTGCGCCAAAGTGGATTTAGAAGCCCAGTGAGCCACCCTGGCTCTTAAAGGGCCGACGCGCCAAAGTGATTCTTAAAGAGCCGGCGCACCAAAATGAGTCTTAAAGGGCCGGCGCGCCAAATCGAAAGCGGAGTGACCCAAGGCTCCAAATCGGAGGCTGATAAGACTCTGGCCTACAAAAAGGAGGCTGAGCAACCCTGGCATCCAAATCGGACCCAGAGTGGCCTCGCCCACCAAATCAGACCCAGAGTGGCCTCGCCCACAAAATCGGACCCTGAGGGGCCCCACCCACAAAATCGGACCCTGAGGGGCCCCACCCACAAAATCGGACCCTGAGGGGCCCCACCCACAAAATCGGACCCTGACTGGCCCTGGCCACAAAATCGGACCGACGGGCCCCGGCCACAAAATCGGACCCTGAGGGACCCCACCTACAAAATTGAACCCTGAGGAGCCCCGCCCACCAAATCGAAACCTGAGGGGCCCCGCCCACAAAATCGGACCCTGAGAGGCCCCGCCCACCAAATCGGACTCTGAGGGACCCCACCCACAAAATCGGACCCTGAGGGCCCCCAATCACAAAATCGGACCCTGAGGGGCCCCAATCACAAAATCGGACCCTGAGGGGCCCCGGCCACAAAATCGGACCCTGAGAGATCCCGGCCACAAAATCAAACCCAGAGGGGCCCCACCCACAAAATTGGACCCTGGGGGCCCCGCCCACCAAATCGGACCCTGAGGGGCCCAGCCCACCAAATCGGACCCTGAGGGGCCCAGCCCACCAAATCGGACCCTGAGTAGACCCGGCCACAAAATCAGACCCTGAGGGGCCCCAACCACAAAATCGGACCCTGAGGGGCCCCGGCCACAAAATCGGACCCTGAGGGGCCCCACCCTCAAAATCGGATCCTGAGGGGCCCAACCAACAAAATCGGACCCTGAGGGGCCCCAGCCACAAAATCAGACCCTGAGGGGCCCCAGCCACAAAATCGGACCCTGAGGGCCCACCCACAAAATCGGACCCTGAGTGGCCCTGGCCACAAAATCGGACCCTGACGGGCCCCCGGCCACAAAATCAGACCCTGAGGGGCCCCGGCCACAAAATCGAACCCTGAGGGACCCCACCTACAAAATTGAACCCTGAGGAGCCCCGCCCACCAAATCGGACCCTGAGGGGCCCCGCCCTCAAAATCGGACCCTGAGAGGCCCCGCCCACCAAATCGGACCCTGAGGGGACCCGCCAAACAAATCGGACTCTGAGGGACCCCACCCACAAAATCGGACCCTGAGGGCCTCCAATCACAAAATCGGACCCTGTGGGGCCCCAACCACAAAATCGGACCCTGAGGGGCCCTGGCCACAAAATCGGACCCTGAGAGACCCCGGCCACAAAATTGAACCCAGTGGGGCCCCACCCACAAAATTGGACCCTGGGGGCCCCGCCCACCAAATCGGACCCTGAGGGGCCCAGCCCACCAAATCAGACCCTGAGGGGCCCCTGACACAAAATCGGACCCTGAGTGGCCCCGGCCACCAAATCGGACCCTGAGGGGCCCCACCCACAAAATCGGACCCTGAGGGGCCCCACCCACAAAATCAGGCCCTGAGGGGCCCCACCCACAAAATCAGACCCTGAGGCCAAAGTGGCCCCTGAGAGGCACCCACAGTTAAATCGTATCCTGACTTGAAAGTCTTGCAGGGGCAGCAGGCAAGTCTCTCTTAAAGGGGCAGCCCGGGCACCATTTCAAACCACTATCTGTACTTCCTTCAGGAAATACACATCTAGTTATTATTATTAAGTTGATTTCCGCAATTAATACAGCCCGAATCGCTACACGCACAGACTCCGTTGAGGTGTCGTTTCGAAGCCAGCGTCCATGTGAGGTGTGCTAAGTATTTTTCGTGTCGATCGGATTTGTAGTTTTTGCGCAATTTGCGTTTGAAAATTTTTTTTCCCGTCATTGGAATGCACTGTCTCCAATGCATTTGAATGGGAAGCTTAAAACGTGCCCTGAGGCGATTGAAATGGCAGTTGAGCTCATTGATATGCGCAGGCACACCCAGTTACTATGCCAACGCCTACGAACGTCACATGACAACCCCAGGAGAGAGCGTCTGCCACATAATATCAGCTCTTAAAGCAAAGCCCACAGCACAAATGCAAATCTAGCTTCATCACATGACGCATGCCCCTGAGAGAGAATGTGTGCGCCAAAGTGGATTTAGAAGCCCAGTGAGCCACCCTGGCTCTTAAAGGGCCGACGCGCCAAAGTGATTCTTAAAGAGCCGGCGCACCAAAATGAGTCTTAAAGGGCCGGCGCGCCAAATCGAAAGCGGAGTGACCCAAGGCTCCAAATCGGAGGCTGATAAGACTCTGGCCTACAAAAAGGAGGCTGAGCAACCCTGGCATCCAAATCGGACCCAGAGTGGCCTCGCCCACCAAATCAGACCCAGAGTGGCCTCGCCCACAAAATCGGACCCTGAGGGGCCCCACCCACAAAATCGGACCCTGAGGGGCCCCACCCACAAAATCGGACCCTGAGGGGCCCCACCCACAAAATCGGACCCTGACTGGCCCTGGCCACAAAATCGGACCGACGGGCCCCGGCCACAAAATCGGACCCTGAGGGACCCCACCTACAAAATTGAACCCTGAGGAGCCCCGCCCACCAAATCGAAACCTGAGGGGCCCCGCCCACAAAATCGGACCCTGAGGGGCCCCGCCCTCAAAATCGGACCCTGAGAGGCCCCGCCCACCAAATCGGACTCTGAGGGACCCCACCCACAAAATCGGACCCTGAGGGCCCCCAATCACAAAATCGGACCCTGAGGGGCCCCAATCACAAAATCGGACCCTGAGGGGCCCCGGCCACAAAATCGGACCCTGAGAGATCCCGGCCACAAAATCAAACCCAGAGGGGCCCCACCCACAAAATTGGACCCTGGGGGCCCCGCCCACCAAATCGGACCCTGAGGGGCCCAGCCCACCAAATCGGACCCTGAGGGGCCCAGCCCACCAAATCGGACCCTGAGTAGACCCGGCCACAAAATCAGACCCTGAGGGGCCCCAACCACAAAATCGGACCCTGAGGGGCCCCGGCCACAAAATCGGACCCTGAGGGGCCCCACCCTCAAAATCGGATCCTGAGGGGCCCAACCAACAAAATCGGACCCTGAGGGGCCCCAGCCACAAAATCAGACCCTGAGGGGCCCCAGCCACAAAATCGGACCCTGAGGGCCCACCCACAAAATCGGACCCTGAGTGGCCCTGGCCACAAAATCGGACCCTGACGGGCCCCCGGCCACAAAATCAGACCCTGAGGGGCCCCGGCCACAAAATCGAACCCTGAGGGACCCCACCTACAAAATTGAACCCTGAGGAGCCCCGCCCACCAAATCGGACCCTGAGGGGCCCCGCCCTCAAAATCGGACCCTGAGAGGCCCCGCCCACCAAATCGGACCCTGAGGGGACCCGCCAAACAAATCGGACTCTGAGGGACCCCACCCACAAAATCGGACCCTGAGGGCCTCCAATCACAAAATCGGACCCTGTGGGGCCCCAACCACAAAATCGGACCCTGAGGGGCCCTGGCCACAAAATCGGACCCTGAGAGACCCCGGCCACAAAATTGAACCCAGTGGGGCCCCACCCACAAAATTGGACCCTGGGGGCCCCGCCCACCAAATCGGACCCTGAGGGGCCCAGCCCACCAAATCAGACCCTGAGGGGCCCCTGACACAAAATCGGACCCTGAGTGGCCCCGGCCACCAAATCGGACCCTGAGGGGCCCCACCCACAAAATCGGACCCTGAGGGGCCCCACCCACAAAATCAGGCCCTGAGGGGCCCCACCCACAAAATCAGACCCTGAGGCCAAAGTGGCCCCTGAGAGGCACCCACAGTTAAATCGTATCCTGACTTGAAAGTCTTGCAGGGGCAGCAGGCAAGTCTCTCTTAAAGGGGCAGCCCGGGCACCATTTCAAACCACTATCTGTACTTCCTTCAGGAAATACACATCTAGTTATTATTATTAAGTTGATTTCCGCAATTAATACAGCCCGAATCGCTACACGCACAGACTCCGTTGAGGTGTCGTTTCGAAGCCAGCGTCCATGTGAGGTGTGCTAAGTATTTTTCGTGTCGATCGGATTTGTAGTTTTTGCGCAATTTGCGTTTGAAAATTTTTTTTCCCGTCATTGGAATGCACTGTCTCCAATGCATTTGAATGGGAAGCTTAAAACGTGCCCTGAGGCGATTGAAATGGCAGTTGAGCTCATTGATATGCGCAGGCACACCCAGTTACTATGCCAACGCCTACGAACGTCACATGACAACCCCAGGAGAGAGCGTCTGCCACATAATATCAGCTCTTAAAGCAAAGCCCACAGCACAAATGCAAATCTAGCTTCATCACATGACGCATGCCCCTGAGAGAGAATGTGTGCGCCAAAGTGGATTTAGAAGCCCAGTGAGCCACCCTGGCTCTTAAAGGGCCGACGCGCCAAAGTGATTCTTAAAGAGCCGGCGCACCAAAATGAGTCTTAAAGGGCCGGCGCGCCAAATCGAAAGCGGAGTGACCCAAGGCTCCAAATCGGAGGCTGATAAGACTCTGGCCTACAAAAAGGAGGCTGAGCAACCCTGGCATCCAAATCGGACCCAGAGTGGCCTCGCCCACCAAATCAGACCCAGAGTGGCCTCGCCCACAAAATCGGACCCTGAGGGGCCCCACCCACAAAATCGGACCCTGAGGGGCCCCACCCACAAAATCGGACCCTGAGGGGCCCCACCCACAAAATCGGACCCTGACTGGCCCTGGCCACAAAATCGGACCGACGGGCCCCGGCCACAAAATCGGACCCTGAGGGACCCCACCTACAAAATTGAACCCTGAGGAGCCCCGCCCACCAAATCGAAACCTGAGGGGCCCCGCCCACAAAATCGGACCCTGAGGGGCCCCGCCCTCAAAATCGGACCCTGAGAGGCCCCGCCCACCAAATCGGACTCTGAGGGACCCCACCCACAAAATCGGACCCTGAGGGCCCCCAATCACAAAATCGGACCCTGAGGGGCCCCAATCACAAAATCGGACCCTGAGGGGCCCCGGCCACAAAATCGGACCCTGAGAGATCCCGGCCACAAAATCAAACCCAGAGGGGCCCCACCCACAAAATTGGACCCTGGGGGCCCCGCCCACCAAATCGGACCCTGAGGGGCCCAGCCCACCAAATCGGACCCTGAGGGGCCCAGCCCACCAAATCGGACCCTGAGTAGACCCGGCCACAAAATCAGACCCTGAGGGGCCCCAACCACAAAATCGGACCCTGAGGGGCCCCGGCCACAAAATCGGACCCTGAGGGGCCCCACCCTCAAAATCGGATCCTGAGGGGCCCAACCAACAAAATCGGACCCTGAGGGGCCCCAGCCACAAAATCAGACCCTGAGGGGCCCCAGCCACAAAATCGGACCCTGAGGGCCCACCCACAAAATCGGACCCTGAGTGGCCCTGGCCACAAAATCGGACCCTGACGGGCCCCCGGCCACAAAATCAGACCCTGAGGGGCCCCGGCCACAAAATCGAACCCTGAGGGACCCCACCTACAAAATTGAACCCTGAGGAGCCCCGCCCACCAAATCGGACCCTGAGGGGCCCCGCCCTCAAAATCGGACCCTGAGAGGCCCCGCCCACCAAATCGGACCCTGAGGGGACCCGCCAAACAAATCGGACTCTGAGGGACCCCACCCACAAAATCGGACCCTGAGGGCCTCCAATCACAAAATCGGACCCTGTGGGGCCCCAACCACAAAATCGGACCCTGAGGGGCCCTGGCCACAAAATCGGACCCTGAGAGACCCCGGCCACAAAATTGAACCCAGTGGGGCCCCACCCACAAAATTGGACCCTGGGGGCCCCGCCCACCAAATCGGACCCTGAGGGGCCCAGCCCACCAAATCAGACCCTGAGTAGACCCGGCCACAAAATCAGACCCTGAGGGGCCCCAACCACAAAATCGGACCCTGAGGGGCCCCACCCTCAAAATCGGATCCTGAGGGGCCCAACCAACAAAATCGGACCCTGAGGGGCCCCAGCCACAAAATCGGACCCTGAGGGGCCCCGGCCACAAAATCAGACCCTGAGCGGCCCAACCACAAAATCGGACCCTGAGGGGCCCCGGCCACAAAATCGGACCCTATGTAGCCCCCCCACCAAATCGGACCCAGAGTGGCCCCGCCCACCAATTCAGACCCAGAGTGGCCCTGCCCACGAAATCAGACCCAGAGTGGCCCTGCCCACCAAATCGGACACCGCGGGGGGCCCACCAAACTGGACCCTGAGGGGCCCTGCCCACCAAACTGGACCCTGAGGGGCCCCGCCCACCAAATCGGACCCAGAGGGGCCCCACCCACCAAATCGGACCCAGAGGGGCCCCACCCACCAAATTGGACCCAGAGGGGCTCCGCCCACAAAATCAGACCCTAAGGGGCCCCACCCACAAAATTGGACCCTGAGGGATCCCGTCTACCAATTCAAGCCCTGAGGAGCCCAGGCCACCGAATTGGATCCTGAGGGGCCCCACCCACCAAATCAGACCATGAGGGGCTCCACAGGCCAAAGTGGCACCTAGAAGCACCCACAGTTAAAACGGATCCTGAGTTGAAAGTCTTGCAGGGGCAGCAGGCAAGTCTCTCTTAAAGGTGCAGCCCGGGCACCATTTCAAAGCACTATCTGTACTTCCTTCAGGAAATACACATCTAGTTTATTTTAAAATCTTTCAAAGATTAATGTTTGTCTTTCTTTTCTAGGCTCCACAGCGGGAGGAGGACCTCGCCCTGGACAACGACGAGCTCATCCGTCTAGTCCAGGAGCGAGTCCCGTTGTGGGACACCCGTCACCAACTGCACTCGGACAACGTGGTGATCCGGCGGCTCTGGAACGAGGTGGCCGCATCGCTGATGGATGGCTGGGACAACGCCTCTCCCCGGGTCTGCAAGGATTTTCGTAAGTATTTAAATGCAGTGTGATGCAGCAGTGATCTTGGCCGGGATCACCCAACTGTGTGTGATGCTATTAACTCCATGGAGTTTCTATCATCACACACAGTTGGATGATCACAGCCTCCAGTGCATAGTCTTACTTTTTTTCTTTTTTTTTTTTTCCACCACAGTGAACAAAGTCAGAACCCGTTGGCGCTCGATGAAGGACCGCTTCAACAGGGATATCCGTCAGGAGAATCAGGTTCGCAGTGGTGCTGCGGCAAGGACCGGCACGAAGTACAGATACCATCGTGCCTTGGCATTTTTAAGACCGGTCCTTGCCTCCCGAACGTAAGTATTTTCTAGTTGTATTGTGTTTTATTCTGTGCTTTTCTATTCCACAGGAGTTGGCGATTGTTAATTTATGGTAGTAATTTCTTTCTTTTCTTTTCACAGCACCTGGAGCAGCACCCTGCAACCTGGGCCCGAAGCGGTCCTTCATCAAGCTGCCCCGGACCCCTCCCAGCCATCCATCAGCGAGGAAGCACCTTGCAGGTCTGCACCACAGTCATCTGGAGACCAGGAAGCTGGTCGCTCAGGTGTTCCCCTGTCCCAGGTCTCTGCCACTGGTTTTGCGGGCACTTCCCGCCAGCAGCGGCAGAGGACCTCGGACAGGCCTCTCATGCCCGAGTTCGTTGAATTGAGCTCGGTCTTTCAGAGTAGCCTCAAGGCACTCTCCGATAGACTTGAGAGTGGTTTCCTCCTTTTGGACCAACGTTACAAGTCTATCGAGGGTCGCCTGGAGCGCCTGGAAGTCGACCTCGCCAGACCAGCGCATCATTTTTATACCCAAATAGCTCGGGACACGGCGGAACACCTTACCCCTGACCTCCAGTTGACTGTCATGCAGGCCTGCAACAATGCTTTTATGCAGGCTATGCAGCAGAGTAGGATTATGCAGCAGTCAGCGGTGGCATTTCCACCGGTGCCACCCCTGACTCGTTTTACAGCATTACCTACTTCTGCTGCATATCACTGCACAGCCACCACACTTCCAAGCCTCGCCGGACACCAATATACCGCCCCAAGTCCGAGTGCAGCTGGACACTTACCCGCCAACACCATGCCAAGCGCTGCTCCTGCCTGGCCCACTGCTGCCGCCACCACCACTGGATGGCCCGTCGTCACCACCCCTGCCTGTAGCGCCGCCACCACCACCACCAGCGGGAGGACCACCCCGGTATGGACCGCCACAGCCACCACGCCTGCATGGACCGCCACCACCACCTCAGAGCAGCATCAGCTGGGGGACCCGCATTCAATATTTACGGCCCCTGCCAGGACATCCACCACCACCAGCATGCCACAGCAGGTACAAGATCCTGGCAGGCGGTCCACAAGCGCCAGGCGGTCCCCCAGCTCCAGCCAGTCCACAGCCTCCAGGCGTTCCAGAGGCTCAAGGCGGTCCAGAGGCTCAAGGCGGTCCCCGGGGTCTAGCCAGTCCTCAGGCTCTAGCGAGGACAGCAGCAAGACGACGGGCCACCGTCATAAAAAAACAAAGAGGAGGACTCTGACCCTCCCTCCTCCCTCACCTCCCACTTCACAACTTTCCTTGCCTCGGCTCCCTTCCCCCACTTCTTTGGTTCCTCCTTCCCCTAGAACCCCTTACTCCACCCAAAGCCGTTCCTCATCCCTCCACACCCCCCAGTTTCCACCAACTAAAAAATAAGTAAAATAAATGTTATATTTTTATTTCAAAATAATGTTTGGTTGTGTCTTTCGCCGACTGCACACACTGCGCCGTACACTATGGTTTGTTTTTCTTTAGTTTATACCGGATGGTCAGCCATCCAACTCTGAAAGGGATACTATATTTCATTTTTTTTTTATTAATATATATATATATATATATATATATATATATATATATATATATATATATATATATATATATATAAAAAAAAATGAAATATAGTATCCCTTTCAGAGTTGGATGGCTGACCATCCGGTATAAAGTAAAGAAAGGGAAGCCACCATAAAAAAAATAATATATATATATATATATATATATATATATATATATATATATATATATATATATATATATATTTTTTATGGTGGTTTCCCTTTCTTTACTTTAACCTGGGCAGGTGAGTAGTGGAGTTTATTAAGACACAGTACACTGGGTACAGGTATAAAAAAACATGTATTTTATTTTTAACAAACAACAAAACTATTAAACCATTTGATCCTGCCATGCTACACGACCCACATCAGATAAAAAGAAGTCCGCAAATTGGTCCCTCATTTGGGCAACTTCGACTGAGGACCGAAGAGGGTGCTGAGTAAAATCTGGCAAAGGGTTGGCAGCAGGCTCATCCATGTCAAAGTTCGGCTGCTCCTTTGCCATAACAAAATTGTGCAGAACCACGCATGCCTTCACCACCTCATCCACTGTTTCCATTTTGAGATTGATGGCGGTGCTGAGAATTCGCCATCTGGACACTAGAATGCCAAAGGCGCACTCTACAGTCCTGCGAGCCCTCGTAAGCCTGTAGTTGAAAATTTTCTTGGGGTGGTCCAAGTCACGGCTGGAGTACGGCTTCAGCAGGTTTGGGCACATCTGAAATGCCTCATCCCCAACCACTACAAATGGCAGTGGTGGAGTTTGGGTTTGGGGAAGAGGCCGTGCCAGTGGAAAATTGAAATGGTTGCCGTACAACCTCCAGCCCATATCAGAGTTCTTAAAAGTCTGTGAATCGTTGCCCCGTCCGAATGCCCCTATGTCCACCGCCACAAACCGGCAGTCTGCATCCGCAATGGCCATTAGGACTGTGGAAAAGTACTTCTTGTAGTTGTAGTACTCAGAGCCACTTCTTGCAGGTTTTGTGATGCGGATGTGCTTCCCGTCCACCGCTCCTAGGCAGTTCGGGAAATTGCAGACTGCCCAGAATTTCTCCGATATTTGAAGCCACTTTTCGGCAGTGGGCAATGGCAGACACTCCGGACACAGAACATCCCACAGAGCCCTGCAGGTGTCGGCAACAATCCCGGATAAAGTAGAGATTCCCAGCCGGTACTGGAAATGCAGGGATGAAAGACTCTTTCCAGTTGCCAGGAACCTGCCAAACATAAAAAGAAAAAATAATTATATTTCTGTCTTGGGTATTACTAAAAACACTGAAAATAAAAAAGTACATGGCCTAACTATTTTGCATGTTTTTTTAATACAACATAGCAAAAAAACATTTTATAAATAATGTTAAAATTCAATAGCCAAAAAAAAACCCTAATTTTTTGGATCAAAAAAAAAAATGGGATTAGTACATGCCAGAAGAAAAACCATTATGCAAAAAAGCAATTTCCCAAAAATAATGTTAAAATTCAATAGCCAAAAAAAAAACCTAATTTTTTGGATCAAAAAAAAAAAAAAATGGGATTAGTACATGCCAGAAGAAAAACCATTATGCAAAAAAGCAATTTCCCAAAAATAATGTTAAAATTCAATAGCCAAAAAAAAAACCTAATTTTTTGGATCAAAAAAAAAAATGGGATTAGTACATGACAGAAGAAAAACCATTATGCAAAAAAGCAATTTCCCAAAAATAATGTTAAAATTCAATAGCCAAAAAAAAACCTAATTTTTTTGACCAAAAAAAAAAAAAAAAATGGAAAAAGCCAAAAAAATTATGCAAACATAACAACATACATACCGTAAGGTGACAAGGAGCCTTTCTTCGGGAGGAATGGCACGCCGGAGCTGAGTGTCCCGTCTCCGGATGTTTCCTTCAACCATACCCAGCAAGTCAAGGAAGCTTTCCTGGGACATCCGTGTATAGTCAGCAAATTTCTCCGGGTTTTCCTGTAGCTCGCTGTACAGCGTGTGATATGCTCCACGGCTTGCCCGGAGTTCGATGATTGGATGCCTCCAAAACCGACGCCGCTGCCGTCTCTGCTGTCTCTCCCTCTCCCTTTCTTGCTGGCAACAAAAGGCATGCGCCTGAGACAGCGCGATGTCAAGATCCAGCTTGAAGCGGAAATTATCCAGACGCAGGTCCATCTTGACACCGGAAACAGCAGCAAAATCTGATGAATTCAGCAGTACAGGGTCTATAAAACATTCCAATGACACACGCCCACTGGTGAACCATTGGTGTTCAAGGATTTTTCTATTGTGAAATGTCACACCTAAAAACGCATGCGCATAAAAAACGCAACCGCATGCAAAAACGCATGTAAAACGCAAGTAACGCTGCGTTTTTTTGACGCATCAGCGTGCGCATGACGAAAAAAAAACGCGCGTTTGTTTTGCGTTTTTCTTTGCGTTTTTTATGCGCACGATGCGCTGCGCAAAAAAACGCTAATGTGAAACTAGCCTAAGCTGACTACATACACAGATATTTGGGTACATTTAGAGAGAAATGTCCTACTTAGACTTTGTGTGTTTTTTTTTTCTTTAACTGATGCATCAAGGAATTGACCAACTTGAAAACGATCTTTTTATTTACTGCCCTCTGATTTTGCGACTCGAGGGTAGAGCGTGAAATCTTATTTCCAAAGAAGTTATCAAAGGGAATACAAAGCTCCTCTTCACGTCAAAATAAATAACAATCAGAATAATTAAATATCATTTTCTTAAATATTAATTCAAAAAAATAAAATGTGAAAAACAGTTTATTCCCTTAAAACAAGAACTGCAGAATATTATTAATCAGGATCTTAATTAGAAAGCCTTAGAAGTGGCGCGCTCTACAGAGATGTCCTAGAATATGGAAAGAACAGACAACGCCAGACGACTTATTTATTCAAGTAATCTCTTCGTTAGTTTGTTTGCTTAAATTATCTGTTGAGATAATTAGGTCATTAGGAAGAGATTCACTTGCTTGTATGCAAAACTTGAGAAGTAGTAAAAATAATTACTTTTTTGCCCTTTAAACACTAAGGAAGGTAGCCGAGAACATTAATTACGGAGAAGCTACAAGGTTAGACAGCTATATGTTGCCTTAATACCAGATATTTGAATATTTAAAATGGTAAAATAAGGAAGGATTTAATTACTCTGCTCTTTTTACTACTGAAAATAGTATTTGAGCTCAGCATTTCTAAAAGGTCTGCTAATTATTGGCCCAGGATCAGCCCATTCCTATGACTGATTTCTACAGTTAATAACCCATTTTTGAGGTTACTCGAATATAGTCCATAGGCTATAAAAACATAAATGCTTTACATTATTAAGCAGGACTGACTCCAGCACCTGTCACCATTCATTCCTCTAACTCATTCCCCATTACGCCATTAAACATTTGTACTTTCCTCGGATGAACTGAAAAACTTACTGTTCATTTTGATTGATCTTTACAGTTTCTGTCCTCTTATTCTTAAAGATAAAGGGTTATTCCAATATTCAGAGATGGATATTGTCAGACAGTATTTGCAAAAACAAGCTTTTTAGCAAGTTACAGTTCTGTTGCCTAGGAGACCGACCACTGCTGTTGTCTGGCTTGTAAACACTGGCCAGCTTCAAAACAATGTTAATACGATCAATAGAAAAAGAACTTGTAAGGACTGAGAGGATTTTGCTGTCTAGCAGCCATGGTTGATCTCCAAGGCAACAAGCTGTAAACAAAATCAAAGCGGTAATACCTCAAGAATGGCTGAAAATGTTAAAAAGCAATAAATGTCAAAATGTCTTGTATTTACAAGAACTATGTGACAATACCTATTCATGAAGATGGGAACAACTCTGTAACACGACAATATAAAAGAACTCCTTTTTGAAAAGAAACTGGCGCAGGAATAGCTGATCAGAGTTCCGTCATCTATAACCCCTGGCAATCAGCTGAATATGTTTTTTTATTTTTTAGCCTGCAGCTCCCACTGCAGGAGAAATGGCGCATTACATGCTGCCTATTCGAATGAATGTCTATGCATGTAAGGTATGCCGTGTCAGGAGTGCTGGAACTGCTCTTATGGAGCCCTTGGTTCAGGTTCATGGGGCACATGGACGGGAATTATCTTTATGACATAACTGCTTAAAATAAATTGTGCACCCATTAACAAACTTATTAGGGTGCTAAATCAAAACAGTACACAAATGATTTTAGGGGAATTCGCTAATCAGGAGACAGGAACAAAGAGTCTCTCACTGAAATTCTTTTGTAACCTTGGCCAGATCTGTGCCTTGCCACAATTCTGTCTCTGAGCTCCTTGTCCAGTTCCTTTGACCTCATGATTCTCATTTGGTCTGACATGCACTGTGAGCTGTGAGGTCTTATATAGACAGGTGTGTGCCTTTCCAAATCAAGTCCTATCAGTTTAACCAAACACAGCTGGACTCCAATGAAGGAGTAGAACCATCTCAAGGAGGATCACAAGGAAATGGACAGCATGGGACTTAAATATGAGTGTCTGAGCAAAGGGTCTGAATACTATTAACCATGTGGTATGTGTTTTGTTTTGTTTTTTTTTTTTAATAAATTTCTACATTTCTGTTTTTATTTTTTTTCAGGGGTGCAGGGTATGCATTAATGAGAAAAAAATGAACTTTTTTGAAAACTTTTTTGAATTTACCAAAAATGGCTGCAATGAAAAAGAGTGAAATATTTAAGGGGTCTGAATACTTTCCGTACCCACTGTATATATTAGGAAGTGTCATAAAACCTTTACTAAAGATAAAGTGTCAAAGCCCGTGAAATGGAGTCTGCGTCTCCAGAGCTACTGAACCATGGGAAAAGGACAATACAAATTTTCCAGTCCTAAGTTAACAAAAAATTAGAATGGGTAAATAAATATTTAGAATAAATTGCTAGCTATGTCCAAAAGAAATATTCATAGTCAAACAAGTTACCTTTAATGCGTCCGGCGTGTCTTCTAAGCAGTACACCTTGAGGTTGTATTCTAGAGATGTGGAGAGAATTGGGGCAAATATGGCCAGCTGGAGCCTCTTTATGGCAGATCTGGAATACGATTCCCCTACAAAGGCGTAGGTCCCCAGCTGGTCTAGTAAGATGTGACAAGACTGGTTTTCAAGCTGACAATAACATGGAGTGTTGAGCGTCTCTTCATTTAACGTCACCACCTCCTGAAAACAACATCAATGTGTCACTTATGTGTACACGGACAGATTTTTTCTTAAAAACCTACAGTTCAGGTGGCGAATATAAAAGCAGTACAGAAAAAAAATGTTTTTCTTTCCAATTATGTTTTTCCTAATGTATCACTAGAGGGCGCTATCTGACCCAACGATGCAGAAATAAGGAGGAAAGGGATCCTATGCCTGTAGGGAAAACCACATTGGGAGAATTTACACATCACCAGCAACCTCTCGGCACCACTACAAGCAAATGATATCAGATTAATATTAGGCTTCATAAATAGGCATGTATAGAATATGAAAGTGCTGGTATGGAGGGGCACACAAGGATCATTACAGCACAATTAGAGGTTACGGCCTAGATAAATCCGTTACACAATGCAACATGGACTCAATACAAAGCCTGGCAGTGATCTCCCAGACATGTTCCTCAGGTGAGCGCTCATCTAATAGACCTTTCCAATCTGTAGCTCTCCGGCTGTTTGCATGACCATGATTTCTAGCTATGGGGTCATGCTGGGAGTTTTGTAGCAGCTGGAGATCTGAGACAGCAAACATAGGCCAAATGATTTAAAATACAGTAGTAAGGCTATGTGCACACGTCCAGAATTCCCGTGGATTTTATGCGTTTTTGCCGCATTTTTTTCACCATGAAAATGCATAAAATAAGCAACCCATTGTATTCAATGGCATTCCGCACATGCCGTGCTAATGCTGCGTATTTTTCTGCGGCAGAATTGCATCATGGAAAAATACGCAGCATGCTCATTCTTTTTGTGGAATCGCAGGAATTCCGCACACATAAGAATGCATTGTTACGCTTACTTTCTGCATGTGGCTATGTAAGTAAGCGGATCATGTGCGGATGGTACCCACCGTCTGGAGGAGAGGAGACTGTCCTCCAGGCCCTGGGTACCATATCCCTGTAAAAAAAATAATTAAAATAAAAACTCGTGATATTCTCACCTTCCGGCGTCCCCCGCAGCGTTCCCAGGCCTCAGCGATGCTCCCAGCAACTCTTATTCCCAGGCGATGCTTTGCGACAATGACCTGTGATGATGTAGCGGTCTCGGGAGATGCTATGACATCTGGGGTCATTGTCGCAAGGCATCACTGGAAACGGGAGTTGCCGGGAGCATCGTGAGGCCTGGGGATGCTGCGGGGGACGCCGGAAGGTGAGAATATCACAATTTATTTTTTTTATTATCTTTTTACTACTGATGCTGCATAGGCAGCCTCAATAGTAAAAAGTTGGTCACACTTGTCAAACACTATGTTTGACAAGTGTGACCAACCTGTCAATCGGTTTTCCAAGCGATGTTACAGATCGCTTGGAAAACGCTAGCATTAAACGCTAGTTTTTCGCGGGAATTACGCATGCGGATTTCTCGCGGATTTCCAGCGGCAGGAGTGGGCGCGGAAATTTACGCGGCAATTCCACACGTGTGCACATAGCCTTACACCTCACTGGCCTTTTAGAGCTAAATGGGTTGTCTGACAACAAAATAATGTTTCTTTAAGGCATCGATGGTTTTAAAATAATAAAGAAAGGCATACTAAACGCAGGATGTTCCGGAGGTCTGTGCCTGTTCCGTTCAGAAGTTAGAAAGATTGGCTGCAGCGGTCAAAGAGACTAGAACAGCGTGCCTTGTAAGAAACATCTGATAATGCTCTCTTCTAGGTTTCTGATTTGTGACTGGCTGCAGCAGTCCTGTATGCTCCCGACAGAGCAGACACCACTTCGATAATTGGCGCTAACTTCTGGAGTATCTCACACTGAATCTGAAGGGGCCCTGGAAGGTGAGTAAGCCTCTGTATATTTGTATTAAAAAATGCTTAAAGTTTTTGTTGGCCGGACAACCCCTTTAACAATGTTGGCACCCCTAATGTTTATTTGTTACCAACTGTTTCGATTAAGACATATGTAAAGCAGATAACAGACTCGTCAGCGTCGACAAGTGTTCCACACACCACCGGTGAATGCCAAGACGTTCCTACCTCCCAGTTTCCTTGGTGAGACTGAGTCTTCAGCTGTAAGATCCAGTCCGATGTGGCTGTATCTGCACAGTGAGGGATGGTGAGAATGACCGGTCTGCACAGCAGAAGTCCAGTGGGCCCGCAAGTCACTATAGGGCTCAAAACAGTCTGTGTCCCTTCCGAAGGCAGACTGCAAATAAAGAATGACCAATCAGCAGACATTTTTTAAAAAAAAAACTTTAAAATTAAAAGGGATTGCCAACCACTGGACAACCCCAACTTAATCAATTCAGGACCTTAATGAGAATACAAACAATATATAGTCACCTCCCACAGTGGTGCCGTTCCAGCAATGTTGGCGCCGCTGTTCCCAGAGAGAGTTATGTGATACTGTGGTGTGATGTGCAGGCTGCAGCCAATCAGCGGCCTCTGTTTAGCTGCAGCTTATCAATATTCCATCAGGGTGGACGTTTGCTCTGATGAAATAGTAAAGGCTGCAGCTAAACAGAGGCCGTTGATTGTCTGCAGCAGCGCCAACATTGCTGGAACGGCACCGCTGTGGGAGGGGACTATATACTGTTTGTATTTTATGTGAGGTCCTGAATTGATTGAGCACAGATTATCCAGTAGTAGACAATCCTGGTAAGGTCTGCAGAATATTATCTTGCCGAGAAGAAATTAATCTCAAAACAAGGACGAGTGCATGCATAGACATAGTGACTTAAAGGGAGAGAGGGGTCAGCCTGGCTGTCAGGGCAAGAGCCATTGCTCCTTAGTGACATCTAACTAGGCATCTCCACTATGATATTCATAGGCATAGCAAGTGTATAACACATAGGAGTCAGAATGAGACATCCCCTTTAAGAACCAATCCATCCATCTAATTGCATTTATATAAACTAGATTGAACCACATACAGGCCACTGTAACTGTCCCAGACTGACAGCTGCTTTATGTAACTTCACTCAAAGCGCAAAACGTCCCTTCTGGAAGCCCATGGCAATGTGTGGCAGGAACATTCATTTATATGTGAAGATTTAAAAGGTAAATACTTACACAGTGTTCTCCCTCTTATTAATCATTAAATACATTTCATAGTATTTTCCCTGTGGGATCGCTCCATGTGGAATCAGCAAGCTCACACCTGTCAAATTAAAAATGCATTTATTCAAAATATCCACGAGGAACCAGCAAAGGAGATGATACAAATGTGGCAGAAAAGGGCAATTCATTGAGAATGCTTGCACATTTACAGTTACCATGGACCAACCAACTGGGATTTTATGATACAGATGTGCGAATTGCCTCTTCAGTGAGGACTAAAACTCTAGCGCCACCTATTGGAAGTAGCAATCCTAAAAGTCAATATCGACCCTTTAAATGCCTTGCCATAGGACTTAGGATGAAAGCCAAACCAGAATCTCAGTTTCCAGATACGGTACTGCCCCCATCAGTGTAAAGTATGAGATCTAATTTGGCTAGGTGAGATCTTATATGCATTGCATGGCCTATAAGTCTCCTCACTCTGACATTCCAGGCTTGGCTTGTCACTCTCCACAAGGACAAATGTTAGATCCCATGATATAGATGTGAATGTTTAGGCTGTGTTCACACACAGCGTTTTTTTCGCGGTTTTTCCCGCGGATTTGCCAAAAAATCCGCGGGGAAAAACGCGAAAAAGAAGCTTCCCATTCATTTCTATGCATTTAGCACTTTTTGTGCACATTGATGCGTTTTTCACCGTGAAAAAACCGCATTGCGGTAAAAAACGCAGCATGCTCATTAATGTCGTGTTTTTTTCCGCATTTCTGGCTTTTGTGTCTAGAAACTGCATGGATAAAAATGCAAAAAAAACCACGCAAAAACGCGCAGGAAAAAAAAGCGCGGTTTCTGGGAAGGGAGTCCTGTTTTTCAGCAGAAAATTTCTGCTATGTGTGCACTTAGCCTTAGGATAGACACTGGGTACATTTCCTAATAACATACAGAAATGGATTAAGACAGCCCCAAAAATGGCAAGCCAAACTCCATACCCAACAGAGTATGGCCAAGTTCTCATTACCCTAATTTCAGTACGAATGCTGTCCATGAAAAAAACCGACAAGACATAGAAAGCACTAGAACCAATGTTATTCAATCGGGTCCCTCAGAGGAGTGTTTTATTAACGGACTGAATCTGTGCATAACCTGCAGTATGAACTCTTCTCTAGCATAGGTTGGCTGAGTCTCGCTTACTTACCCAAGTCTTTAAGTGCGCGCACTATTCAGATTGCATATGAACCACAGTATGGATGAACTCAGCCTAATGGTAGCGGTTGGTTCACACGAACATATAAAAAACAGTCAAACTCTGGCATGTGATTTTTTTACGTACGCATAGACTTGAATGGGCGACTTATCCAAGTTACACAAGAAACTCACGCATGCTGCGATTTTTTTCCACGTGCAGATTCTGTCAGTGAAAAAAAATCGCTCATCTGTGCTGCCCCATTGAATAACATTATTGACTGTGTTTTTCACTTGGCTTGAAAGTAGGGTTGTGTGAACGAGCCCCAATAGTACTATATGTCATGTGCTTTTAAGACCGGCAGAGACTAAAAATACACATCACCATGGAACAATATGGGTTATGAACACGCCACTGTTAAGAGCAGTAATTGCACATTTTATTCATCACAAGCTCTTTTCAGTGCCAATTATGTTGAAGTTCAATTTACAGTAATGCCAATGTGCTGACATTTCTACAGCTTTTAAAGGGCGTAATGGCACATACGTAAACAAGAAGGAAAACTTCCAGGATATGAGTGAAATTATCATGACAGGTGCCTGTTAGAAAACAATTTATCTTAAACAGGTGCTCCGCACGATATGCATAATAATGCCGAACTACAAACATAATTATTCACAATTCCCGCGACCTCCTGGGTCTTCAGCCGAATCAACCGCGTAACGCTAAATATTCAAAAGCAGCAAAAAAAATGGTTTAAACGTGCCAACTGAAAGAGCCAACTTACCTGTGTTTGGGAAAGTCAGTCTACCCCCAAGGCTCCCAAATGTCCCCGTCACACTGTTACTAGAGTCACGTGGCAATGTCAGGAGATGCTGGCTACTGATCGTTTTATTCCTTGCGTTAATGATGTTGGTATCTGATGGGTATGTCCCGATCGGTTTAGGACCAAGCAAGTCATCGTGTATTCCAGGAGAAGTCCCCACTGGGGAAGAATTGAAGACTTTTATCTTTAGATTTGGTAGTGGATCTAACAAGGGAGAGTTGGTCATGGGAATTTTGTCTACAGAGTCTTGTAATGCGTACATATGGCCTCGATATATACCGGCGTTGGCAGTCAAATCTGGCTGCATTGATGGGTGTAATAAATGGGAGTTGTCTGCAAAAATAAATATTAGATGTCAGAATTGTGACAATTTTTGGTGCAGTATCACACTTGCATTTGCTCTTTTCTAAACATTATTAAAAAAAAAAAAAGATTTCCAGTCCATAGGTTTGCCGCATTTAGTAATACAGGATAATACAATGATTGTGCAGAGTAAAATAGGTAACATTATTTTGCCTACATTATGAATTTTATAGCTCTCAAGCCTTATAGGTGTAATAGACTTTTATTATTTTTTTGTCTCTTCAACCAAGGAGACAAGCAGGATGTATCCATGAAGTCTAGACAAGCTATACTATACTATAAAATACCGGATGGTGACCACACCGCTGTAAATGAAAACATTTCAGAGATTTAGTTTTACAAACATCTAGTAAACTCTTGAATAAACCAATGCTATAATACTAGTAATTTTACTTTTAATATAGTGGGGCCTTTATAGTTTATGCTTACTACTAGATTGGCTATCGACATCAAAGCACACACATATAGAACTACGTGTATATATAAGTGTGTTCAACATTGTAATTGTAACCACAGGAAGGAAAAGTTGTGGAATTATGAAAACATAGGATGGAGAGACACGTTACGGATATGCAACAAAAACATGGAAATAACATTTTCAAAGAATCTCAATTTTTTCAGTCTTGAGTATGAACATCACGTGTAGAAGTCCTTGCATTTACACGCCTTGGCATGTTATCAGTGAGGTTATTAATGGTCTTCTGAGGAAAGACTTGCTACATTGAAAATTCGGGCAAATCATCAAGATCCGCTGCTGGAAGCTCCTTTTGCAAATTCCTAATCAATAACATCCCAGATC
This sequence comes from Dendrobates tinctorius, assembly GCF_039654945.1. Classification (NCBI taxonomy): domain Eukaryota; kingdom Metazoa; phylum Chordata; class Amphibia; order Anura; family Dendrobatidae; genus Dendrobates; species Dendrobates tinctorius. The sequence continues at coordinate 33,056,564 of NW_027361708.1, read as the reverse complement.
TTCTCCGGAGATGTTGAAGACCATGGTAGCATCTTTATGCCACATAGGCTGCTCACAATAGCTTGAGCAACATGTGGACTGGAATTATAATGTTGAAAAACTGCTCCTAATACAATTTGGAAAAATGGCTATTTCCACCACAAAATCAGTGTAACAGTAAGCTGTTAAAGTAACAAAAATAAAGACTAGAGGGGTCTGGTAACCATACATTATGCCAAAACTCACCATAATCCCAGAAGTCAGAAGGTTAAGGACTCTTCATTGACCTCACGCCACTACTCTCAAAGCCCATCATTGTGCAGAACAAGGTGGCGAAGATGGCTGAAATGGAGGTTTAGAGAGCAGTTCTGATTCTTTCTTGGATGCAATGATAGTTGGTGATTGGTCTGGACACCACATGTTTAATGCCATGAAGATGCCTTCAGGGAATGTTACACCAGTTTTGTTCCTAGGATCAAGTGGCATAACTATGTGTAGCAGGACCCTCTAGTATTCATTACAGGTATTCTAACAGCTTGATGTTAAATTGATTTGGTGGTGGAACCAATGGTAGTCCATTTTTCAACAGGACAACGCCAGGCTGCACGTTCCTCGTGCTAATGTGAGCAGCCTCTATGGCCTAAACATACTATCATGCCCTGTAGAGTCTCCGGACTTGTCTCCCATCAAGCAGATCTGGGATGTCAAGGGTCAGGAATTTGCAAAGGGAGCATTGGATCTTGATGATTTGATCTTGATGATTTGCCAAAGTGCATTCAGTGTAGCAGGACATTCCTCAGACAATCATTAATAATCTAACTGATAAGATGCCAAGGCGTGCAAGTGTCTTGGTATCAAGTATGAACATGGTGTTCATACTTGATACTGTATATAATCAAGATGCCTTGAAAATGTTGTTTCCAGTTTTCCACCATTTGCATATCATTAATATGTCTGTCTATCCATCCTGTGACTCGCATAATTCCACGACCTGCAAATTCTTGCAATTTCAATGGTGAGGAGTGTATATGTATATACTATTAATATATAAAGTGGAATGTCTCAGGAAGGTTCAGACAGTAATTACAGAAACATACAGTCAGCAATTACTATTCCCTGCATGGAATATTTCATTTATAAGCTTCATCTGTTTTGTTATTAAGACCATCTGCCAGCAACTCAGAATATGACAGTTAATGAGCATTCACAGTAGTGGATAGGTAATGGGGTCGAGCATATTAGCCATACCGTGCCTAGAAGTCTTGAAGTTCACGGGATGGAAGCCTCCAGTTAGAGCAGCTGAGGAATCTGTGATGTCGGTGTCAAAATCCCGGCAGTTGCGCCTGTACACAACTATCCCAACAGCCATGAGGATAATAATGAAGATGAAAATGGCAACGACCAGACCAGCATAGAGAGCAACATCTCCTGTTGAGTCCAACACTATTGAAGAAAAGAAAACACTGCTAAGCAATCTCTTAACCACAACTTATTAGATGTAGAATAGGACACTGATATTTTAACATTTGTGGTACAATATATCAAACTGAACAAAATGTGCACATAAATTAATTCTGCTTATTACACATTTGTGGTCTACAATGTGGTTTTGTGAGTTCCCTCTGGAACATTTATGAATGGGTAGGACCATGAAATATCAGCATTTTGGTCTATTTACTACGCAGATATTTTGGGGTTTGGGGGTTGTTTGGTAATGGTCAGCAGTTTGTTGGATACTCAGCATCCACTGAATAAGTTTAGGGGTTTCGGTAAGTCAATAAGTGAATGTAAAGTATACAATAATCTGCTGTGCAATAACCAAATGAAATCCCAAGTTATTTGTACATGGTTAATCAGCCATCACTTTTTATACTTCATGATAGACAACTTAATATACAATTAGAAATGTAGAGGGGATCACAGCCAACTTGTTTAATATGAAGGACCTAGCAGTGGCCGATTTTGCCCATTACTGTATGAAAGAGAAATGTAAGCTCAAAAATTCAATATAAATTTGAAAGGAGCATTACTTAACCAATTATAAATGAAATACAACCTTTATTAAAGCTTATCTAAAAACAAGACAACCACACAGAAAACCAACAATTAACCGTGTCACTTATTTTGGCCCTACACTGGGGCCCTGATAGCAGCTACCTACCAGCGGAGGTTGGCACCCTACACACAATCGAGATTGGCGCCCCCACTCCACGATGGCTGACCCTATTGCTCCTAAATAACCCTGGACTGGTGAGGCACACAGTCACCCATTTAACCAGGAAAGGAGTGTAAAGGTGTCGCCGATATGGGTAGGTTAGGCAACAATAGAAAAAGTGCAAACAAAGTGCTATAAACACAAGACAAAGTGACATGTGCAGACAAATGAGTACCTGACTATACTGTTCCCTGTGACTGAAAAACTTCCTGTCAGTGGAGGCTGGCACCCTACTGGTCAGCGGAATGGCGCCCCCGCTCCACGACGGCCATCCCTAAAGTCCGATATGACTGATAAATCATGGACTTCATCAACTACTAACCTTGAGTACCCTTTTATTGTTATCAATATGAATTATAAATATTTTTTTCTCATATGGGCCAATATTGGACTAATGGGTTAAAATGTACCTTCTGGCTATCTAGTTTTTGCTATCCTTATTTGATTTATCAGTCATATCAGGGTCTTTAGGGATAGCCGTTGTGGAGCGAGGGCGCCATTCCGCTGACCAGTAGGGTGCCAACCTCCGCTGACAGGAAGGTTTTCAGTCACAGGGAACAATATAGTCAGGTACTCATTTGTCTGCACGTCACTTTATGTCTTGTGATTACAGCACTTTGTTTGCACTTTTTCTATTGTTGCCTAACCTACCCATATCGGCGACATCTTTACACTCCTTTCCTGGTTAAATGGGTGACTGTGTGCTGCACCAGTCCAGGGTTATTTAGGAGCAACAGGGTCAGGAGCAACAGGGTCAGCCATCATGGAGCGGGGGCGCCAATCTCGATTGTGTGTAGGGTGCCAACCTCTGCTGGTAGGTAGCTGCCATCAGGGCCCCAAGTGTAGGGCCAACATAGGTGACACGGTTAATTGTTGGTTTTCTGTGTGGTTGTCTTGTTTTTAGATAAGCTTTAATAAAGGTTGTATTTAATTTATAATCGATTTTGCCCATTAAAGGTAAAAGGGTTATTGAGCGGAGACCATTTCTATATCTATTACCTGCATATTACATGTGTGACGGAATGAAAAAGTGTCCAATTTCTTCTATTTTGTTAATCTGTCACATCTAAAAAGGGAAGTCAAGGACTTTTATATTGATGGTCTATCCTTTGGATGAGCCATCAATATCTGATCGGCAGGGTAGCGACACCAGGCACATCCGCCAATCAGATGTTCCTGGTGCTTGTTTCAGATCATTTAATTTTAATAAATGATAAAACAGAACACAAGTAACCACAAAATGCAGCTTTTAAATGAGCATTATATTTATTGAAGATAAAAATTGATTCAAAATCTATAGCACAAAAAAGATATTGTTTGTAGACTTCTTTAAGCATGACCTGACTTAAAGGTTTTGTCAGAACCTTGACTTGGTCACTCCAAAACCTTAGTTTTGTTTCTTTTCAGCCATGCAGAGGTACTCTTTCTTGAATGCTTTAGTAAATCGTCCTGCTGCAAAACCGAACTGTTCTTGAACTTTAGGTCACAAACTGACGGGATCTACATTCTTCTTCAGGATTTTCTGATAGCAGAATCCATGGTTTTCCGCCTTCAGAGAATCTTCATCCTTGGCTGCAGTTTGTTACAAAAAAGCTTACTGGACACTGGGAGCAGCACCAGACACTATCCAGCTAATGCCTAAATGTATTTAGTTTTTTTGACTATACTTCCTGTGCAGCTTCACTGAGAGGCGTCTCAAATGTGACGTCACAGGAGGCTGGGGCTGCACTCACTCCTCGCAGCATCCATCGCCCCTCCTGTAACAGGACGTCATCAGGGGGAGCGATGTAGTTATGTATTAGCTTCTTGCATTGCCGCCCCCTCTGAAAACTTCCTGGCTCATGAATGCCATGGGAGAGGTGAGTGCAAGGCCAGCTCTCTGCTTCTAATCTCTAATGGCGCCATATCTTCTAACTGAAAGAAGGCATCGTCTGGTGGCGGAGATAGAAGCCATGAGTGACATTAACATTATTCCACAGCTTCTAGCACTGCACTCAAACTAATCATCATCAGATGACAGTGCAAGAGGCAGTGAGTGATACAAGTGCTTCTCTCAAATGGTGATTCATTTGAGGGCGGTGCTAGAAGGTGTGGGGCAGCGCTAGTGTTATTCACAGCTTCTAGCACTGCCCCTAGACGTCTTCTTTCAGTTAGAAGCTATAGTGGCGATCGAAGCAGACAGCCGGTTCTGTACTCACATCTGCCACAGCATCCATTACCCAGGATCCAGGATGTCTTCAGACGAGGTGATGCAAAAAACTAGTGAGTAACTGCAGCCCTGCCCCATGGTGATGTCCCATTCCAGGAGGGGCAATGGATGCTGTGGGGAGCGACTTCAGCCCTAGTCTCATGTGACGTCACATTTGAAACGCCAAACAAAACGTGACACTGAAGTACAGTAACAAAAAACACATTAAGGGTTTAGCTAGATAGGGAAAACTATACAGCATTGTGTAAAAAGCAAATTACCAAAGCGAGTAGGTGCAAAAATAAATAGTTAGAAAACACATATGACATGTTGGACCAATCCTTTAACTCCTCAGTCCGGGGAGAATTATCCCTAATGTATTGGTTTGTGCCCTCTCATGATTGCCATATTTGCCTGCTGTCTTTCTTATTGTAAGATTTTGCGCATTGATCTTAAAAAGGGGTATTTTCATGTTAATAAATTGTTTCATTTATTAAAACAGTGTAAAAATAAGCAAGTTTGCAATTGATTTTCTTTTCCTGTCTGCTATCATTCTAATGCTAAGAGAGCTTTAATCTTACATAGTTTAAAGCTTGTTGCCAAGAAACTCAGCCAATATATTCTGCCCAGTATGCTCAGTAGTTACATTCCAGGAGAAGAGTTAACTCCTATGATCCCAATCGACTCGCTCTCTAGCCCATTCATTTCTATACAGTAGTCACAGATCAGCTCCTGACAGGTCTCTTATCAGTCCTGCATAACCACAATGCCCTGGTCTCCCTACCATCAGTTTTCAGTGCAGTTCTACAACCCATTTTCCTGAGCTTGTGCTTGTTCAAATGCTTTATCTTCATACAAAAATATCGTGATAATAGTGTTGACTTAAAAAAATGACAACAGCAGAAAGTATGGTTACTTAAGGTAGTGTGCCCACCCTCCTAGCATCCAAGAAGTAAGGGGCCTGCAAAGCTGTGAGATGCTTAACACACAACTTGAGAATATCCCTTCAACTTGGGCAAGTGAGGCCTATAGTTATTTAAATGCTCAGTTAGGTTCTTTTGTGATCTCCTGGATGTGTATTCGATGCTCTCTTGGAGAAATTTGGGTAAGCCAGCCACTTCTTGGAAGGTTCACCGGTGTTCCAAGTTTTCTCCATTTGTGGTCAGTGGCTCGAAGTGTAGTTTGCTTAAGTCCTAGTGCCTAAACAATGTCTTGTCTTTTTAACCCTCTCCAGACATATACGATTTTTAAAGTTTTGCATCTGTTATTGAATCAATTTAGAATGTGGCACGAGGTGCTTTGTTTTGAGACCTTCTAGTCTGGAGAAAAGTACAAAAGACAGACGCAGGCAATCCATCACCCGTTGTCTTATGTTTTAAGGACAATCGTTCCTTCAGTAGATTTTATCAACATATAATCGGACTCATGTCTTGTTTTCTTCAGTGAGACACATTGCTGAAGATTTCAATCACTTACTAGATCGAAAGAGCAGCTTAGACTTATTCCATCGGCAATGCAGGTGAATTTTTTATTGTACATATGTTTATTGTACTATTTCCAAACCTCACTATCCTAGAGCAATGTATAATTGTATTAAATAATTTATACAAGCGATTTAAATATTTTATGACGTACATTTAATTAATTGTTCCTTCGCAGACCCTGTTTATGCAGCAATTTCATGTAATGTTTGTAATAAACTGTGTACGGCGGGAAAGATGACGGGTAGTTTACATCATCTTGGCAATGCAGTAACTAGTTTTATACCCCCAAAAGTTTTTTTTTGCTGATGCTGCAATACTCGGCATGCAAGCTGCATTATGTTCATTAAACATAATGAATGTGCAAAAGGATAAATTAAATTACACTTGCCCCTTTACAATAATAGAGATGGCGATTTTTCTGAGCAAGTGCAATATTTTTCATAAGAGATGGTAATCTTGATTACTCATTGGAGAGCCCTTAATGTAAACCTGTCAGTGACCAGACTGATAAACTTAATGTTTTCCAACAGCACTATAAGTTGTAATTTTGTAGTATACTATTGGAGGTGGTGACTGCCCCCACATTTGGTTGTGCACTCCTCCTATAAGCCCAAGGCTGTTTTTACTTCGTGATGGATCCTATTTGCCCCTTAAGTTTTTAGACAATAGAGGCATATTTGATAAATATTAGGTTTAGGGTCCCAACAAATAAAAGCATGTCTTGTGGCTGATGGGCTTTCATGAATTGGCCAATTTATGCGCTAAGTATATTCTATATAGCAGTAATGCAATCCCAATTTTAAATATTCAATGTTCCATGGATGCTGACATGTGCCTCTAATAGCCACGGGTGGAAACGAGATCCACCCACGGCTGTTAACCAATTAAATGCCACTGTCAAACTCTGACAGAGGCATTTAAATCGCGCTTCCGGTAAGCGCAACGGAAATCCCACCCATCAGAACCAGTGTCACATGACCGCGGGTCGCTAATGGGTTGGCATGACAACCAGAGGTCTCCAGCAGACCTCTATGGTTGTCATAGCCATATTGCTATGAGCACAGCAAGATGGTCAACACTCTGATCATCACCTGAATGTAGCAGAGCCGATTGGATTATAACAGCTTCTAGTCTCCCATGGAAACTATTGAAGCATGCAAAAAGTAAAAGAAAAAAAAAAAAATTTAAAAATATAAAAAAAAATAAAAAAATAAATAAAAGTTCAAATCACCCACCTTTTGCTCCATTCAAAATAAAAAAAAAAATAAACAAACATGTTTGGTATTGCAGCATTCAGAATTGCCCGATCTATAAATATAAAAAAAGAATTAACCCGATCGCTAAATGGCGTAACGTGACAAAAAAACAAAACGCAAGAATTACATTTTTTTTTGGCTGCTGCAACATTGCATTAAAATGCAATAACGGGCGATCAAAAGATTGTATCTGCACCAAAATGGTACCATTAAAAACGTCAGCTTGGCGCGCAAAAAATGAGCCCTCAACCAACCCGAGATCACAAAAAATGGAGACACTATGGGTATCAGGAAATGGCGCTTTTTTTTTTTTTTTTTTTTAAACAAACTTTGGAACTTTTTTTCACCACTTACCGTAGATAAAAACGAAACTAGACATGTTTGGAGTCTATGAACTCGTAATGACCTGGAGAATCATAATGGCAGGACAGTTTTACTGAACATGGTAAAAAAAAAAAAAAAAAAAAAAAAAGCAACAACTCTGGGATTGCACATTTTTTTGTAATTTCACCACACTTGGAATTTTTTTCCCATTTTCCAGTACACGATATGTTAAAACCAATTGTGACGTTCAAAAGTCCTTGTCCCGCAAAAAACATGGCTATATTGACTGAAAAATAAAAAAGTTATGGCTCTGGGAAGAAGGGGAGCAAAATCGAAAACGCAAAAACGGAAATACCTCGGGGGTTTAAGGGGTTAATTAGTTCTGGATCCTCTCTGCCCTTTAAATTTGTAGGCAAGAGAGGCATATTTTATAAATATTTGGTTTAGAGTCCCATCACATAAAAGCACGCCTTGTCGTGGCTGATGGGATTTCATGAATTGGCCAATTTATGCGCTAAATATATTCTATATAGCAGTAATGCTGTCCCAATTTTAAATATTCAATGTTGCATAGAGCTTGACGCTTACAAAATGTTTAAACATACTGATCCCTACAGCAATTAAACCACTTCAGGATCAAGACGTGTATATGACTAAAAGAATTATTTATAAAAAATGTTACTTTATTTTAATCGATATTAAAAAACATATACTTATAAAAATAGGATACCTCAAACCCAATAGCACACCAGAAGGTCAGCTACAGCAATACAATATACAGGGGTATATGTGTGTGGTCCAGATTATTGCTTATAATTTCTATATAATTAATATGCCATCAATTATCCAATGCAAATAATTCAGAATATTGGTATTAAAGTGACATAGTGCATTCAATTTAAAGCCATACTTCAATGCCCATGTCAGCAGTGAATCGATCAATATAGTGACTGCAGAGTACCGATGATTCGGCACACTAGTGGTTAAATATTTGGGTGGCATAATGCCTTCAATTTCCACACAAAGATGATGTCACTAATAGCTGTCCGCCCATGTTCATAACAGAAAACTGAAGTCCCTTGCCCCATACATATTAGCTGTATTTAGACTGCTAAGCCGATGCAACGCCAAATGGCACGCTGACACTTCAGACCCAGACGCGTGTTTCGCTGATGCTTCTTCCAAGGGCGCCCCCTGGAAGAAGCATTAGCGTGCACTGCATAGTTGGTACATTAATTACATAGAAAGCATATGCATCAATGTATCCAAATCCAGCTTTAAACTTCTCCACAACTGTATCACGGATCTGCCTGTTGTGTTCCTTGGTCTTCATAATGCTCTCTGTGCTTCAAACAGAGCCCTGAGACTATCACAGAGCAGGTGCATTTATACGGAGACTTGATTACACACAGGTGGATTATATTTATCATAATTAGTCATTTAGGACAACATTGGATCATTCAGAGATCCACAATGAACTGCTGGAGTGAGTTTGCTGCACTGAAAGTAAAGGGGTCGAATAATATTGCATTCCCCACTTTTCAGTTTTTGAATTTCCACAAAAATTTAAAATAACCAATAAATTTTGATCAACTTCACAATTGTGTCCCACTTGTTGATTCTTCACCAAAAATTTACATTTGGTATCTTTATGTTTGAAGCATGATATGTGGGAAAAGTTCCAGGGAGCCGAATACTTTCGCAAGGCACTGTATATTCAACGTTTGCATACATCTTAGCACTTAGGGCCCCATTAAACACAACGATGTCCCAGCAATCCCACCAACGATTCAACGTGGATGGGATTGCTGGGACATTGTTAGACAGACCCTCCAGCGATCAGGACCAGTAAGCTGGTATCTAAGGTAAACAGCGGGTTTCTAAGAGCCGCGCGGCTCTTGGATACCCGCTGTTTACCCTGGAAACCAGCGTGCACGCTGATATCTAAGGTAAACAGCGGGTATCCAAGAGCCACGCTGTTTACCTTAGATACCAGCGTGCAGCGTCGCTGATCGTTGCTCTCCCGCTGCCACACGCAGCTATGCGTGCTGGCCAGTGGAAGACCAACGATCAAAAAATGGCCCAGGATGATTCTGCACGATCAGCGATGCCCGGCGGGGGGGGCGGTCGCTGATGTGTGTCACACACAGCGATGTCGCTGGCGAGATCGCTGATGCGTCACAAAATCAGCGATCTCGCTGTGTGTGACGGGGCCTTTACAGAGGCTCCTGTATTCTTTTGTTTGCATAGTGATCAGACTGATACATTGTTGTTGGAAAAGATTCAACTCGAATTGTAATTTGCTGACTTGTATGAATGGAGTTAGCTGCCATTGAAGTCCCATGGGTGGAGTGAGCATACAGAGAGCTGTCAATCACTGAGCAGGACGCCTAATGTTCACTTAAACATCAATTTAAATAAAGAAAAAGTTGCAGTAAAAATATAGTAATGTGCTAGCATTATTATGCTGCCTATACCTGGGTACAGAGCAGCATGATCAACATGAAAGCTGTCCTTTATTGCTGCCTAAAGAATGTGTATAGGTGCTCAATGGAGTAGACATTTTACTGCGTGTTATTGCACAAAGCACAAACATGCGGCACCAGCAGATCTGCGGAATCTTTCTGGAGGAGTAAGGCTATGTGGCTTTATTATTTTTCAGGCTGCAGATGTGGCAGGTTTTACACAACATTTCAGAGATAGCAGCTGGTCACTAGCGCTAATGTCTGGAAAGTGAATTGAAATGACTGTCATTTGCTACAGCTCATCACGATATCCTGTGTGATGGGCAGTTTTACAGAGGACTGCTGGAATCCTAAAATGGGACTGCATCACGAGTTAACAGCTATTGGGAAGGAAATAACTGGCTGGCTATTGCACTACATTTGCGCCTCTGGTTCCTACAGCCTTGTTGAGTGCACTTTGATGAATATTGTTTTTCAGAACAAAATCACTGATTCCACTTGTGTCGTTGTGACAGATGTCTCGGAGGAAAGCGTAAAATCATATGACCCCAAATGTGGCGGATCCAATGAAGCCAAAGTGATCAATCATGCAAAACAGGCAAAGCAAAATAAACATGATGAGCAAAAAAAATGAAAGTGATGAAATGAAACTTACAATGACTTTTTGGCTCACCTAACACTCTCTTGTCTATTAGGAACAAAAAAAAATGAAATTAGTGTTCGTGGTAAAAGATGGAGCAATTACAATGGAAACAACGGGAAATGAGACAATTACAATAAAAATGGACACGATGATGGAATATCAAGAACTAATGCCATCTAAGGGGTAACGTTCCTCCTTGTGGAGAGTGACATACCGGCTCTGGCATGCCTAGGCAGGGAGGCTTATTCGCTGTGCAATGCCCCTCTGGGAAATTTAATATGCAAATTGCCTCTTCAGAGGACTTGAACTCTATAGCGCCACCTGTTGGAAGCAGCAATCCTACAAGTCACCGTCGACCCTTTACGAGTCTTGCAATATGACTTGGGATAAAAGCCAAATCAGAATCACACTTTGATTAGAATGTGAAACGATTCAAAAACTAAGGCAATTTCTCATTTTGTCTTATTAGCACATGATACGGGGCAAAAGTGCAATCTTTATCTTAATAGTCAATAAAATGTTTTATAAACTGAATATAAATAGTCTTAATGTACAGAATGGGTCATATGACTATTTATAGGACTGAAATTTGACAACTTACAAAATTTTGGGGCATATATTGAAAGTGTAGATAAGAGCGCACAACTCCTGCTAAATAATAAGCATGACGATTATTATTTGTGATGCACTTACTCTGCATACACATGCCATCCGTGCAGTTTTTGGAGTCCAGCAGCATCCCGCCACAGTCTTTCCCCCCATTCTTAGGTGTAGGTGCGTTACATTCTCTGCTCCTCCAATGAGTGCATTCAGTGCTGCAGGCTGACCACTTGCTCCACTCCGTCCACCCTCCGTCAACTGCAAACCATGCCATGGCAAAATGGGTCAATAATTAAGTCTGCCAAAATGTATTCAGAATCTGCATGCATTTCGTATCTATATATATATATATATATATATATATATATATATATATATATATATATATATATATATATATATATATATGGACTGCCCGGTCACTATTACTTGGAGCACACATACCTGGGCACATAGTGGTACAAGCCAATTTCTGGAATGGTTGACCGTCACAAAAAGCTCCACCATTTAAAGGGGTTGGATTTGTACACATTCTTGTCCTCTTTTGTATACCTCGTCCACAGGGGTTGTTGCATGGAGACCACTCTGACCAGGACGACCATCCTCCATTCACTAACGTAACAAAAAAAAAAAAATCAGCTTTAACAGCCGCCATTTGCAAATCCAATTTATGGGACAGAGAGCTGCACAGTAGATTGATGGCTTATGAAACATATCAACGCTGATAACACACAGAGGAGAACTCAGCAGAGAAAAATAATAGTCGTCTTAACTAATGACTTGAAAATTATCTCTAACCATCTGGTAAACCAAGGTCCAGTCTAGAAAAATCTCTGCCACCCACCGTTGGCTGGGTAAAGTTGGCACCCAAAGCCTAATAACAGGTGCTATGGTTATTTAATTATAAGCAGATGTAATTAATTTACTACTCGGAGAGCTGCAAAGTGGTCTTTAGTTCTCTCTCCGCAGACATCTGCTACTTGAATTGCAAGCTTTTCTGTGCAGAAACATTAGCCATCAGTCAAATTATTATGATTTCCTCGGATAAAAAGTATGTCTCTTGTCCCTAATGAGCGCCATTCATTTCAGCCTTGTCTCCTGTATTCTTCTGATTAATTTAACCATCACTGTTGTGGATTGTCATTTAATCACATATCTGTTTCGGAGTCTGCAGCTCTAATGCGAGTCTACAGCTAAAGCCTGAGGCAAACATCAGTGCAAAACCATCATTTCTACACGTGATGACCGATGCAAATGTAATGTAAGTTGCAGAATAAACTTTTGCTCCAATTTGTGTATCTACTTTTCTCAAGTAAGGTGAGGAGTTGTCACAAAAAGCATGATCATGTTCTCAATTGAGCAACCAAATATGAAATAGTTGCCCTGATTATTAAGGTCGATGCACGCTGAAAAATTATCGTGAACGGTACACGTAACTTTTGGAGAATTTATCAGGCGGGATTCGTCATGCCCCATCCATGCTACACTCAGTCACAAAATTTTCGTTCAACTTTAAGTTGCGCTAAAAATTTGCCAATTTTCAAAGTGGTTTACGCCACCTTGATGAACTTGATTCTTTGAGAACTTTCTTACGTCTGTGTAAGAACGGTCAGAAGTTACGGAGTATTTTTGGTAACTAATCTACCACTAATGCACTTTGTGGAACATATTGTCAACCATCAATTCATACATGTGAAAAAAAACAAACATCCTCATACATTCCTATTCTAAAATAAGTAGACTTTAGGAGATATGGCTTCAGTGATGGTCCTTGGGAACCTTACATGTATTTGTAAAAAGCATACTGTGTACAGCCTTTACGATGACTAAAATAAAAGTAAAAAGTTACTATACTATCCAGCAATAAGTGTTGTCAATAATGTCTTTTTCCTTCCAGCAAATTCACCTGAAGCACTGCAGATACTTATCTGCTGAGGAAATAGCCCGACCATGGCAGGTTGTTTTGGGTAATTGTTATATAAAATGAATCTGACTGCAGTTTTCAAGATTACAGACAAGGTGTATTTCTGAGGCAGACATTTACAGATATTTATTAAGACATAAACCCCGGTTTTTCTGGAAACTAATCTGCTAAAAATATCATGCCTACTGATAATCCTATATAAACCCGCTCACCATTACACTACTCTTCCGTAGAATGTTCTACATAAGTTTTATCATTAGAATTCTCTTTCTGCTTCCCCTTCCAATTTTTCCCATTTTATAAAGTGCTGTCATAATGCTAGTTTATAATATGTGGGGGTCCAACCTCAGTTTCTACAATTGACTCTACAAATAAAGGGAATGTAGTGCTGGCTTAGGCCTCTTTCACACTTCAGTTTTTTGCATCAGTTATAATCCGCCAAAAAGGCGGACAAGCGGATCCGTTCTCAACTGATGTGAACGGATGGCACAGGATCCGTTTTCAGACGGATCCTGAAAATGAAGAAATTTAAAGGAATCGCTGGAGAGAGAGAGAGAGAGAGAGAGAGAGAATGAATATTTTTTTTGTCCGGCACCCAGAAAGAAATTCGGGTTAAATCAGTGTCTGCAGGATCCGCCAGAGAAAAAAAACGTTACAAGCTCCGTTTTGAAATCTTTGAGAATGGTGACGGACAGCAACTTTTGGCGGATCCTCACAAAAAACGGATGCAACGGACAGCAATCCGCCATTAATGCAAGTCAATGGGAAAAAAACGGATCCTCAAAAAAAATTGAGGATCCGTTTTTTTTCAAAACCTGGCGGATTGTGACTGATTGTAAAAAACGGAAGTGTGAAAGAGGCCTTAGCGATGAGTCCACTGTACAGCCATATCAGTGAGAGGGCTGCTATGCAAGGTGAAAATATAAGGATATGCAGCACTCTCTCCGGTTTATTCTCAGGATTGATGGGGGTCAGACCCCTATACTGATCTGTAAGTGATTACATACCCTAACAATATGTAATGACACTATTAAATAAGAAAACAAATATGGTGATGTACATTAATTTGCCTCGTGGATGAGCAGAGGGGCATATTGTGTGTCCAATTTAATAGAAAATGTTCCGGAGCAAAGAGTCCCGGCTAGGGGAAACCGATAGAAGGGCAATTAATTATTCATTTAACGCCAAGCTGAACTCATCATTCTCCTACAGTAAGAATCACACTGCATGGGAAGTAAGGGATGTAAGAGTAAGTACAATAGGGTTTCATTAGAGGACCACTGGTATAGGAAAGAAGGTTATGCTCACCTGGTTCCGTTACCAGCGACTGCTGCAGCCCCATGGGTCGAAACAACCGATAATAATCAACAGAGGAAGGATAGGTGAGGTATTCTGCGCTATTGGTGAAGGTCCAAACTAAAATTTCAGAACCAGATAAAGTGTAGAACTGGTTTTATTTTCAACGCTCTTCAAAGTCATCCGACTTTTTTATCAAGAAAGAAACAGGACAGAACCAGTACAGAATACCCACCAATCCTTCCTGTATTGACTGTATTGGATGTAGCATACAAGGACCTAAAGGTGGACAGATGTCTTATCAAGTGAAACTTGGTTGTATCTGGACAGTTGCCTAATGCCTGAGCCGGACAAAACTGATGGTAAAGTTACTGCTCGACTTTAGCAAGGGATAAAAGATGGCTGCATGCAAAGTGTCTTTTTGAGGAGGTCAAGGATCAATTCTCCAAAAGAACTAAAGAACTAATGTGCTGGGTGACTGAACAGTCTCAGGTGGCTTCAGTATCCCTCTGATGTTTCTAAACCAAAGTGGAGGTAAAAAAAAAAAACACTGGGCAGCCTAATAAATAGAAATGAGGCCTTCAAGACATCCAACTGTGAATGATGGACTAAGGGTACCGTTACACGTAGCGATGCACCAGCGATCCCGACAACTATATGGATCGCTGGTGCATCGCTAAGTGGTCGCTAGCGAGCTGCCACACAGGCAGATCTCACCAGCGACATCGCAGTGGTCGGGGGTCGGTACTTACCTGTCAGACGTGGTGATCCTGACGTCCTCCCGCCCGCCTCCACGCCTCGCTCGTCGGCGCCACAGGAAGCCCAGCAGGAAGCGCCCGACGAGGAATGGTCCAGGAGCTTCTCGCGCGACCAACGATGAGCAGCGGGGGAGCCGGTCGGAGGTAAGTATCACATGCAGCGATATCGCTAGCAATATCGCTGCAACGTCACAAAATCGGAGACTTTACAGCGACATTGCTAGTGATATCGCAATGTGTAACGGGGGCTTAACTCTATACATGGACATCTCTTCACAATGTTGTGCAATCAAGAGATGCTATTAGGATGTCTTATCTTCCAAATATATTCTTCATTAACATCTGTACACAATATGCATGAATATTTTCATAAGTGTAGTACTACCCCATCTTACCTAACCCTGTGCTTCACAAAATCAGGAGAATGGGCACAAATGTGAATATAACTGTAGAATATCATTTTAATTGATTTTAATAAATAATCTGAAAATTAATTCCTACAAGTAGATGTAATCCTTACTATACACAACCACAGTGACATTACTGCTGGGATTTTTCCCAGTACATACCATAAACTATGACAGTTGCCGTGGTACTCCGCCGCTTAGCAACAATATTCTTAGCAACGCAGGTGTAGTTCGCAGTATCTGAAAGCCGGGCTTGCTTAATTATGAGGTTGTGGTCAATTGTTATGAGGAAATTAGTGTCTTGCGTAGGGTCAATAATGTCTTCATTTCTTAACCACTCCACCTAGTGAGCGAGAAGGGAGTGGTGAGAAGATAAGAGATGGCGACATCCAAAGGACATAGCATTAAATAATGACCAACTTTCTGACCTCAGGATCAACAACAATTAGTCTTCTTTGAACCAGAATAGCAAGAAGATTATAGCAAATGCCTGAATACGTTATATTTCACAAAGCCATCCTCATTAATCCTCTCTGTAAGCACCTCTGATCAGAGAGGCTAAACATGATGATGTTGTGAGCAATAACACTAAAAACATAAAGCTGCCTCAGAGATGGATATTCATGGTGATAATGGCTACCTGCAAGCAGAAAAAGATGAAACAGATAGGTAGGACGTGAAGCCAGAATCACTAACCCCCAACAAGGACAATCCGAGACTCTCTTGGCCAGACATATCGGCCACTGCTAAGGAAATACTGCATTACATGGCAGCCAATCACAAGAAATAACAGGAACCTATGGTACTGTACACAGTCCGATCTGTGGACAGTACAGTATACAGGAGGAGAAGCGAAGCAGAAGGATATGTTTGGAGAAGACTCACTCTAACTTTTCATTCATTGTAATCTCTGATGCACGTATGAGTCCAGTCAATGGTCCTACTAGTGATTGACAGCTGTCGTCTCTGCATGCACAGTCATACAAGGAAGACTGTCAATCACTTGTACGACTGCCCACATGACTCATATCCATACAAAAAAACAGGAATTTCAATTAAGTAAATCAAGGTTTACTGAACTTTTCCCCACAATATTGTCTATCAATGTGATCAGCTCTGCTCAATAACATCCTGTCTGTATGTCAGATGTAAAGTAATTCCCCTGAACCCTGTCTCATACTCATCTGCCGCCGCCTTCATCATTTTCCAGCTTCAGTCTCCAGCAAAAATTGACCTGCTGGCAGCTCCAATGTTTCAGAGAAAGGAGCATAGGTCACTTTTCAATACAAATCTACGAGAGCCTAATTCTGGCCTCGTTCTGGCTCTCATAGACTTGCATTGAGAGCTTGTGGTGTATCTTCTTACTTCCAGTCAGAAGCTGCGCTCACAAGACTGCACTGAGGAACCGGAGCTGTGCTGCAATATGGTGAAGATGCTGGAGGGCGAGTACATGACCATGGCAGAGGTCTTACATTTAAACCACCACTCCAGCGCTGAAAAAAAAACCCTATTGGAGTGGTGCTTTGAGAGCATGTTTACAGGTTGGAATTTCCCACAGATTCTGTCATCTGAGAATCATATTCAGATTCCTGCCATGATTTCCTCTGCAAATGCACATCGTATTTTTCTATAAAAAAAAAAAAATTCCATCGTGTGAAACTATGTTAAATGCATGGATGGACTGGATCCACTTCAGTGGCTTCCATTTTGGAAGGGAGACCTGAGGAGAGGATACCTCCTCTGATGTCTATCCATGTCTAATAGACACCCATGGTTCACTCAATTTATTAGGCCCACAATTTAATTTCTCCATCAGTTTGTCTTTGGTATACTTACTCAGTGTATATCCTAACTTTTTCTAAAAATACACTTTAGACATTTAATCTAACAGTAGAAGGACATCCATTACTGTCTTCATAACTTAACAGAAGAGGTCTGGTGCCACAGCCAAAGTTTGTCAAATATTAGGAAAAGAACAGGTGTGGAGGTTAAGTGTGTTATTAGCTGTCACATTAACAAATCCAAGACTCCACATAAACAAATCTGCTAAAAAGTAAAACCTGGCTCCCTTAATGTGGATGCATCCATCACACTGCTAATGCATCCGCGAGGAAGGGACTAATTTATCTCACTCTTTCTCTTCCCTGAAATCTACCTGCCAAAGCTTTGTAGAAGTTAGCCCCTGCTGGATACTAAAGCTGTCACGACTGTTTCTGGTGTGGCTGTTTTCGGTTCGACAGCTGAACATATTTTTCCTTTAGGATATAATCAGTCTTAACTATGAGCAAATTATTAGCCAGAAGATTTAGAAACACTAGCAGTCTTAGATTTTCCTATCTAACCTACCGGGCATAAGATACCAATGACTTTTCCATAGGAAATGTCATTATCATCACACGAGTGAGGGTTCGACACACTGTACACCCACCAATCAGCTATTATAGGTCCAGCAGCGGCTGAATGTGCAGTGTATGAGCTTTTAATGAGCTTAAAACAGCTGACCAGTGGGGTGCCAGGTGTTGGACGTTCACCAATCTGACCTTTATGATCTATCGTAAGGATAGATCATCAGTAGCTTGTGCCTGGACACCCCTTCAAAGCTGATGCCTTTCTGTACCTAGGATATATAAGTGCATGATTTTCTAGGCAATCCAAAAATCAAGGAATGGTCTCCAACTATAGAGGTCAGGAACACTGGCTGGGATTGTGTAATTATGCCTAGATGTCATTACAAATTATCAAAATCATACAAAACTGCAGCATGTAACCCAAACTTAATAATTATAATCTTTATTTTTATATAGCGCTAACATATTCCGCAGCACTTTACAGTTTGCACACATTATCATCACTGTCCCCGATGGGGCTCACAATCTAACAATCTAAATTCCCTAATTAGTATGTCTTTAGAATGTGGGAGGAAACCGGAGTACCCAGAGGAAACCCATGCAAACACGGGGAGAACATACAAACTCCTTGCAGATGTTGTCCTTGGTGGGATTCGAACCCAGGACCCCAGCGCTGCAAGGCTACAGTGCTAACCACTGAGCCACCGTGCAGCCCTTAGACTTGCCTTTAAACTTAGACCGTGCCTTTAAACTTAGACTTGCCTCAGCAGGTGGAATACCCTCCGGGGGACGGCACTGAAGTAACACCTCTTGTTCCAACGGTACTTCTTTACCTAGAGGTTCTTGGTCAAAATTCTTCCTTAAGTCTGACAACACAAAATAAAATGTACATTACTTAATAAAAAAATAACAAAGATAAAGTGAAGTAAAATATAAATTTTCCTTTGAGAGAATATCACAATATACATTTCTGTATGTCATCAGTAGCACTTACAAGTCACATGCAGTGCAGATAGAACTTACTATTAAAATGCACTTTTACATGGCTCCACAAGATGGTGATATTATCAAGATACTGGCAGAACACCTGTATTCCTGGGTAAGTCATTGACATTAGTGATGAGGGAATGTGCTCAGATAAGGTGTTATCCGAGCACTCTCGTGTCCTATTAGAGTATTTTCGGCGTGCTCTAAAAATATGCTTGAGTCACCGCCAATGCATATCTCGCAGCTGTTCAACAGCCACAACACATACCGGGATTGCCTGTTTGTTAGGCCAATCCCTGCATGTGTTGCGGCTGTCGAACGGCTGCGAGACATACAGCACGGGCGACTCGAACATTGTATTAGAGCACGTCGAAAATACTCGATTAGGACATTTATAGAAATCAACATATGGATAAAACTTACAGGCTATTCTGACGTAGGCTCTACGGCTCTTGGTAGTGCCTGCTGAACTCCATGCAACACACTGGCACCAGTAATCTTCCAAACCAAAGAGTTCTTCTACCTGCTGTCTGGAGACCTCAATCTGGACTTCCCGTACAACAAGGCCTGGTGATAAGAAAAACATTAGAAATATCCATTCACCGAGAAGGAAAATGTTATCCTAAGAATACTACATAGCCAATATGACGCGTCCAAAATCTCAAATATTCAAACAAACAGTTAATAGCAGTATTATCAGAGAGGTCATGTACATAGATATTTTTCTAAAGTTATCTCAGGTGTAAAGAATCATCTGAAATAATTTAAAAATTGGCTTTGAACTCCCCGCAGATCTGGCGGTTTCTGACGTTCCAGATGTGATGTTGTATATCATGTATGTCAGTTATCTGAGTACTGCGCCAATCATTGCCTTGGGTCATGTGCTATGCAGGCCAATGATTGGTTCCAGCAGTCAAGTGAAAGATGGATTGTTTGGTATCAATGACAAACTGCTGCTTATGTTAGATTTATTTTAGATCATTGCCTACTCCTGGGGAGATTTTAAAAAATTCCAAAAACCCACTTTAAAGGTTGAGGGAAAAATTGGATAGTACCTCTTGGGTTTTCAGTCACCTGTGTTCGTATGTAAAAATCCTCTTGTGAAAGGAAAAGGATTGAAACTGTAGTAGCAATGCTAAAAGTCAATATCGACCCTTTAAAGAGCCATGCTCATTTGCAGACATATGACTTGGGATATTTGCCCTTCATCAGTGCAAAGCAGAAGAATTGATTTGGTTGTGTGAGCAATCTGTAAACAGGGGGACTAAGGGGCAAAGGTTCTACATGTGAAGAGTGCAAAGTTGTCATAAAGAGACTTATAGGTCATGCAATGCTCCCCTGGAGATTCCAAGAGGAGCATTGCGTGGCCTGTAAGTCTCCGTACGACGCCTTAGCATTCTCTACCACAAAAAAAACTTTACCTTTTAGACCTCCTGGGTGCATATGACACTTTGTATTCCAAAACAGTTGACTAATGGTACCTGTTAACTCATCAACTCTTTCTTTAGTGATATGGTCATTTTGGTTCACCCACTCTCCATTGCACTTAAAGTAGATCTGTATGGCTGGGTTAGCTTTGCAGATAAGTTCCACTGGCTTGTTCTTTACTATGTAGGCATCTTCTGGTTCCAAGAGAAAATGTGGCAAAGATTCTGCAGGTGCTGATGGGAAAGAGTCTGGCAGCACATCACTATACTCACTTCCTGAAAGCAAAAGAAAATATGATTTAGAAAGCAATGTATATACGGTGTGTGTATATATATATATAATCTTTATTTTCCAATTTAATGAAAATGTTAATTAACAACTGAAAAGTCATATACAGTTGGTACATACAACCTCATACACAACACACAATCATATCGGTTCCCATGCCCATCTCCCTCTCTGGAAATGTCATTAACACCTTATGCAGACATATGATAGAACTAAATATACAGAAAGCTGTGCTGGGAATGCTATTAGACAGTGTCTGCTATTGCTAACCACCATCCCCAGGCCTTATCAAACTTATAAGCACATTTCCTATTAATATAGAGGACCTTATATAGAGGAGTATATTTATTGACTAATTGCATCCAGTGGAACATACAGAGGACCTCCGTGGATGTACATGTCATTATACGGTAATTATTTTTCTAGCACAGAAAAAATAAGCCTACCGTGAATTAGCAATCTATCGTAAGACCCATCAATAAGCTTATCTAGAATACCCAGCAGGCACACTTTAGGGGACAGCACCCTAGGGAACTCAAATTGTTCATGAACGAATAGAAATAGCTCAAAACTAGAATGGAAGAATTTTTGGATAGGACCAAACTGAGTGCAGAAAGGAGCTCACAGCCACATGACAATGAAAACAGAAATCATCCAGAGCCATTTCAAACCTCTTCAACCTTTCCGGAGTGTAGCAAACTCTGTTTATAAATTTTGTCTGGATCAAACAGTCTCTAGCACTCACCACTAAGGAATAAAATGTATCTTCCATCTCTCCCAATTCCTCTCCTATCAAGTATGGTATATCTACCACCCATATCACATAAGTCTTATCGTAAGGTCGGACAACAGATGACTAGAGAAGAAAATATGCTTGTGTTTAGAGATTTAGGTAAATCCAAGGTCCCCCAAGAGCCCCTACAATTTTGAAAAGCCTATGGGCACTGGCACTTTCTCAAACTGCATGACAAAGTTGTATGTATAGGAACTTAGCCGTATCAGGAATCTTCAAAGGTAAGCAAATTGGGGAAATCTGAAAAAAATCTGAAAGGCGAATTTGACACCATACCATGCAGAGGACCACATCAGGCAACGAATATAAATGTGGAAGGTGAGGATTAGACCAAAGTGGCAGCCTACGCGAAACAAGTGATGTCCCCGAGCCCCTCAATATATTCTGTGCTTTTGCCCACACTCTAGCTACTGTCTTCAGAGGGATTTGAACTTATGAGACTGCATTATATCTATAGAGTCGGTTAACGCTTCATAAGACTCCATCAGCGTCCTGCTATGAAGCTGGCATTGCTCATGTCAATATCTATCCCCCAGTGGGCGTACACTAACTTCGCAACTAGGAAGTAAAAGAATAAGTTACGGGCTGCCAGGCCTTCATGATACAGTATTTCACGCTTGCAATCTAGAAAAACTTATCCTAGGGAGCCCCTCTTGCCAGTTAAAGGTATGCACCAAACTTTCCAGAAGTTGAAATGTTCCTCCAACGATCATAACCGGGAAAGAATGAAATAAATATAAGAATTTTGGAAAATATCTCATTTTAAAGAGATGTATGAGCGCAATAGGAGTTGAATAGAGATGTTTTTTGGATGCGAGTTGCCTACCTGTCTCTGCTATTAAAGGATCAACAATTAATGCAATAAATTGGTCTACCTTTTGAGAAAAAATAATCCCTAAATACTTAAAATTATCAGACACTGGTATACAAACATTTTGAGTCTGGCTCAGACTATATGAAGGCGACAGAGGGAAAAGAACACATTTCTGCCAATTTACCTTTAACCAATAAACCAGAAAAATAGCCAAAATTTATCCACCAACCTTAGGAGGGAAGTCAGGGAAGGACCAATGTCCACCAGATACACTATGCCTTGCATATAAGGAGACTTTTTCTGTTAAGGACCCTTCCATTAAATCCTGGATGTCCTGAGTCTGTCGAACAGCCAGGGCCAATGGCACAAAGGCCAATGAAAACAGCAGAGGGGTACGTTACATTCACAAGCCAAAAACTGAGTTAATAATGGCTACAGACTGTTATTTGAAGGCAGCCACAAAAATGAGTGAATGTATATTGTACATTAAAACTATTCTCAATAGATTTCAACACAGTTTGATTTTTCAAGAATACAAATTAAATACAAAATACAGTGTTATTACTTGGTAACTTACGTTACAACACAATGTAGTAACTTACGTTACAAAGCTGATGGTAACTTACGTTACAATAACATTACTTCATATGAGAAGTAAACTTACTGTAACGTAAGTTACTAACTGTGTTGTAATGTAAGTTACCATGGAATGACCCAGAGGAGAAAAGGGGCACCGCTGTCTAGTCGTCCTTTGCAAAGGAAAACGTTGCAATATATAGTTTGGTTTCTTACTCTAGGAGAATTGCATAGTATTTTGACCCAGGTACAAAAATTGGGACCAAGCTGGAGGTGCGACAGTAGAGAATGCAAATATTGCTATTCGACAGTGTTAAAGGCTTTACAAACATCCAGGGACATAAAATCGGGAGATCGATCATCACGAACAACAGCTATATTTAAAAATAACATGCCAAGAGGGCCGACTAGTCTTGGGACACTAACGCCCCATCGACTAGTCAAAGGCCTCATTTACATAAAATAAACGGACTTTAAAAATACTTTTTCCAAAGATCTGTTTATGTGTCTAATGTAATAAAAGGATTGTAAGGCAGGGTATTCACATATGCAGACAACTGCTGGTGGTTCTGGGGGTACGGGGATGCAGACAGTTTCCCTTTTCTGTCGCTTTACCTGTAATTAATCCAGTTTGGTCAGAACGTATTAATGATGACAGATCCAGACTCAATCTCAAAGCAAGAATTTTAGCTTGAATTTTAATATCAGTGTTAAGTAACAAAACAGGGCGATTAGAATCTGGAGACATGCGGCCCTTTCCTGGCTTTAGTAAGGGTGCCGTTACATTTAGCGATGCACCAGCGATCCCGTCAACGATACAACCCGGTCAGGATCGCTGGTGCATCGCTAAATGGTCGCTAGTGAGCTGCAAACAGGCAGATCTCAGCAGCGATGCAGCAGCGGTCGTTACTTACCTGTCAGACGCGGCGTTGAAGACGTCCCCCCTTAAAAGGGGCTTCACACATAGCGATATCACTAGCAATATCGCTAAAGCGTCACCGATTTTGTGACGCAGCAGCGATATTGCTAGCGATATCGCTAAATGTGATACTTACCTCCGACCGGCTCCCCCGCTGGCTATCGCTGATCGCACGAGAACGTCCTGGGTCGTTTCTCATCATCCGTTTCCTGCTGGCGCCGATGAGCGACGCATGGACGCGGGAGAACGTCTTCATCGCCGCGTCTGACAGGTAACGACCTCCGACCGCTGCTACGTCGCTGGTGAGATCTGCCTGTGTGGCAGCTCACTAACGACCATCTAGCGATGCACCAGTGATCCTGACTGGGTCGTATCGTTGTCGGGATCGCTGGTGCATCGCTAAATGTAACGGGACCCTAAGACCACTACCAGCGCATCTCTCAGTCAGGGATCT
The DNA here is from genome assembly GCF_039654945.1 of Dendrobates tinctorius. Classification (NCBI taxonomy): domain Eukaryota; kingdom Metazoa; phylum Chordata; class Amphibia; order Anura; family Dendrobatidae; genus Dendrobates; species Dendrobates tinctorius. The sequence continues at coordinate 33,032,418 of NW_027361708.1, read as the reverse complement.
CACATCGCTTAAAAATGGTCTCATAGAGATCAAATTATCATACATTGTAAATTGCGGCCAGAGCCCTCACTCCTTTTGGTATTTGTTGATCTATGTGTTATTCTGTATTGTCTCTATTGTCTGTACAAATACCATCTCAAATGTACAGTGCTACGGAATATGCTGGCACTATAGAAATAAAAAAATGTTATCATGTATAACCAAATCACAATTAGTCTTGTACCAATCCCCTACCAAACCCAGAAGTTTTCACAGAAGGTAGTGCTTTAATCGAATTTTCTCTCTCCTCTTCACTAATTGGGGGGGAGGGAGATCGGATAGAAAAAAAATGTACAACCTGGGAGACATGGTCGCATTTAGAAGTATACATGCATATTATGGAAAGGGGCTGTGAGGGCATATATTATCGAGAAGAGCATTGTGAGGGGTTGTGAGGGTGGACATTATGGAGTGGGGCAGTATAGGGAGTTTATTATACAGAGGGACAGTGTAAGGGATATTATAGAGTGGGGCAGCATGGGGGGATATTTTGTGCAGGAAGCAGAATGACATTCAATTATGTATTCACGGGCGCAGCATAGGAGATATTCATATTTATGGGAAAGTATAATGATGTCAATAATGGTCTAGGAGAGCAACTAGGAGGATCTGGTCATGTGGGAATTCGCTTGATGTATGCTCGCTCGATAGTAAAGAATGGTGAGAAGACTTCTGCACCCAACGCATCTTTCAACCAGTTTACAATGAAGAATACGACATCAGCCCCTTCGGTTTCCTCTGGCAGGCCCAGTGTCCGAAGGTTACTTCTCCTGAGTCAGTTTTCAAAATAATCCATTCTTTTGGAAATCTCAAGTATCGAACTGACTTCACTTCACTTCCCTCCGGATGGACACAGTGAAGTTGGATGCATTCATGCGATGGAGATATCCAGTGAACTGGATGATCTATCTGATCGGTCTCCCAAGGAGGAATGATGTTGCTCCAAATTGCCCACACCATCATCTTAGGTGATTACAGGTTGGAGAATGTCAATCATGACCTGTGGGCATGAATAGAGACTGTGAAGATAACATCCTGTTGGACTAATTCAGGAGACTATGCATATGAGAGTGATAATAAAAGTCATTTTTGTGGAAATACTAAAAAACCTGTATAGTTTAGCACAGTCATACTTTCTTTTTTTTGCCACAATCATGGCTCTAAGTCTTAACGAGGGCGATTTGATAGGCCCCTGAATAACCTGACAGGTTCTCTTTAATTTTTACACAAATTAATGTTACTAAAATGTATTATAACAAGGCGCTCATATGTATAGTACATCTCCTTTTCCAATTCTTTGAAGGAGAAAATTGAGGCAAAAACAAAACTATAATAGGAATAAAAGAAATCCAAATAACATAAAATGTAAAATTAAAGTAATACTTGTTTATGATGTTCTACTAAAAAAAAAAAGAATCATAATAATAAAGGCAAAAATCAGAAAAGGATGAGTGCAGGGAGGCTTGCTGCCTCGTTTAAAATCCATTTACGGAAAATTGACTTTTCATTTCCAGTTTTAACACGGCACTAAGAGAAAGCGGCAGGACATTTGTCATAATCCATTAACTGCTCTTTTGGAAACGATGAATTAAACTCCAGGCTAATTTCTTCATCTATCTGTGTCTTTCCTTCACTTGATGTCACCATATCTTGTACCATTGACTGGCACAGAAATTTCATCCTGACTTGATTACAAGGACTATAATTTTCTCAGCAATCCCAATTGTATGGGGTCCCAAGGTAATTAGAAGACAAAGCGATATCCCACTGCCTTGGCTTAAGGGTAGTTGTTTGAGAAACGACATCCTGTGGCTGGGCATTTTAGGCTAGGTGAGTTCCAAAAAAGGAGGAAAAACTGGAAAATTAGTGGAAAATTCAGCCAGCAAATGTGCCAAGTTGCTCTTGGAAGTTGGCAAGAAATTGAAGCCAATTATTAACCACATCTCTGTAAATGTTTGTGGAAAATGAATCTCGCTTCTGTTTCTCCCCCTGGTGAAATTAGACTGGCAGAAAATATAACAGAGGCCATTATGTATACCATGAATGTTACATTATTTAGAAAGTGAATCTAATGTACTGAAACATAGGTGAAACGCTAATATTTGTATTGTGGAGCCACTAGATGCGCAAAAAGTTGCCACACTGGGACTGTATTTGCACAGTTTGAGGCCGGTTTCATACATTATAGCTGCACATTATGGTCTGGTGTAGATGGCAGAAAAGATGACCATCAATTAAAATTAAAAATTAGTTTAATTATCCATTTAGTACATGTCCACAGCTTATTACATAGCAGAATTGGATGGACCACTTATTTTTTGTGCTACTGCTTCCTGTACTTGTGCTTTAGCCGGGGGCTACGCACTGAATAAGAGCTAGTTATCCAATGGCCATTTAAGTAGATTTTCCTCTCATACAGAGATAATTTGTTTCCCTGATTTGAACACACAGGGACTGCTAAACAGATGGCAGTAATGCATTTGGAAATCTATTTAAGGCCCTTTAAGTAGGGGCTGCCGGCCTCGGAGACGCGGTTGGGTTTATTTAGACATTGGTTTTCAAGTCACAACACTAAACACACACAATCAAAACTATTATATTGTCATTTTTACTTCTCTTACCATTAATGGAAATTAATTCTACTCCAGTGACAGGTCTTGTTTTTATGTTTATAATACAGTTTGCTTAATATGCACATAAATTCAGTAGTTACTATTGTCGCCATACAGCGCTGGGGTCCGGAGTCTGAATCCACCCAAGGACAGCAGTTGCAACAAGTCTGTATATTCTTACCACGTTTGCATGTCATCCCTATATACATTCTATCCTCCCATGCTCCAAAAACATACTGATAGGTTAATTGTTTTCATCTGAAGTTGACACTAGCGAGTAGATTTGCATTTAAGGTACGAGCAATAGATTGTCAACCCTTTTCTTTACAACTCTGTGGCTTATGTCGGGGCTAAACATTAGTGATGAGTGAGTGTGCTCGCTACTCGAGTTTTCCGAGCATGCTCGGGTGCTCTCAGAGTATCTTGGGAGTGCTCGTAAATTATGTCTGAGTCCCCGCAGCTGCACGATTTGCGGCTGCTAGACAGCCTGAATACATGCAGGGATTGCCTGTTTGTTAGGGAACAATTAATAATAAAAATTTAAAACCTTCTATTTAACAAATAATTACTTTCACACCCTAGGTTATTACTTTGATTTGTCCATAATGTAATGGAGATTGATTTATATAAATACAGTACCTAACTAGCCAAGTTACATAACTACAAAATAATCAAGTCTAAAAAAAAAAACCTTCCAGTTTATGAACGTTTTCTACTGAACTGACAATGCTTTTAATCTCTTAACATCAAAGAGTTCATCATTTTTTTCTTCAAACACTTGCCACTGGACAGGACTTTATTCGCTGTAAAACAAGGTTGACAGCTCAATAGTTCCGATATTCAATATAAATTTTAGAGCAACCAGAATCATTCAATACCATTACAAGGCATGGCCTCCAAAGATTGACATCAGTCATCATTACGTATTAAGAAACCCATTACATTTACCTGGACCAATAGAAACCTATTTATACGCTCAATTAATGACTAAATCTAACAAATTTGACATTGCACATCTTGCCTGAAAAACCCAAACCCAAATCTGCTGAGAGTTCAACTTATTTTGCTACTGTAACCCAGCCAATGATGCCATCAACTGTGCCCTTGTCATCTCCACTTAGCTGGACACAAGAATTTGCCATAATAAAGTTTTTCCGAAGGTTAGCTCAGCATTGCTTTGAATAATGGAACTTAGAAATCTACTTGTCAAATCCTCAATTATTTAGCAATTTAACACCCATTATTTGTTATACTTTAAAAAAAAAAAAGTAGAATTCTAGCAACCAAAACATGCCTGTATATTACTGAGGTGCCTGAATAGAGTGAATAGAGAAGGAAGATATATAATGGAGCTATTCACATAAAGCTGACCCATTGACAAATAAGCATTGCGTTCCTTAGTGGAACACTTGTGGGGTCAGCATGCATGGTGTACTTAGTGTTTTATCTGTACTTCCTTTCTCTTTGTCTTTAATTAATCCCATCTGTTAGTAGGAGGAAGCTGCAAATTTATGAAAACATCTCTATAATAAACTAAAATTCTGCTTATCTGCACTTGAAAAGATCTCAAGCTATAAATCTGCTTACAGGCTGTAGAAGATACAAAACCATGCTTAACTAGCCTCTGAATTCAGTCCAAACTGGCAATATCTGTGTCCTTCACTGCTTAGCTTACAGTCATTATTGTTTTTCTAAGCTTACTGTGGTATGCCGGATATTCCACTTCCAGATTTTGTGGTTGGATCCAAAAAGGTTAAGACAAAAAATGAAAAATTTGACTTTGGCCATTACTTCTCCCGCACATCCAAATTCTCACGTCACTTGTCAGCAGTATTTGTATTTTTGCATCTACAATCACCTTTAGGGCTCGTTCTCTCATCTGACTTTCTAGTACCAGTGGCATCTGTGGTTCTCAGTAGAGTTGAGCGAAACAGGTCGGCCAGATTCATAAGCCGCCGACTTATGCAACAGTCGCGAAACCCGACCACAGCGTGAAGTTGGCCTTGCGGTCGTCGACCCGAGCGCCAAAGTCGGTTTTCCCAGAATGCCTGCACGTGTCTTTTTTCAGCCAATGAGCAAGGATGTACACTGTGGGCAACGAGATGACATGTGCAGCATCCGGGGGGGGAGGGGGAGAGGGAGAGAGATTTCGCCACCTCTGGGGTTAAAATTCATGCCAGTGAAAATCTTCAGGGCATGCGCACTTTAAAAAAGCGGTCCGGCATGTAGGTGTGTTTACTGTACACCACTCACTGCCGACTTTTATTCCCCATTGACTTGCATTAGGTTTCGTGTTTCAGTCGAACCTCCGACTTTTCACGATAGTCGGCCGATTTCGTTTGACTCGACTTTTGAGAAAGTCGGGTTTCATGAAACCCGACTCGACCCTAAAAAAGGCAAAGTCGCTCATCCCTAGTTCTCACGGAAAACTCTGTGTAACTATGTTATTTGGGGAACATCTGAGACATGTTCGATTTTGATCCAAGTGTTGGATCAAAATCGGCAACACAACTCTGAGTCAGTGGAAAAAAAAAATGGGACATCTGAGTGCAGTCCAATTTTCACTGACTGTCGACTGTCAGAAAGTAGAAGGTGAAGAAACTTTTTTTTTTTCTGTCCATCTGCGAGTAAAACTGTTGACACTTGGACCAAACTCTGATAAGAAAAATCGGTCTACTTTTCTCGTATGTGGAAAAATCAGACGTGTGAATTAGACCTTACAATAACTGTTCCAGTCATATTTTTTGGACTTGTATTTTTGGCTAACCTTGGTGGACTGAAAGATCTACATCGGCCACAGTTGTACATCTTAATTTCATTGTTGCCTCCTATCTGAAATTCACCACTTTTAGAATTCACTCTGTAATTTTTTTGTCATAAAACAAAACAGATCCTAATACATTTCCTAATTTTGGTATATGTTAGTATATATTTGTTGTCCCAAAAGAAAAATAAGCAACGCATGGGCCAACATTTACCCAAGATATTATTTAGCTGGAGACTCCATTTAACTTTGTAAAAGCCTTTGGAGCATTTCGGTGGATTCTTTCACACTTTCTGCACTATATTGGTTTTTAGCAATTTTGTCTGTGAACTGCTGATGCTTCTAATACACTTTAAAATTTCAAGAGTTTCTAGTTTCATCCATCCATTCACTTTGCCTAACAGGATTTCAATATAATAATGATAAGACTACTGGAGGAATTGTCTCTTGTAAGAACAGTTAAGGTGCCCTCTATCGCTAAACATAGCAGTTTTCTCCCCTTGCGATCAATGTATTTATCAGCATTTAACACTTCTTCAGCTACCTTAGGATATGTGGTCGCTAAGCCCCATCAAGATGAAAGCAATCCAGCCGGGCATGCACCTGCTGAGCCACGAGTGCGGACTGTATGACAGCAATTTCTGTTCCCATACTAAAAAATGCCTACAGTAGACCTCCCGTCATAATCGGACAGTGTTTTCTGCTACTGGGACTAATATTACACTTACAAGTTTACAACTGTTATAACTTTCACCACTTATAACAAACTCCAAGATATTTTCTTTTTTTCTAACTTCTATTTGTGCTGGCATTATAGCATTTATATTGTATTTGGCTTACAATGCAAGATACTCAATGGTTCCTATAATACAAGACACCCCATAGAGCAATGCTAATTATTTTCTTAGCATCCACCAGTCTACCCAATGGAACCCAATGTGGTCTTCTGGAGTGTATTCAGAGTGTGGCGCCCTGCAAAGTCAGGCGCCACAAATGTCTGAACTCTGATGGTGTGAGAAGCCAGCTCTTCAGCCATTTTTAGACACATACATGTAATTAGTGTAAGGGCCCCGTCACACATAGCGACGCACCAGCGATCCCGACAACGATATGACCTTGTCAGGATCTCTGGTGTGTCGCTACATGATTGCTGGTGAGCTGCCAAAGAGGCAGCTGCACCAGCGATCAGCACCAGCGACACGAAGGTAACAAGCTATGCACGTCGCTTAGTTACCAACTGAGTACCTTAGTTACCAGCGCGTTGGTGCAGGGAGCTGGTAACCAAGGTACACATCGGGTTTCTAAGTGGCACGCGGCACTTAGAAACCCGATGTGTACCTTGGTTACCAGCTCCCTGCACCAGCGCGCTGGTAACTAAGGTACCTTCTGTTTACCTTAGTTACCAGCTCCTGCTTGCTGATCTCCCGCAGCGATGCGTGCTGGTTAGCAGGAGACCAACGATCAAAAAAATGTCCAGGCCATTCCAGGACAATCAGCGATAACCGGCAGGGGGGCCGGTCGCTGATAGATGTCACACACAGCGATCTCGCTGGTGAGATCGCTGTTGCGTCACAAAACTTGTGACTCAGCAGCGATCTCGCTAACGAGATCGCTGTGTGTGACGGGGGCTTAAGGTTTATTGTGAAGTCTGATGGGTAGCAGCCCCACTTAGGAGAACTGCCAAGCCCATTAGAAGTAACCCTGCGCCCCTGGGATCGAGATCAAGGAGGCCAGCCAGTGCCTTTGCTTTGGTCACTGTTGGGACTCCAGCAAAATCATTGGTTTCCTTCATTGGAGACTGCCCTTCCCGTGGTTGTTCCTTCCCGGTGAAAGACCTGGCTAGTCATTGCTTGCGTTGAGAAACATGTGATGGTGTCTCCGCGGCTTGTGTTTTGTATGTTTTTGCATATTTCCCATAAGGGATGGGGGCATTGCTCTAGAATCACTGCGTTGAGAAACATGTGATGGTGTCTCCGCAGTGTTGGATGTTGATCTCCATGAGTTCATTCATCCTCATTTTTCACAGTCTTTTACTAGGCATTGCTCCTACTAGCCAGTTTCCTACTCCACACTGATGAGGGGAAATACCCCGAAACAGCTGTCTGTGGATGGATACCATGTTTTGGCATAGGTGGTTTCCTTCATTGGAGACTGCCCTTCCCGTGGTTGTTCCTTCCCGGGAAAAGACCTGGCTAGTCATTGCTTGCGTTGAGAAACATGTGATGGTGTCTCCGCAGCTTGTGTTTTACATGGGACATGGTGACCTGCACGCGCGGTTCAATAAGTGCCCAACTGCCAGACTACATCAGTTTGGGATCAGAGGAGAGATGTCTTGATACAATTCTTAGTTGCCAGCAGTGAAAAGAGAGCTGAGGTACTTACCAGTAAGAATGAGGTGCCATGGATGCCAAGGTCCATGCTGGTGAGGTTTTAGTGCTATATGCAGTGGGAGTGAGGAGAGTTACTACACATTGCTGGAAAAGCCCTGGATTCATCACACCATGAGGGGCTTCTGGCTCAGTGTAATGAATAACTGTGGAGACCTATAATCATCATCATCTGCTCCAGTAAAAGCGAGTTTTTTCCCCTGTTGCACCTGAATTCTGGACATTGCTTATTGAGACAGGCTGATCCTGCATCCCTTCCACAACGTTACCCTTTTAATTCTGCGGAGGATGGACCACCGGTGGTCAGACCACCACGACTATTGGCAGCCGTTACGCCCCGGCTCGATAAAGGCCCACCCAGACAATAACTTTTCCCATCTAGTGATACCAATGCTATATTTCAACCACTGACCATCTATCCACTCCTGTTCTCAGATGGGCAATAGTCCACATAGTTATAGCAATATATCTTACTATACAAATTCAGAATATTGTAAGGCTATTATGAACAGTCAATAAGTCTCTTATTGCTTTACTTTTTTTCAATTACTGCAAAGTGTGAACTTTGACCAAGGAAAGCTTAGCACTGATACTCTTTTCCCGCTACTGCAGTTGTGTATTTTAATTAATTGTGTATGACTGATTAAAGAGACTCATTCCAAGACCGAAATGCGGTGTTTCAAACAAAACACAAAAACACAAAACACAAATAAAAAGAGAACTTTTTATGGAAGAAAGCCTCAGATGTAATTCCTTATGACAGCACCGTGTATAATCTATTTTGCCTTTCCATTAAATCAAGTTTGCTGTATTCAGGAACACCTGAAAGATTGCAAACAGAAACGCTATCCAACGCTTAGTGAGAAGTGAAAAGGCACCAACTCTATACTTTTAAAATGTGTTTCTTTAGGAACACTAATTGAACTACACAAAAGGACTCCATTTCTGCTTTCTTCCCCCATCGCTGATTAGTCTTTAGACAGGCACAGAAATGTCATCTCTTTTCTGTCTGAAAAGACAGAGTGCTTCAGATAAGCGCAAAGTGAGCCCATTTGAACTCTTTTTGTATCTTTATGGATTTTAGGTATTCAAAATGAACCCTTACATGCAATGCACAAAAAGTGCGAAAAGTGGCAATATATGGCAACCGATGGGCAATATGGCAGCATGCAAGGCCCCGGTAAAGTGTACAGTCCTGTGAAATCCCAAACATTCTTGCGTGCATGAATCCTTGATTTCACAAAGAACTTTACCTTAGGTCTAAACACAGCAGGGGACAGGGTGTGCTAATATTTTGATATAGTACTGTAATTAGTTGGGAGTGTAATAGACCAGCCATTGCTTGATAAACCGTTAAGGTGCTGAAAACTATTCGATCAACACGATTGATAAATAAGACCTGCTTTCCAAATCAATGAGCCATTTTTCATCTTCTTTGTTCTATCCGTAAATAAATACAAGAAAAAAAAATCGACCACCTTGAATTACACCAACTTTGTGTGACAAGACAGAACTGTTTAGATAAAATAGCGTGAGCTTTATGTTCTTCCCACTATGGATTTTTATGTTTCTTGAACGTTAAGTGACAGACTAGCTTAGTTTGAAAAAAGGTCCATAATTATTTTCCCTTGGCATATGGCCGAGGACAAATGTTCTACTAAATTAGTGTCAAGGTGAGGAGTAGCTGCAGCAGCTACATTTAGCTGAAGATAACACAACTCCATCTCAGGACAAAAATGTCCTATGGCACATTGGGGCTAGACTACATTACACCATGACAATGATCATCACAAACATTTGTGCACTTAAACAGGCTTTACAGGTATCCATCTTATTTCCAGAACTGACTGAACCCTCAATGTATGACTGAATCACATGATTAAACGGCAGGACATCACAAGGTCGCCACGTGGCAACGTACACGTCCCTTGTTAGAGAGTCTCACCGTTCTTACACATCACTTAAATATACTACAGGTAACCATAGTATTTTATTCTCAGCATTGGTAAGAGCTTGTACAGAACATACAAAGTGATTAGTAAGTAAAGTTTTGGGTTCCCAACTTGAGTTATTGAGCTTTGTAACAACCATTTCAGTTCTTGAATAGGGCTTTGCTGCATGGATTAATGTGAATGAAACATGTTGAAACACAGATGTACAGGCAACTCGTCGAAGTATCAGTAGTATTGTAGCTAACTGTTTCTACCACAAAAATGCATGCTTCTTTGTTGCACTGTAATGTATTGGACTGCAAAGTTCATATCTCAACCAAGTTTGGTGCAAATTGATTTGCAGGACCTGGTCCAGTGCCCTCAACAGTAATCCGTGGTTGCTGGACAGGAGCCTTGAGAACTACTTCCTACTTGACATCTCTTCTTTTGATTAGCTGGCCTGGCGAGACGTCACATGTGCATAACGCAGCAAGAAGACATCATGCCAGGCCAGCTAATGATAAGGAGAGCCATGGATGCTAGAAAGTAGGGAGAGATTTTCAAGGCTCCCATCTAGTGGCTACAGATTACATACATTGCCAGTGACTGGGTCCTAGGAATCAATTTGCGCCAACTTTAATCTTAACAGCTACAAAATAAATTAAGTTTTGGGCTCACAACGTGACTGTATAAATCGGAAGTCTGCTGTCTGATTTTCGATCTGATAGCACATGAACAACACACTAGCCCATATTATTCAATAGGACTGTTCAGATTAACCAAAATTTGTTGATGCCGTTTAAGTAAGCATAACAAATAATGAAAATTGTATAAAAATTGTCTGAAATTTCTTGATGAAACTATGACGATTTTTCACACGCTCGTCAGCAGCCAGCCTTAGGCAATACCACACGTGCATCTCCATAGCCCATAAACACAAAATACTTGATTAAGGCTGTTTTCATATGTTCAACATTAACGATCCAAGTATGGACTATGAGGCCCTTGATTAAGTTACAGTCAGGAGACCTGCGGCTGATCTGGACATCTTGGTCTGTTCTTGCACAGCGAATATTAATCCTGTGAAACTGGCCTTAAAGGGAGGTCCACTACTTGGACAACCTCTTCTTAAAATAAATGTTCGGCCCTGATAAAATAATAAAGCCTATACTCGCCTACCAGGCCGGCTCCATTCCAGCGGTGCCGGCACTCGTGGTCCCGGGGCTCTGATGAGATGGAATGACTTGTGATGCTGGCTCCCAATTAGCACTGGTGTCACGGCCTTCTCCTTTGCACAAACTGAACATACAGAGGAAGTCCGGGATCAGCTACAGTCCTGGCTCCCTCTTCATGTTTAGTTTGTCTGAAGGTGGAGACAGTGACGCCAGTGCTGGTTAGGCATCGGCGTCACGGGTCACAATACCACATCACAACCCCAGGGAGAGTGAGTGTTGACATCGTGGGAACAGCGCTGGCACGGGAGAGGAGTATAGGCTTTTTAAATTTTATCGGGGCCGAACATTTAGTTTAAGAAGTGGTTGTGCTAGTAGTGGAAAATTCCTTAAAGTGGTTATTAAACAGTGCCATTACCATAAAAAGAGTACCTGAACTTAAACCTTTCAGTATACGGTAATTATTTCTACATCAGAGAACTATGTTGCATGTATACAGATATTGAATAGAGGCTACTACTACAAGGGGCAGATCATAAACTATTATCCAAGCACAACACTACAGAACAGCCACCCTTTCCTACAGGGCTGACTATAGACACAAGAAACAAGTTCTCCAATTGGGGGCAGCTAATGGCTAGATCCCAATGAATGAGGTAGAGTTCAAGCTTGTGCTATTAAAGAATTAATTTTCCCCAACAGAAAAAGGGATACTTGCCAGACAATATATATCCAAGGTTATAGAACTAGATCTTAAAAATAGTGATAAAAGGGCATTGTTTTACACAGAGGTGGGAGAACACGCATGTCATTTACCCACAGCGAGACCTCTACTTTGAAACATTTAGGTCAATTTATCTAATATTAACACTCTTTTATTGCAGGGGACTCTGGTTTTGTGATAGGTTTCCTTCCACCTTCATTAGCCGAGGTGTTCCATTTTAATCTAAAAATGAAAAGTAGAGATATTTCCCAGGATCCTTTGTGACCCACTGTCCCATTAATGAGATTGTGTGACCTCTGACATGCGACAGCCCGGTGAGAGTGATGCTGCTCATTGTTCAGTCACACCTGGCTCTGTATCTCTCCCTCCGTTCAGCATTTTCCAGCCTAATCTCAGTGCGTTTGGGCTAGAGCTGACAGGCATCTCAGCTGCTTACATAGACAGACACAGATATATCGCTATGTTGAAGCTTGTTGTGACATCTGCCCCAGGTAAATTATTAAACTCCTTTTTCCTGCACAATCTTATTTTTAACAATAATTATTTTGTAATCTCTTTTTCAGCCGCAAGGCGCAGCAATTTGTTGTCACGGAGTGTACACATGACCCTTCGCGCAAAGTTACCACTGACAACAAATTACTCATAGTAAACCCATCAACCCGAAACCAGTGTGTGTAAAGTGATTATATCATTACACTTGGAGAGAGAAAAAACAAGAGGTGCTCCCTGTGTAACACCATGAGCAACAGGTGATGGCAAGTTGGAGGGTTGGCTGCTCACCTGATCAGGTGGTGATCCAGACGCTTTACTCACACCAAATGAGAGAGGACATAAGGAGAGAGGAGTACGGTGGATCCTGAGAGCTACCGCTGACCAAGGTTAATCCAGGTGATAAGTATCAAAAACTTCCACTTTATTGCAAAACTTTTCGGAGAACTTACTCCTGCCTCAGGCCTGGTGCATCATGCCTCAGAAAGGAGTAAGTTCTATGCCAAAAGGTCTAACTTGTGATGGCTAGACAACTGGATCAGAGGATTTCCAAAAGGGCTGCTATTGTGGTGTGCTCCAAAGGATAACAAATTGGTGAACAGGTGACAGGACTCACTAATGCATATGCGGCATGAATGTTAGCTCATCTGGTCCGATTACAGCAGTGAAACGGTCTATGGCAGAAAGGTATCACAAGACCCCCATCCATTACAAATAACTGCATAGGCCTGTGTTGAACCTTGTCTTCTTCTGAAAGGGCTTACAATGAGGTTTTTATGAGGCACATTCTTGTGATTGATGAGTCACAGTGCAAGTTTCGCCCTATTTGTGTGCCAACACCTTGGTGTAAAATGCCCGAGTCAAGACATATTTGGAGGTCTTGTGAAGTTAATTCTCCAAAGGGTATACAGCAGTTTTGGTGGCACCAGGGCGTAGATTTTAATATTAGGAAAGAACACTTTATAAATGACATATAGATCCATTAATAGGAGAGAAACATATGCATGTGTTCAATGTCAGAAAATATAGCAGACCAGTATTACTAGTATATACAAGGGATTGTATATGACGGCTCAGCCAGGAGAAGCTCTAGATGCAGCAGTTATGGGAAACTTAGCGGCATGCAGAAGTACATACCCCCTTGGCCTTTACCTAAGTTGGTGAAGTGAAGTGAGAAAAATATAGGCATAAATTGAATTTATGGGATCAAATAACTAAAAATTGACATGTGCAAACGCATTCACCTCTTTTGCTACGAAACCTCTAAAAATTTCTATTGCAAGCAATTACCTTCATAAGTCACATGCTTACTGAAAGGAAGTCCACCTGTGTGCAATCTATGGTTCACATGTTCTGTTAGTATATATACACACAGACATCTTTTCTGAAAGGCCATAGAGACTGCAACACCATTAAGCAAAAAATATCTCTAACCAAACACCACCATGAAGACCAAGAAGAACTCCAAACAAGTCAGGGATGAAGGTGTTGAGAAGTGCGAGTCAGGGTTAGGTTATAAAAAAAAATCCCAATCTCTGATGATGCCCCGAAACACCATCAAATCCATTATTATCAAATGGAAAGAAAATGGCACAAAAAAGTGAGTGCCATCCATCAAAGCGCTCAGCCTGGGCAAGGAGGGCATTAATAAGAGAGGCATCACAGAGACAAAAGATAACCCTGAAGGAGATGCAGCAATTCCAAGCAGATACTGGAGTGTCCATACGACCACAATAAATTGTACATTACAAAGAGGTGCCCTTTATGGAAGAGTGGGCAGAAAAAAAAAGCCTATACTTACACACAAACATTGTAAGGCTTGTTTTTAGTTTGCAAAAAAAATACATGTGGAACACTCCCCAAGTATATAGAGGAAGATGCTGTGGTCAGATGAGACCAAAACTGAACTTTTTGGTCACCAAGGTAAATGCCATATCTGGCGCCAAACCATCACAGCTCATCACCCCAAGAACACCATACCCAAAATAAAACATGGTGGAGACAGCAGCATGCAGTGGGGATTTTTTTAAGCCACGGGGAAAGGGAAAATGGAGGTCGTGAAATACAGATATATTCTTGAGCAGAACCAGTTTCAGTCGGTCAGTGATTTGAGACTGGGATTGAGAATTGCTGTTTCCCAAAAGAAACCATCTAACTTGAAGGAGCTGGAACAGTTTTGCCTTGAGGAATGGGCAAAAATCCAAATGGCAAAATGTGGAAAGCGCAAATAGACTTATCCAAAAGGTGGCTCTACAAAGTACTGACTTTAGGGAGAGGTGAATAGTTATGCACACTGAAGTTTTCAGTTATTTTATCTTATCTGTGGTTTGTTTCACAATAAAACAAAAACCAGTTGTAGGCATGTTTTTTTAATGAACGGATGCAAAGCTTCAAAAAAGCTAGTGAAATTCCAGGTTGTGAGGTAGCAAAACACGAAAAATGCCAAATGGGGTGAATTCTTTCGCAAGCCACTGTAATGTGACCGTAAAGTCTGTCATTGCTTTTTGATTGTGATCAAGGGTGGTTATACCACTGGTGAAATCTGGGGCCCAGACGGTAAGGGGAGCCATTACCACCTCTATCGCAAGTGGAATTGTGCATTATAATGAGCTATTGGACTGCCAAGTGCCGATATTTTTGTTCTTTCCCAGTGGCTCTCTTCTATGTCCCCTCCTGGTGTTTCATGGTCCCCCATCCCACAGCTAGAATTACATATCAGGCAGGGGATGCACAGCAAGCAACATTTAATGTTAGGGTATATGACATTCATTTATAAAATGGCCAACCCTTTTAGCATATAGCTTCTTGAACGCACAATCATGTTAGGTCATACACAGGGTCATAAGAAGCTTTATTATACGAGTCGGTTCTATTTTCTGGTATCTCCAGTTGAGCAGTTGATCTGCTTGAGTATTATTCTCCTACTAAGAAAACAAGAAAGCCTTTATTATTTCTCATTTATGTTTAAAGAACAGGGAAAAAAGATATAAGAAATAACTGCTAGCAATCTTTGTTAGCGTCACCAACAGCAAGCTCACAAGCTTTGTATGTCCCTCTGGCTGGTGAAGGAGTAAATGAGCGCCATTAACCTATGCTCTCCGATGTTCACTGCCGTAAATCTAATCAGCCTCTATCTTGGCCCATGGCAGACACAAGGCTTCTCCATCCCTTATGCCTCATTATAGTATAAATAAATGACATACCTCTAAGACAAGAAAAGTCAGATTACTTTCTGTTAGTTTAGGTTCACGACCGCTAAACTATAGTAACACAAAAATGTCAACTAAGACTGGACATCAACCGCCACTTGTACAGGCGTAGCCCGAATAATATAACCCAATATGACCAGAAATAAATATAATTTTATAAAGCCATGAAATCTTACAACCACCCAATATGGAATACTCCATTAATAGAGGTGTGCTCACCATCACTGGCATGGTGTGGCTGCACACTAGTGGAAATGGTTGTTTCTTTGTTGCTCCTGATAAAGTGTGCATGGCGAAACATATATTTTAATTCTCCTACCAGGACACCAAAATATGACTTAGAATAGGCTTAGTCTAAGTCCCGTTACTGTAGGACAGCTGCAGGTCGGGGCAATTCTGCAACCATTAGGCCATGTTCCCATGTGAAAAATGCTGTTTTTCACTGCATTTTTTATGCGCTTGTTTACACCAAATTATCCTGCTCTATTTAACGCATTTTTGCTGCGTTTATACGGGTTTTCTCCTTTACTTCATGTGTTTTTTAGTGGAGAATTTCTGGTATTCGTCAATGAAATACATACCGTATTTGCTTTTTTTTAACACTGTGTATGTTACGCTCCCTTGAGAAAAAAAAACTATTAAAAAACCCACCTTTAACAGTGTCTTTAGACGCAGAGTGGGAATGGGTTTTCATTAATTCACATCCATTTTGCCTGAAGAAAACATTGTCTACACTATATGTGGGAACATGGCCTTAGTGTTTAAAGACTAATGAAAATATTTCCTAATCTAAAGGAAGGGATTAACTAGCTCTCCTAAAGGGGCTCTAGAGGAATGCATGAATAAAATGTAAAGTACCTAAACTCAATCTAATGGATTACAACCCAAAGTTCCCATCTAAGCCCCTGTTCACACTGCATTTCTGCCGTCCGTCTTGGGGGCTACATCCGAATCCCTTTACGTTAGTTCATTTGAACTCCGTTTGTGTCACTGCAGTTTATGGCTTATTCAGTGGTCCATTCGCCTGAGTCCGGTTTTTATTGAGAATCCGATTACCCAACACACTACAGAAAGTGTGAACAAGGCCTTGGGGAACTTTGCTGTGGTGAACGACTATTTACTCATGTCTCATTAATGCGACTGAAAAGCATATACTGGTGTACAGATCCCAACTCTACAAAGGGTTGTCCAGGACCCCAACTCCCGATCAGTCAGACCCTGACTGAGGAGATACGCTGCTGTATGCTGAACTGGGCCAGATTCAGCGCAACAAGTAGTGTACATGTGTCCTATGAATTAGAAGTGAAACAATGCACAAATACCTACTAGGTGTCAACAGTTGCCTCAGCCACTGGCCTACCCACCACCACCAGCCTTTCTATACACCCAAATGTCAGTTATGGCATGGAAGTGGGCCACACTACCCCTTAGCTGGTTCTTACCTCATCCTAGACCATATATATTATATTTGTAACCCACCACACTTGATCAGGGTCATCAGTACTAATCGAACTACACATTTGTAATCAACAGTCTCAATGTGACTTGTCATACCTAAAGAAGGCCCAATCAGCCTATTTAAAATGTCTATTTTAATACATTACTTGTACTCTTCCTAAAACAACAATTTTGGAGCGTCCTTACTTATAAGTCTGTAGTCTTATTTGTCTTATACATATATTTTTTTTTACTAAAAGCTAACAGAACCAACTACCTGCGTAGTCTTCCCAATGCTGGCTCAAAGCAGTTATTGACAGCTCCTGCCGGAGATTCAGCTGTTCCACGTCAACAGAGTAGCTCATCTTCATCCGAGCAGCTCCGTCGATGGGATATAACTGACCATGTCATGCACAATGTCAGCTCCACGCAGCTAGGCATCCGAATAGTCGGCTGTCAATCAGCATGTCGTCAGCAGCCATACTCTGTCAACAGAGCAGGGAGGAAGAGAAACCTCTGCTGCGCTGATGTGACATCAGCGGACGCCACTGAATTGCTGGAAGGAGTGATCTGTGACCATTCTCTCCTGGCAAATATTGGTGCTTGTTAGAAGCTACCTGCCTGTTAGTTCTTAGGCCTGCAGTAAAAAAATGATATAGTCCCGGATAACCCATTTAATATTCTGTAGGAACAAGATAAGTACGTCACTATGCCAAGTTCTACATTAAGATGCTCCAGAAGTCTTACATCATGGGAATCACAAGTACTTAATAAAACTGAAATGTCAAGAGAGTGAGCAAGTCTTCAATTAAAAAGGAGTAAATAACTGAAGATGGACATATTGAATGACCAAACACACTGAATGACCTCTTTATTAAGGAAGCTGAACAGTCCATTAACGGACAGACTAGAAGCGAAGGGCTCTTTGCTCTAGACGTTTCTTAGATGTAGCCTCATCCATAGAGAGGATGAATAAGGAGGGATCATGGGGTGAACAAAAAAAATTCAAATATAGACAAATAAGCAGAATAGAAGATTCATGCAGCTTTTTCTACTGTTCCAAGTGACTGGTACAATGTATGTTGCGCCAAGGGATAAGAAGTGGAGTCTGCTGGGTAAGCAGAGGCAATGGCTTCCAACTAGCAGGGGAAGGCAACCACGCTGGGCACATTTATCATAAGCAATCAAAACATCCTTTCATGCCGGTCCCAACACTTTCCAACTTCACGCCAGACAGGCCCACCCACTGCATGGGAACTAACTCGCATTGTCTCCTCTCAGCTGATATTCCCAGTGGGGAGAAAGAAAAACGCCATTTATAGGAAGACCTCGTCTTTTATGCAGAAGTTCATTGTGAACACCAGGATTGATGGCGCTGGTTTTAAATAATGCCAGGTTACAGAATTCAAGGGAAGAAACGACAAAAGTTACACAGACTGCTGGTTAAGGGGCATGTTTTATGGAGCATGAAGATATAAAACTGGGATACACAAAACATGCAACATAATCTAGTGTGATTATAGCAGACAAACAGATCTTATCCCTGATTTTCACAAGATATACAATACTTATGTCTGTAGAAAATGTGTATTGGCTCATTTGTATAAAATATGGGAAAAATTAGGACGATTTCTTATGCTAAATGCACCAAAAATGTGTTGTAATTTACACAGAACTGTATTACATGCTTTGTTACATAATGATTATGTGTTTTTAGCTACTTTCTGACAAGTGGGCCTTGGTCCTGGGGAAAAGGATGAAAACCAACACCATGCGGCATAGCAGACAATTTAAGTAAAAAAATTTAGTCTACCCCAATGTACACAACACCCAATCCAAAAAATGAATTCAGCATGTATCAAAGTAGCATCTGTTGACACTGACGCCATGGCTTCTGCTTGTGATATGTTACGACACTGTGCCAATCAGATTAGTCACACGATGAATCCACATCTACAAAATGTCCCTGATCTAGCAGAACAATCGCTAGATTTGGGAAGATGTACCTGGAAGGTAGCGGCATGTCTCACGTTCAACTGCATCTGTGTTTTCAGAGGACGACACCATTGAACATAATGAAGGAGCAGGGGGAACGTTACCTGTCTGAGGCTCCATACAGGACGTATGACATCACTACATAGGTGCCTGCTAAGTCCAACCACAGAACAGATAGGACATCTGCTTCAGTCATTGTAGGGATTGGGTTATGTCAGCATTTCTTTCTTACTTGCCAATTGGGTGGAGAGGTACCTTACTGGTGGTAGAGGGAGCATTATACTGTGCTGGGGGCATTGTGGGGTCATCATATTAAGAGGAGGGCACTGTTGGAGAATCAATCTTTGTATGGACGACACACACTGTAGGGATTGTGTGGAAGAGGCACTGTGGGACATCATACCGTGTGGTGGGACCAATGTTTGAGCATCAATATATGCGGGGTATCAAATGGTATGGACAGGACAGGACAACCATTAAATTGGTCGGAAACTGTGTAGGACATCTAAGGGGCTTCACTAAGGGCACCATCCGAGTAGCATACTAAAAGGACTGAACAGGGAGACGAATATGGCTTAGCTGTAAAAAAAAAAAAAAAAAATGCTGTACAGCGTCACAATATCTGGCCCTATTTCCTTTCCTTCAAAGTTTGGAGGCATGGGAGGCTAATTGGCAAAATAAGGGGGTTTGTGGAAGACTAGAGCTGCATGATGCAATTCAGCAGAGCACCTCCCTGTTGCACACTGCTGTCTGTAGGAGACGCACCGATATTGAAGCCACTAATGTACATTTCTGTAGGCAGTAAAAGAAAGAGGTGCATTCCGTTAACATCTTACATCTCCCTAGGCTTCCCGTCTTGGAAACCAGGTTGAAAGTGTGTTCAATTATAAGACCATTACTTATATTACTGAACCCATACCTCTAACCAAGCAGCTCATTATTATGCTGCTTTTCTATAAAGCAGCAACTTGTATTCCCTGCACAGCATATACTTAAATGAGAACATTAATATGAAAACAATCCTCTCCGAGTTGCAGTTTCTTATTGCAGATTTAAACATAATCCATCATTATAAGGAACAATCCCATTAAACGCAGAGCTCTGTGTGTGTGTGTTGTAGAACAATCAGATTAGTGCCGCTGGGAAATAAGGTAGTCGAAAGGTAGAGACAGGGCAGGTCCCGATCATTAACTGTGAAAGTTATGCACAAACTAAACTAGGAGGAACTCCTTTTTAAACCATTTTTTGCTGTAGGGGCTACAAAACAATTCTTCTGTCTGAGATCAGACAATGGAGCTGAAGTGAGCTCTTCAAATAAATTGGAGCTCTGGATGCCGTGTGACTGGGGGCTGTGCTAAACCCAGCTACATTGACAGATTTCATTTTACCGATACTAACAATGCAGGGATTAAGCAATTCTCAACTTTTTTTTTTTCACTTTATTAAATTTTCTAAACTTTTTATTTTTCAACTTGAAATTGGTCATGCAGCAATTATGAAGACTAGTCTAGATGCAGGGTCGTTTAGATGATGGATTACAAAAAGGTGACCTCACTATCCCAATAGTGCTGTCAAACAGATCCTGACAGCTACCTATGGCAAATAATAGGGCCCCCCAATTCTCCTTCAGGCCTCCTGTACTTTCAATGACAAGAATAAAGTGGCATCTCATGAATATAAAAAATACTGGAACCCTTAAAGGAAAACTAAACCTGTCAGTGTGAACACTGCCCAATATGCTCCATGAAATAAACCAACACTTTCTGGTACAGTCCTGAACTGCTCATCACTCTCGGTGTGCCAACTGTGCAAATGTATTTTTTTCAGAGACGGGGAATTGATGAAATGCGTGCAAAGAAATGATTTAACTTTGCAAAAGGAAAAAAAACAAAGAAATGAAGAACCCGATCAGACTAGTATCACACTAAGTGCAGAGAATCAGAAGACTAAATACGCATTAAATGGGTTATCCAGCAAGAAAGAAAAGTTTCCTAGGGACTTGGATCTGTAAAAAGTAAACTAATTGATACTCTCCCCACCGGCACCCGCCTTGTGGCCTATCCTGAGACAGAAGCAGGTGTTGTCACCATTCCACTAGCAGCTGGACTGCCTGTGATTGGCTGCACTAGCCATGTGCACCGGATTATTGTATTTTTTTTCTGATGACAAGCTGTTCAAGTCACCTGACCACTGTAGCCAATCACAGGCCACAGCAGTCACCTCTTACTCCCAGTGCAGACCACAGAGCAGCCTGCACTGGATCCAGGTGGGCGCCAGTAGGCGAGTATCAATTAGTTTATTATTTTTTTTATATATAAAATCGAGACAGTCCTCAAGAATCTTTTCTTTAACAAAGTTGAGCATGCTGAGGTTAATACTTGATCCATAAGTTCTCTGGGGAGGTAAGCAGTGCCTGGCAGTAGCTTACAAAGTTTTTTCTATGGCGGAGGCTAGCACACATGTGTATGGTGTATTCTGGGAGAGATGTGGTTTGTTAGGCAATCCCTGCATGTTTTGTGGCTGTCTAAGAGCTGTGAGACATGCAGGTGCCGGGATGCAAACCTATTTTTCGAGAACGCTGAAGAGACTTGGTTAGCACCCGCATGCTGAGATAACACCTTACCCCAGCACATTCACTCATCACTAGCAGCTAGCTATTGATATAGTCCTGGTTATTAGTCCTGGCCTTAGGAAAGCAGAATGAGCAGAATGCTTGATGAGTTTTGGATTTATTTAAAAGGGAACAGAACATTTTCCACTTTATTTCTGGAGGGCTTTGCGTTCAAATATTTGAAGACCATGACTTTCAGATATCTGTCGTAATAGAAGAGATGAAGCTAGTGCAACGACATGGCAGTGGACATTAAGAAGACTTTAGAAGATCTTCAACACAAAGGTCCTGCCAGAATACAAGTGACGTGAAAGTGCAAACCATGCTTGTTCCCAAAAGTACCAATGTCCCTTGATTACTGCTAATGAATGATAAGCAACTGTCCGTCATATCAACCGTTTTAAGTGTGTACATGTAGACTAAAATCCACGCAAGCCTGATGTCCAGAAAGCTGTCCTAAGCATACACATGATTACTTATGACACTCCATAATGCATTAGGGTCACAGGAAGTATTAATCTGCCTTGATGTTAAAAGGTGCCGTTAAATACTTGGGTTGTCGCTGGAAATGCAGAAACCCTGGCCCTGTATAAAAACTGCACACTGTAATCTGCTGTGTCTGAATCCCGGATTACGGGAAACATCTGCTCTCCAGTGGCCGTTCTGCAGATGTTTACTGCCTGCGAAACACATCAAGGTAGACAACCTCAGCATAATGACTGCTTAATGATTCTTTCAGTGATAATTATGTGCAAAGTGGTTGAAAGTGATGGAGAAAAATAGCCCATGAGCGAGATCCCGTTCAGCACTAACCATATGTCAAGAAATATCTAGAGCCGTTGCTTACAGTATAATCATTCTACTAAATGGAAAGAAGTAGGTGCTATAAACTATACTAGCAAAAATAACACACATCCAATTTGCTTTTTTCATAGCTATAAAGTAGATGCTTGCAGAAAATAAATCATCATATTTGCAGATAGAGAAGAATAATCCTTTGCGGTGTACCTCGCTACCATTACAGCGGCACACGAGCCACGGGCTGACTTTCCAGACTAGCTGCTCTATGTAGGTTTTTTTTTTTTTTCTTTTTACATGGATAGTAATAATCCCTGCACCTGTTATGTTCACATTTTAAAAGTCCTTTGTGAAACAATGGAAATGTCTGCCTAAAAGCATTGATATGCTGAAACTACTCATCTGCGTTACACAAGGCCTCCAATGCTTACTGGGCCTTAACAAATAGAAAGCATTACTCAAATGAAGCCACGTCGTAACTTCATTAATTTCCTGGAATTCATCTTGTAAATGTCATCTTTCTAGATTCTAAAACAATTCATTACATTTCTATCAATTGTTGGAATCAAAGGGATGCGAGCTGCAAAATCTATGCGTGGCTTTAATCTTAGCTTAGTACTTTAAGACTGGAGAACTGTAGAGGAGCAGCGAGAGTAAAAGCCACGAGACGGCTCCAATATGTTTGTATGGGAGAATGTGTCGAGAAATGATGAGAAACAATTATCAGCCAGTCACAGACCTTTCGTTGTGGTTTGTGCCGTTTTACCCCTGACAACAAATGTCAGGGAAAGTTAGGCTGACCCCATCCACATTGGATTGTAGGCTTCAGCATGTTTCTCTGACACATATCCAATGTGTGGCCAGCTTTATCCACTAATTGGATACTGTACTGAGTATAAAAAGAGAGAAGAGCCAGCACTGCCAGTGGTCAGAACGCATAACATGAGGTGCATATGCACATATCTTACTGCATTCAAAATGAGACATTTAGCAAAATATTGATCAATATATTGAGCCACCCCGCCACGCCAAGGCAATCTCATATGGGGGGTCCTACTCTACATTTTTATTATTAACTGTGCCATTGCGGCCTCCTAAATGTTTTAAAAGCAAGACCATATCAAATGCAATCCCTACCTGAAGCATATCTGCATCACTCCCGTGCAGCCAGATGGAGCAGGTGCAGATGAAGGCCAACCAGGTCTGAACACAGACATCTCAGGTTTGACCTCCACACACTGCCTGACCAGCAAACACAGATGAAGGGCAATGCAGGCTCAGACATGGATGCAAAAATAAATAAAGCCTGGGGCAGGGCGGGGCTGCCCTGAGTGTGCACAGCAGCCTAGATCAATCACAGTGAATAAATAAAAATGTAGAGTAGGACCCCCCATATGAGATTGCCTTGGCGTGGCGGGGTGGCTCAATATATTGATCAATATTTTGCTAAATGTCTCATTTTGAATGCAGTAAGATATGTGCATATGCACCTCATGTTATGCGTTCTGACCACTGGCAGTGCTGGCTCTTCTCTCTTTTTATTGCAAATTGGTTTTGTGGCTGACCACCACTGTTGCCGTGCACGCTGGGTCATGTTCGCCATCTTTTCTGTGTTTATTGTGATTGATCTAGGCTGCTGTGCACACTCACGGCAGCCCCGCCCTGCCCCAGGCTTTATTTATTTTTGCATCCATGTCTGAGCCTGCATTGCCCTTCATCTGTGTTTGCTGGTCAGGCAGTGTGTGGAGGTCAAACCTGAGATGTCTGTGTTCAGACCTGGTTGGCCTTCATCGGCACCTGCTCCATCTGGCTGCACGGGAGTGATGCAGATATGCTTCAGGTATGGATTGTATTTGATATGGTCTTGCTTTTAAAACATTTAGGAGGCCGCAATGGCACAGTGAATAAATAAAAATGTAGAGTAGGACCCCCCATATGAGATTGCCGTGGCGGGGTGGCTCAATATATTGATCAATATTTTGCTAAATGTCTCATTTTGAATGCAGTAAGATATGTGCATATGCACCTCATGTTATGCGTTCTGACCACTGGCAGTGCTGGCTCTTCTCTCTTTTTATTGTACTGAGTATAACTATGAAAATAACAATCTTTTACTAGGTCTATGAAGACACTTTATCCACAAGGTTAAAGGGGTTGTGAGGCATAAAATATCGATGACCTATTCCTAGGATAGGTCATCAACGTCAAACCCTCGCCCATCAGCTACTACTAGCTCTAGCGGTGCCAGATGGAAATATTAAATGGAGCATTTAGCCCAGCTCATTTTGTAGCTACTGTTGCTAATAAATGGAGATCAGCTTCAATTAACTGGAATAGGAGCTGTTCAGCAATACCCAGTAGTGGCTACTGCACATTGAATGGAGCTGTACTATACTGTCCCATTCAATGTCTATATCTGACGCCACTGGTGATAACCGGTCATGGGGCTGGCGGGTTTCAGACCACAACAGCTCTAATACTGAAAGCTCTTGTCCAGTTAATCATAAAGGAAGAACTAGAATGTAGATGGCAAACTAGGGCAAATAAATATGTGACTGGTGGGGGGGGGTGCTAGGTGTCGGATCACCACTGATCATTTGTACTGTTGACTTTTCTAATGGATGGTGATACAGCGTGTCTCACATAGCGAGATCGCTGATGCGTCACCGATTTTGTGTCGCACCAGCGATCTCGCTACATGTGACACATAGCGGCGACCGGCTTCCCCGTTGGATATCACTGATCATGCTCGAATGTCCTGGGCCATATTTTCATTGTCGGCGTCCCGCTGGCCAGCGTGCATCACTGTGTTTGACGCCGACGAGAGACCTCGTTGGCGATGCAGAACTCAGGGACGCAGGCTGGAATCGTTCAGAATAGCTGCTGTGTGACAACGCACCAGCGATCCTTACCAGGTCGCATCGTTGTTGGGATCGCTGGTGCATCGTTGAAGAGATCTGCCTGTTAGGCAGCTAACTAAGCGACCATTTAGCGATGCACCAGCGATCCCTACCAGGTCCTATCGTTGTCGGGATCACTGGTGCGTCGCTATGTGAAACGGGACCCATGGTCTTCCTCGATAAAGGTCAAGACCAAGCAGCGACATGATATGAATGCTTATCACTAAACTATTACTGGTCGGCGGACATGTGACAAGCTGTTTACCCAGGCAGATCAAAGCAAATGTGCGCCAAACGATCTATTGTAGATCGCTCAGTACATATAAGCTGCCATGGTTCTCAGCAGCATGAGTCTTGTTTTTAAAGGACAATGCACCAGCAAGAACAATGATCTTTTTATGCTGCCCAAAATATCATTCCAACTGAGGCACAAGCCTTTTGGCTCATTCATTGGGTTATCGGCAGCCTGTTTACATATGGCAACATAATCACGAAATGATGGTTTTAAATATTGCTTGTTCACAATTATCTTACCCTTCAAATCAGCTGACAGTATGTGTTCTCAATCGTGAAATCTTAGATTACTGATCATTAATACACTGTATACAGATTTATTAGGCAAGGGAGTATTTTGATCATATCCTCATTTTACACATTTTTTTATACATATTTTTCTCCACGCTGTATAAACTTGCATGCTTATTGGATGAAGCAGATCAAAGTGATCGGTATATGTGTAATGAGGGATGGTGAAGCCTAAGGATAGCTCAACCTTTATCAAGGTGTACAAATTTAGGAGAAAAAAGGGAGCAAACGAATCCAAGTAGTATAAAAATATCAAAATCCTTTATTAAATGCGAGCACAGACAATATATAAAAATAACCAGCAAAGTTGCAGATGACAAATAGACACCAATATTAAGAAGGCAGGTGGGGGTGAAAAAAAAAAAAAAAAAGACTGCACCTGTATATAACATTAGCCAGGATAGTTTGTAAAATATGCTGATACTAGGGCTGTTACATATGCCAAATAATCGCCATATAGGCTGGACAAAATATCCTCAGGGCAACCAGCCGATCTGTGATCAGGAAAATAGGGCTAATGACGGCAAGCAGAATCCATAACATTCATCATAAGTTACATCATATTTCTCCTTGAGAAAGCGCCTCCTGAGCGCGAAACGTACGACGGAGGTTTGTTCCACGGCTGGGGGTAACTGCTGATATGATGTAACTTATGATGAATGTTATGGATTCTGCTTGCCGTCATTAGCCCTATTTGCCTGATCACACATCGGCTGGTTGCCCTGAGGATATTTTGTCCAGCCTATATGGCGATTATTTGGCATTTGTAACAGCCCTTGTGTCGGCATATTTTACAAACTATCCTGGCTAATGTTATATACAGGTGCAGTCTTTTTTTTTCACCCACACCTGCCTTCTTAACAGTAGCGTAGCTACCGGGGGGGCAGAGGGGGCGGTCGCCCCGGGCCCCGAGCTCTGAGGGGCCCACTGAGCTACGCTACTGTAACTGTATCGGCGTGCACAGCGCACCCATACAGTTACATTCTGCGGCAGAGCAGGGAGAATTGATCTCCCTACTCTGCCGCCTAGCCGCTATGGGCCCCTGAGAAGGCGGTGGGGGGCCCCGGTGCCAGCAGTGGGCCCCCCCACCTCACAGCCAGCAACGTCGTCCTGAGCTTTTCTGTGCGCACAGGATCTGGGATGAGGTCACAGGAGGGGCGGAGTCAGGAGGTCACATGATCAGGGGCTTCAGCACAGGGCTCTGCTGTGCTGGTTGTCATGGTGCTGGATGAGGTGAAGTAACTTTCTGCGTGGGGTCAGGATTGGTTTATAGGGTGGATGTAGCAGAGCTGTGTGTGTATGAGGTGTACAGAGCGGAGCAGTGTGTGTAGAAGTTGTACGGGGCAGAGATATGCATGTATGAGGTGTACAGAGGAGCGGAGCCGCGTGTGTATGAGGTGAGCGGAGCCGTTTGTGTACGGAGCGGAGCCAAGTGTGTACGGGTCGGGGTGTACAGAGCAGAGCCATGTGTGTACGGGGTGTACGGAGCAGAGCCGTGTGTGTACGGGGTGTACGGGGTGTACGGAGTGTATGGAGTGGAGCCGTGTGTGCAAGGTGTACGGATTTGAGCCGTATGTGTACGAGGTGTATGGTCCGGAGCCGCGTGTGTGTTCAGAGCAGAGCCATGTATGTACAAGGTGTACAGAGCGGAGCCAGGTGTGTACAAGGTGTACGGAGCAGAGCCGCATGTGTACAGCGTGTACGGAGCAGAGCCGTGTGTGTATAGGGGGTGTGGAGCAGAGCCGTGTGTGTATTGGGGTATCAGGTGCAGTAATACGGCAGCAGCGGGTCAGCATTGGGGTATCAGGTGCAGTAATAGGGACACATATGGCAGCAGCGGCTCAGTATTGGGGTATCAGGTGCAGTAATAAGGACACATACGGCAGCAGAGGCTCAGTATTGGGGTATCAGGTGCAGTAATAGGGACACATACGGCAGCAGCGGCTCAGCATTGGGGTATCAGGTGCAGTAATAGGGACACATACGGTAGCAGCAGATGCTCAGTATTGGGGTATCAGGTGTAGTATTAGGGACACATACGGCAGCAGCGGCTCAGCATTGGGGTATCAGGTGCTGTAATAGGGACACATACGGCAGCAGCGGCTCAGCTTTGGGGTATCAGGTGCAGTAATAGGGACACATACGGCAGCAGCGGCTCAGTATTGGGGTATCAGGTGCAGTAATAAGGACACATACGGCAGCAGAGGCTCAGTATTGGGGTATCAGGTGGAGTAATAGGGACACATACGGCAGCAGCGGCTCAATATTGGGGTATCAGGTGCAGTAATAAGGACACATACGGCAGCAGAGGCTCAGTATTGGGGTATCAGGTGCTGTAATAGGGACACATACGGCAGCAGCGGCTCAGCATTTGGGTATCAGGTGTAGTAATAGGGACACATACGGCAGCAGCGGCTCAGCATTGGGGTATCAGGTGCAGTAATAGGGACACATACGGCAGCAGCGGCTCAGTATTGGGGTATCAGGTGCAGTAATAGGGGCACATACGGCAGCAGCGGCTCAGTATTGGGGTATTAGGTGCAGTAATAGGGACACATACGGCAGCAGAGGCTCAGTATTGGGGTATCAGGTGCAGTAATAGGGACACATACGGCAGCAGCAGTGGCTCAGCATTGGGGTGTCAGGTGCTGTACTAGGGACACATACGGCAGCAGCGGCTCAGCATTGGGGTATCAGGTGCAGTAATAGGGACACATACGGCAGCAGCGGCTCAGTATTGGGGTATCAGGTGCAGTAATAGGGGCACATACGACAGCAGC
Source organism: Dendrobates tinctorius (assembly GCF_039654945.1). NCBI lineage: Eukaryota > Metazoa > Chordata > Amphibia > Anura > Dendrobatidae > Dendrobates > Dendrobates tinctorius. Next base: position 33,003,985 of record NW_027361708.1, on the reverse strand, counting down.
GACTCAGTATTGGGGTATTAAGTGCAGTAATAGGGACACATACAGCAGCAGAGGCTCCGTATTGTGGTATCAGGTGCAGTAATAGGGACACATACGGCAGCAGCAGTGGCTCAGCATTGGGGTGTCAGGTGCTGTACTAGGGACACATACGGCAGCAGCGGCTCAGCATTGGGGTATCAGCAGGATGAGTGGTTTGTGCAGGTTGGGGATACATGGTGATGGGGCTGGAATATGAGAAGTGAAACGTGTCGTTGTTGTATTCTCTGTAGCCGAGTCCTGGCTGGAGGAGTCATCATGTTGGTCTGGGCCAGATGGAAAAGACGTGAAAAGTGACCGATTCCATCAGAAAGAACGTCAGCGGTAAGACACCAACTATACCCGTGCAGTAATCACATATGTTTTGTAGGACTGGTATTTACCACTGACCATATTGCGGTAATATCCATGTTGGTCTTTATATAGGGATTATTTTCTGTAACAGCGCAGTCATCTCCTACATCCACTATTAAGGTGCGTCACCGAGTTGTAATCACAGTTACCTAGTTAGGGGCCCACTCAGAAGTTTCGCCCCCCCCCCCCCCCCCTGAACCGAAACCCTAGCTACGCCTCTGCTTCTTAATATTGGTGTCTATTTGTCATCTGCATCTTTGCTGGTTATTTATATACATTGTCTGTACTCGCATTTAATAAAGGATTTTGATATTTTTATACTACTTGGACTCGTTTGCTCCCTTTTTTCTCCTAAATTTGTATGTTTATGGAGCGGAACATAATATTATTATGGCGGCTTATTTCCATGGATTGCCGCATTGTGTTTTGTTAAAAGTATTGGGCTCATGTTTATTTCTTTATCAAGGTGTGCAGAATTATTAGGAGAATTATTAGGCAGCTTGTTTTCCTGAGGGAAAATGGGCCAAAAAGGATTTAATTGACTCTGAAAGACCAAACATTGTTACAGGTCTTACAGAGGGCTGCAGCAATCTTGAAATTGCTATGCTAAGATATATTGGGGTGTGATCACAGAACCATCAAAAGTTTAGTTGCAAATTGTCAACAAGGTCGCAAAAAACATGTTGAGAAAAAAAAACACATTAATTGACAAAGATTTAAGAATAAAACTTAATAAGTTACCAGGAACCCTTGGCCACATGGCCAAGGTAGGGAAGACAAACCCAATGACCACTGAACAAGACATAGAAGGTGAAATGTTATGAAATATATGAAGACAGATTTTTCTAACGTTTTTACTGATGAGAAGAGAATGACTCTTTATGGAACAGTTGGATGGGCCCGTGTCTGGATCAATAAGACCTCCACTTTGACTCAGATGCCAGCAAGTTGTAGGTGGGATACTGATATGGGCTGGTATCATTAAAGATGAGCTATTTGGATCTTTTCATGTTGGAGAAAGTCAACTCCCAAACCTACTATCTGTTTTTAGAAAAAACTTTCTTCAAGCAGTGGTACATGAGTCTGCATCTTTCAAGAAAATCACGATTTTTACCCAGGACAATGTTCCATTGCATAAATCTAAGTACTCCACTGATTGGCTAGCCAGTTCCTAGCCCAGTCTTAACATTTCAACTCATGTGTCTTGTTGAGTGGTGGTCGAGTGGTGGACATTACATAAAAGTCATCCAAACTCACCAATTTTGGCCAACCATTTTAATATATTTGGAGTCCTCTCAACTCTTGTCCGACATGATGTCTGGAGAGAGAACTATTCGGCTTGGTGAACTTCAGTGCGCTATCCACAGAGATAAGTGGCTAGAAGAAAAGCCATTCAGCAGCTTTCTCATAGAGAACACAGGAATGCTCGGCCAAATTGGTTGAATAGGGGTGAGTCGGGAGAGATAGTTGTCGGTCAACAGTCACTCATGTGTATTGTCACCTTAAATTGGGTCAAAGGATTTGGCAGGATAAAATCAAACCTGTTCAATCCCATCCCCCACACCCAGAAGACCATCAGACAGGTATAATACATAAAATGAGTCTATGTTTCCCAACAAATGGTTAACACATGCTGCGCTGTTGATATTAGAAGAATGATCACAGCTACCAGCTCCAACCTCAGAACATGGGAATGTACAAAACCGCCAGGATTTTCATTACTTTGATAGTCGATCCTAGGATGGGTGTCTCTAAAATAAACAGATTTGGATGAACTCATCGACAATGTGCATTGTTGTTTCACCAAATATTAACACACCCTAAACAAGTAAAGACTGACTCATTCCTTTAGCACAAAATACATGTTTCACACAAGCAAAAGTTTGTCAATTCTTTGTTCATAGTCCCATCATTATTTTCCTATCAGTAAACAACCAACCTTCTTGAATCAACATCCCGAAAACAAGGATTGGATAGAAAGCAGGTGTAGTCAGGCACTACTGTATATATGTGCAGAATGTTGGTAAACATGAAAGGTGCTGTCTAGGAAGAACAGGTGTCCCAGCATCTGTGTATATATGCATTCGCAAGTCTGAGAAAATATTATAATATTGTTGAACAAGTATCTGTCAACATACAAGACTTTAGACGTAGGATATATTGTAGGCACCATCCTAATTTGCATGTATATGAATAATAAGGGCAGTGTCTCATAAGGATCCAATATGCCTGCAGCTTTTACAGGGTTGTCACCAATAGGCGGCAGTACAGACACAGGCGAGCCACTTTCGCTGGTAATTCTAGACCTCAAGAAGAAGAAACAGAACCTTCAGGTCATGCTGCTTTTTCCTCTAATGCATTTATTCCACAGGTGTCATCTGCACCAAATTGAACAATAGCAATTTTCTCTGATTATTTTTGCTGCATTTTCATATGGGTTCCCTCTTTTTAGGATGTGTTTCTGGTGCAGATTTGATGCAGTGTTTTATGTGTTTTTTTTTTTTTTTTTAGTGCAGGAACTTTATAAAGCAAATGTGTTTTTAAATGCAAGTTTTAGGCTTCCCATAGGAGACTAGACAGAAAAGAAATGCACAAATAATGCACATTTCAACAGCAACTGTATACTCACAGTGGACACAATTTTTCACATCCACTTTGCTTAGGCTACTTTCATACTTGCGTTTTTTTGCGCTGCGTTTTTTTTCCCTATACTTAACATGGGTGCGCATTGTCATGCGTTTATGCGTTTGTATGCGCATGCGTTTTTTTGTAGTGTGCGCCGGGGCGTACAAAATGCATCCTGTTGCATTTTTTGTGCGTCCAACCTGTCTCAAAAATATGCATGTGCACGCGATGCGCACGAAATTCACCCAAAAACACATTAAAGTCTATGGGAGCGCTGACGTGCGCATTGTCATGCGCACGTCAGCGCAAAAAAAGCATGCTTTTTTTACAAAATCCATGCGCAAAAAAACAAGAAAATGCATAAAAACGCATGATGCGTTTTGCTATGCGCGTTTGCACTGCGCACACAGCGCAAAAAAACGCAAGTGTGAAAGTAGCCTTAGAACAGTTAAACAGCGGATTTCTGCACACACAAAAACCCCCACAGATTTTAAGTGTAGTAACACGGCCTCAAACAGCCACTTCAACAGCTTTGTAAGGCTAGGTTCACATTAGCGTTTGAGTCCACAGCGTATCATCCGCATGCACAAACACATGTTGACGCAGCGGTTCTTAGCCGCATTATCTTACGCATGAGGGCAAAAAAATGCTGCGTATGCGTTTTTGCATGCGTTTGCGTTGTTTCTGCGCATGCGTCCGATATTTCCAATGCTTTTCCAGTAGAGTTTCCTTGACACCAGACACCCAATGGGTGTGTCTCATGGGCTTTCTATATATAGACCCTTGTACAGATGAAATCCTCGTCTTTTGCCGCTATATTCAGCTGCAAGATGGATCTAAGGCCTCTTTCACACATCAGGTTTTCGCCGTCAGGCGCGATCCGGCGCTTTTGACAGAAACCGGATCCGGCGAAATGCAATGCCGGATCCGGTTTCCCCCCCATTGACTTGCATTTGCGCCGGATCGCGCCGGATGGCCATGCGTTTCATCCGGTTATCGCCGGATCCGGCAATGTGTCGCAATGTGTCGCGATCCGGCGTCTGGAAAAAACGTCTACTGTAACGTTTTTTGTCTCCGGCGAAAAAGCCGGACACGCCGGATCCGGCGCGTCCGGCTTTTTCACACAATGAAAGCCTATGAGCGCCGCAATGCGCCGGATCCGGCGAAAGCCTGATCCGGCGGCCGGATCCGGTTTTTTGGTCTGAGCATGCTCAGTAGCTCTGCCCACAAGACATATATAAAAGCAAGACAGTGGGACCCACAGCCACACCCAACATGCCACCCAAGACAGCAACCAGGCGCAGGAGAAGGCAGGAGACCACTGCAGCACCATCCGCACCACCAACACCCCAAATGGAGCAGCAAATAGAACATGCTGAGGAGGGGAGGCCAGCAGCAGAGGAGAGACGGTAATTATCAAATAACCCATTCCTCCAAACTAGGGCTATTGAATATCAAGATATTCATTGGCCCTTTGTTTCTCTTTATTCAACAGCCGCCCAATAGATGCAGCAGCAGCAGCAGCAACAATGGCAGCAGCTTCAACACCACCCACAGGCATGGAGTATGGCCACCAGGAAGACAGCACATCATCTTCTGGGAGCCCTCCCTCGCATCGTCAGCGTTTGACGGTAAGTTTTTATTTCCAAAATCCATCTTCTCTGTAATATATGTCTATTCATGGCCTTTTATTTCAAAACAGGAATCACAAGATGAAGAGGAGCTCCCAGAAGAAGAAGGAAGGGGTGGACAGACACCTGGAGTGGGCTCACAATTGGTAAGTTTTTTGCATCAAACGCAGAAACACAACATCACACTACACACAACACATAGAAAACAATGTTCTGCAGACCACACACAGCAAACAAATGCCTACATCCAAAGACATAACTTTTTTTGTTTTCTTCTCTAGTCTTCCCAATCTGGTGCTTGGCCAAGAGGTGCTCGCAGTGCCTCCCAGGGTCGTCGGCGACAGCAACGCGGCGGTCACCAGCGTGTAAGTATAAATATTTTTGCTTTGTTTTTTTGCACTTTTTATTTCATTTCTTTTGTGGAGGCTAATTATGTTATTTTTGTCTTTTTCTTTAACAGCCTTCACAGCGTGCTCCCGACTCTGACGGTGAGGATGGAGGGATTGATGTGGACCGCCTCATCGATCTCGTCAGAGAAAGGGAGCCGCTCTGGAATATGGCTGACCGCCGCCACGCTGACCTGATCGTTACCCGACGACTCTGGGAGGAAATCTGTTCGCTCCTTGTGGGCCGCTGGGAGGACCTCGATGTTCGTGCCCAGATTACAGAGCGTAAGTATATACAGTACCGGTTGCTTGATGTAAACCAGTGTTTCCCGAACTCCAGTCCTCGTGGTCCCCACGGATCATGTGTTGAGGATTTCTATTTACTATGGAAATCCTGAAAACATGACCCCTGGGGACCATGAGGACTGGAGTTTGGGAAACACTGATGTTGTATACTAACCACTCCTTTCTCGTTTCAGGGAACAGAATTGTGAATCGGTGGCGGTCTGTGAGGGATCGTTTCAAGAAGGAGTTCAATAAAGAGATGCGGGCCCCGAGTGGATCTGGAGGACGCAGGAGCAAGTACAAGTACGCAGAAGCCCTGTCGTTCCTCCGTGAAACAATGGTCACCAGAAGGTAAATATTACACACCACATGTGAAAAAAAATGTTAGATGTAAATTTTTTTTTCAGCCAGGGCCATACCATGTCAGTATTTTAATTGTTTTTTTTTTCTCTTTATTCCACAGCACGGTGAGCAGCACTCGGGAGCCTGCACGATTGGACCCTTCTGAGGCGATCCCTGAGGAGACCGGCACCGAGGGACACTTCGACCGCCCCGGTACATCTGCACCTTCCCAGCCTTCCCACACATTCGACCCATCTGTCCCATCCACCAGCACAGGAGCATCGTGGCCGCCTACATTACATGAAGCTGCTGATGAGGAGATCGCTTTCCCTTTACCCCACCCTTCTGCCCCTGCCACCTCTAGTACACCTGCGGGTACTGGGCGGCAGCGGCAGAGGGGTCAGGAAAAGACTTATGCGCCAGAGTTCTTGCATCTGAATGCATCTTTCCAGAACTGTCTAAAAGTCTTGTCAGAGCAAATCTCCGCAGGCTATCAGCAGATCAACTCCAGCATTCTGGAGGTGAAGACACTTCTGCAAACCATGCATTCAGAAGCAAGATCTTCGCCAAACCACACCTTTTTCAGGTCTGTTGTGGAGCGCATGGAAACGCTCTCTCCTGCCCAGCAGATGCATGTAATGCATTCATGCCACGCTGCTCTCCAGCAAGTTACCTCCCAACCTCCTCCTCCTCCTCCCACCACAGTAGTTCCTCCACCTGCACCCCCTCCAGCCACTTTCCATCCTCCCCCTCCTATTACATCTACACCCCCTCCAGCCACTTTCCATCCTCCCCCTCCTATTACATCTACACCCCCTCCAGCCACTTTCCATCCTCCCCCTCCTATTACATACCATCCACCTCCAGCCACTTTCCATCCTCCCCCTCCTATTACATACCATCCACCTCCCCAGCACCAGCCACCTCCCCAGCACCAGCCACCTCCCCAGCACCAGCCACCTCCCCAGCACCAGCCACCTCCCCAGCACCAGCAACCTCACCAGTACCAGCAACCTCCACAGTACCTGCAAACTCCCCAGTACCAGCAACCTCCCCAGTACCAGACATCTCCCCACTTCCAGCAACCTGCCCCGTACCAGACATCTCCCCACTTCCAGCAACCTGCCCCGTACCAGACATCTCCCCACTTCCAGCAACCTGCCTCGTACCAGACATCTCCCCACTTCCAGCAACCTGCCCCGTACCAGACATCTCCCCACTTCCAGCAACCTGCCCCGTACCAAACTCCTTCCCCATACAACTTGCCATCAACATCATCTGCTCCTACAGTCCCTGCCCAACCCTCCACTCCACCACCCACCACCTCTTCTGCTTCCCACATGTCCACCCATTCTGTAGTTTTTTCCACACCTTCACCTCTAACTGTTCCTTCCCCACAACGATCCCAGTCCTCTCTCCACACTCCCAGTGTCGAAGTGTCCCGCAGCCCCTACAGCAGTATTTCCACCACACACTACACAGAATTATAATGTGTGTTTTTAAATAAAAATGACCAGTTTTATGGTTTCAGTTTTATAGTTTCAAATTTTTATTAAACATGTTTATTAAAATTTTAAAAAAGTTTACTAAAAAAAACATTTTTCAATAAAAGTTAAATTATTTTACACTGGTTGTCTGTCATTTCTTTCTGCGGCGAAAAAGGTTAAATACAGGGTATTTAAAAGGTGAAATGGTATTCAAAACTAGGTATATAACTGTGGGTAAATTTTAGCTTTTTGCCACAGTTGTGTTCCTGGTTGTGTTTGAAGCAAAGTATTTCACCTAAAAAGTTGTGTTTATTGTTGGTGATTTCCTAACAATGTACACAACTTTTGTTAAAAGGTGAAATACTTTGCATAAAACACAACCAGGTACACACCTGTGGCCTAAAGCTAAAAATAGAGACCATGACAAGATAGCCAACTTTGGTTGGCAAAGGTATATACTGTTGGTACAGAAGGTACAAAAGTTTGGGGCACAAATCTTTCACACTCTGTCATCCTGCCAGTGTACTCTGCCTTGAGGTGACATAAAGTATAGTGCAAAATTGTCCCTCATTACTGAAACCGTCACAGAACTTCTAGTGGTAATGTCATGGTAATCTTGCAAGGTGGTTTCTTCAGAGGTGTCCTCAATGGAAATGGGTTCCTTGCAGATAACAAAATTGTGGAGTACCACGCACGCTTTGATCACCTCGTCCACAGTTTCTGTCTTGAGGTTGATCGCAGTCAATAGGACCCGCCATTTGGCTGTCAGAATACCAAAGGTACATTCAACCATTCTTCTTGCTCTTGTGAGGCGGTAATTAAAAATGCGTTTTGGTCTTGTCAATCCTCTGCTAGAGTACGGTTTCAAAAGGTGTTCTGACAGCTGGAAGGCTTCATCCCCTACACAGACAAATGGCATAGGTGGACCAGATGTTTGCGGCAGCGGTCTAGGTGGTGGGAACTGGAAGGTGTTTCCATACAGTTTACGCCCCATGGCAGACAGTTTGAAAACTTGAGAGTCATTGGAGCGGCCATAGGCCCCAATATCAACCGCAATAAATTTGTATTCCGCGTCAGCGATGGCCATGAGGACAATTGAAAAATATTTCTTGTAATTGAAATATTCCGATCCAGATACAGCTGGCTTTACAATGCGGATATGTTTCCCGTCCACAGCGCCCAAGCAGTTTGGAAACTGACATATCTGTTGAAACTTGTCAGCAATTTCAATCCACCTCTCTGTTGTGGGCTCTGGTAAAAACTCTTCAGCTAAGGAGTCCCACAGTGCACGGCATGTGTACTTCACTATTCCAGATATGGTGGAAATCCCGAGTCTGTACTGGAAATGCAGTGACGAAAGTGATTCTCCAGTTGCAAGAAATCTGTGGGGAATTAACAAACAATAAATTAGTTTTAAATCACAGCATTATACCAAAACTGACCTAACACTTGGAGATACAAATTACCACCAACAAGATTGCAGTGAAAGTGTGCTCTGATGCGATCATATCCAATAAATGTGGCTTACCTTAAAGTCACCATCAGACGCTCTGCGGGTGAAACGGAGAAGCGGCAATAGGTGTCCGCTTTTCTTATGAGGTGTGCAATGCGCTCCACCAAGTAATCAAAATTCTCCATTTTCATCCTAACATATCCAAAAAATTTATCCGGGTTTCGTCGAAGGTCCATGCATAGTGTAGAATAGACCCCACGCGTCATTCTCTTGGCTGTGATGGGGTGTATCCACAAACGTCGTCTACGATGCCTGATGCGCTGCTGTCTCGCTCTCTCCTTCTCCAGAACAATCACCCTCAAACGATTTGCCTCCGCTGTAAAATCCGCCAAATTCTTCAAAATATTTCCAATGACAACATCCATCTTCGCCAGTAAACTTGCTCTTCTCTCCAACCTGCACTTTCTCCTCTACAACCTGTCAAAGAAGGGCTGTAGGAACATGCTATATATAGTTTTCCAGTAGCCAATCCCGTTCGGAAGGCCACAAGGGTCAATTTTAAAAACCGGATCCGGCGTAATCCGTCGAAAAACGGATAGAAAAACGGATGAACCAGATGAGACGGATCCGGTTTTGTCTGTCAAGAAAAAGACGGATCCGGCAGAAAACCGGATCCGTCACATCCGGTTTTACTAAACATTTGCCGGATCCGGCGTTCCGGCACGACGCCGGATCGCGCCTGACGCCGAAAACCTGATGTGTGCAAGTAGCCTTAGCGTGGAGAGCTTCCTTGTTCATCTTGATTTGTCATTGAAATTGTCTGTTTCCTTTGCTGTGGCTTGTGAAGAAAGAAGAAGAGAAAGATGGAGAAGACATCGTAGTCACTACTGGCAACATCCCATTGTTGAAGTCCGAGAGAGCCGTGGAGGCTACCACTCGTTGTACACTGAGCTGCATGAAAACCCAGAGAAGTTTTTCGAGTACACGAGAATGTCAGCACAGAGCTTCCATGACTTGCTGCTACGTGTCCGAGGATCCAGCACCAGGCAGGACACACAGCTACATCAAGCAATTCCTGCCGAGGAAAGTCTGTTGGTTGCCCTGAGGTACGTAATTTTGAAAAACAAACATGTCGTTATTATTGTAAAAGAAGGAGAAAGATGCGGCACTCACCCAGATTTGCAGTGCAGTGTTTCTTTATTCAACCATTAAAGGTCACACGATAAAGGACGGGCAGATAACATGAGGCATGCGGGGAAAAAAGACGGACGACAGCCGTTTCGCATACACAGACGCTTCAACAGGTCCTTTATCGTGTGACCTTTAATGGTTGAATAAAGAAACACTGCACTGCAAATCTGGGTGAGTGCCGCATCTTTTTCCTTCTTTTACAAATTTACCATGTTTTTTCTGATGCTGAGCACCGTTATTCCCAGCAGTGCCTGTGATTGATCCTCGACTTGTTGCTGGTGGATTAGAGCCTTGGTGCCGTTCATCTGGGCTTTCTTTGAATTGAGTTATTATTATTGTTATAAAAGCAATATACTTAATTTTTTTTTCCATTTTCTGTTCGGCAGATTCCTGGCTACAGGAGAGACCTTATCTCTTCATTTTCAATTCCGCATTGGAGTGTCCACGCTTTCTGGGATTGTTGGAGACACCTGCCGTGCTTTATGTGATGTTCTGCATGAAGAATTCCTCCCCCAACCCACAACTGAACTCTGGATGGAAATGCTGTTAAAATACCAGGACATTTGTAATTTTCCTAACTGTTTGGGGGCTGTGGACGGAAAACACATTCGGATTAAACCTGCTGGAAGTGGATCCGAATATTTCAATTACAAAAAATATTTTTCTATTGTTCTCATGGCAATTGCAGATGCTGACTGTCGATTTGTCGCCGTGGACTTTGGTTTATTTGGATGAGGAAATGACTCACAGACTTTCAAAAACTCTGACATGGGCCAACGTTTGTATGGGAAAAATGTCAATTTTCCACAGCCACGACCTCTTCCGAACACTGAAGGACCACCAATGCCATTTGTTGTGGTTGGGGATGAGGCCTTTTAAATGTGTGCCAACCTCATAAAACCGTACTCAAGTCGGGACTTGAATCACACCAAAAGGATTTACAACTACAGACTGACAAGGGCACGAAGAACTGTGGAGTGTGCCTTTGGATTACTGGTATCTAAATGGCGCATTTTGGGAACAGCCATAAATCTAAAAACTGAGACAATTGATGAGGTTGTGAAAGCGTGTGTTGTTATGCACAATTACATCCTGGTGAAAGAGCGACCACAATTAGAACTTGACAAACCTGTTACTACCACATTGCAGGATCACCAAGATCACCCTCTGAAGAGTACAGTGGAAGTTGCCCAAATGAGGGATAAATTTGCTGCCTACTTTGTTTCAAATATTAGACGTGTGCCATGGCAAGACAAAATGGTTTAAGCCGCCAAGTTAAATGGACCTGTAATGTTACGGACCTGTAATATTATGTACCTGTAATGTTTGCTGACTTTAATACTAACACCTTGACTGTAACTTTAATAATAAACACCTTTACTGTAACACCCGTTAATACTTCACTCAACAATACACACATATTTAAATAAAGAGATAAAGAAACAGGTATTGTGAACCAAAAGAATTTTTATTAACAAGCATAAGAGGAAATTTGACAAATAAATAAAAAATAAAAAAAGGGCTTTGCTTTTGGGATCTGGGGGGTGTTGGGCTGTGATGGTAGGCTAGGAGTGGTTTCGGAGGTTGTTACAGGGGAAGTGGAAGTCAATTGGAGGATTGTTCATTCTGAAGTATGCATGCATATCGAACGCATGCGATTGCATGTCTTTGCATTCCAATGTGTTCCCATAGACAGTAATGTGTTTTTTTGATGCACTCATCCACATGCGCATGCCTGCGCATATTTGACGGATTCTTAACGCCTCAAAAAATGCAACATGTTGCGTTCGCCGCGCCCCGCCACATACCGCGAAACGACACATGCGAACCATGTTAAAGATATGTACACATGCAGATCAAACGCTGGGCACAGATAGGCTGGTTTTACATTTGCCTAAGTTATTTATTTTGGCCACAATACAACAGCAAAAAACGTACAACAGAAAAAATATCTAAAAGCATGACTACTGCCAGCACACTATGCGGATTAGTATGGAAGGAAATGTCTGATTTATTTATTGGATTTTTATAATCCTAACTTCACTCTACTACAAATACTAAGAAAACATTGTTTTTGTTAAAAAGGTTTTGCAGATGGATAGAGATTTTGGGAGGATCTGTATCTGACTCCTACTGTAACATCCAAATCCTAATAGTGTGCAATATACATAGTATTAGGATTTTATCAGTGTAAGGGCCCCGTTACATTTAGCGATGCACCAGCGATCCCGACCACGATATGACCCGGTCAGGATCGCTGGTGCATCGCTAAATTGTTGCTAGTGAGCTGCCAAACAGGCAGATCTCAGCAGCAGTCGTTACTTACCTGTCACACACAGCGATGATGACGTCCACGCGTCGCTCATCGGCGCCAGCAGGAAGCCGCCGACGAGAAACGGCCCAGGATGTTCTTGCGTGATCAGCGATAGCCAGCGGGGGAGCCGGTCGGCGGTAAGTATCACATGTAGTGATATCGCTGCTGCGTCACAAAATCGGTGACGCTTTAGCGATATTGTTAGCGATAACGCTATGTGTAAAGCCCCCTTAAGGTTAGATCGTTAAAAGAAGCATGAAGAGAAGCTAAACCGCACATGATGACAAGTATGCCCGTCCATGTGAGAGTAAATTAGGTTAGTGTTAGGATTCTGCATGATGTAGATCATTGGTGTAGCTGCGTTGGTTTTCCATAACCTAGTGGGTGTTGGATAGGAGAGCAGGAGAAGACAGTGAATGACCAGTGGGATCTGCCATGGTTGCAACTGTGAGGAAAATTGATGCTGTAAAGGAAAAAAAAGAAGGCATAACCTAACAAAGGAGGGTGCTATAGGAGTGAGTAGTGCTAACCTGAGAAGGTTATGTAAGGCAACCACTGTAAAAATCTCAGATACCAGCTGATGATGCCCCATGACTGGGGAAAAAACCCACCTGATGAACTTTACCAAATAGGGAAAACAACAACACTTTGAAAGTTGACTGCGCTATTTTAGGGTACATTCCCACGGTCAGTAAACGGCAGCGCTTTGGACGCAGCACACGTTCGTTGCGTCCAAAGGGCTGCCAGCTTTTGAACGCAGGTGATTCCACTTGTGTTCATTGAACCGTCTCCGCAAGATAAATAGAAAGACGCACCTCATGTCCATCTTCGCAGGTGAGCGTCGGTGCACACATAGTGGACATAGAATTTCTTGAAATCCCATCCACTATGCAGTAACATCTGGATGCTCTGTGTTGGACACTGTGGATGTGCGCAGCGTCCAACCCGCAGAGTTTACGGACGGTGTGAACAAACCCTTAAAAAAAATATCTGTTGCTGGGTTTATTGGCACTACGCGAGAGACGCTGTACTGGCATCTTTCTGAAGTTGAGGAAAAAAAATCAGTGAGTAAAACATATTGATACACTGAGACATTTAATGTCTAAAATGGACACTAAGAAACACCTACTGAGGGGCTGATAGGTGATCTGGTATGGTTCCAGCCATGACTGACCATGGGAAGGTCTAACTGCACATTAAGCCTTTTAGAGTGTTTGGCCATTGTAACCCCAGTTGAGTTTCTCTGGATTCACAGTGCAACACGGGTGAGATGTGTGGCCAGGCCTACCTACAGGATAGGCTGGTGGAGCTACTTGTGGTGTCTGAATAATGGAAAAAAAGGACCATATTTAAATTTTTTCGTTTGGTCACTTCTGTGTTGTCTTGGTCTGAAAGCCATAGTGGCAGCCTAAGTCCATGGGAATTGTCTCCTCAAAAGCATAATAAAGATTTTGATGCAGAATTCATGGTGCTCCCTCATACCCCTGCCCGTCTTCGCTCAGGCACTTTAGTGGTTACAGCTCAGAATGAAATGAGCTTTTGCCATTACCTACAATAGATTCTTTAGAATCTAGATTATATTTGTGTAGGAAACCTCCTATAGAAGGTAGAAAAGAAGCATTGTTCTAGTATGGAGGCATTACCTAATCATTTATGCTATGTAAACACTCAATGGTTTCTGCAGTAAAGCAGGCCAAGTTTGCAGCGTCGTCGGCGTGTTATTGTGTGCGGCAGCTTTAAGGACATAATTTGTATTACTCTGGGGAACTCCTACAAGGATTTAACTCCAGAGCAATAGAGGCCTCCTTCTCGGCTCTCTGGATTACATGATCTCCACCCTTCTGAGGACATCTCCGGGGAGCGCAGCAGCACAGCTCTGAAGATGCTATAGGAGACACCTGCAGCCGCAGCTCAACACGTTGCTGAGCAAATACAGACCCAGGGAAAAAAATGTCAAGTCAATCTGTGCAGCATATCCTGGCATAGGACCGAGGATTTCAGAAGTGCACACACATAGATGATGGACATCCTTTGACTCATCCTTTGGTTTTCTGATGCACAATGTAAACAAAACCATTCTGTCATTAGCAACTTCCTGTTTGTGTCCGCGCCGCAATGAAACATTAGGAGAGCGGCATCATGTGACAACCATTAGTTGCTGCTGTCTTGTTTGCCTGTGGCGTTTGCTGGAACGCTGCCCTGTATCATTTCCATGTACGTGTCTACAGCCCACATGTGGTGAAAGTTCTGCAAGCTGCAGAGGGATCAGAAAATCAGAAAGGATGACTACTTACTAATGGTAGTCATCTGCAGCTCTTTTGCTAGGTGATAACTACATAACTACATGTCCCAGAATAAATAATCAGCTGGAGTCTACTGCAAGCAGGAATGCTAGTCTGCAGTGCTCCATAGAGACATACACGGGGTGAGGAGCAATCAAGCCATCAGCAGGCTTCATACTATGCTAGCTGGGCTCTCCACAACAAGAGCTTGTTACTAAAAGGGTCCTAGTTTTTGATTTTTTTTTCTTATTCCTGCTGATTCCATAAGTTTATTCAGTGCTCACATTTTAGGCCTTCACTAGTGATGAGCGAACGTTCTCGGATAAGGTGTTATCCGAGCATGCTGGTGTGCTGAGCGTCTTCGGCGTGCTCGAAAAATATGTTAGAGTCCCCGCAGCTGCATGTCTCGAGGCAGTTAGACAGCTGTAACACATGCAGGGATTGCCCATTTGTCTAACAGCCGCAAGACATGCAGTCGCAAGGACTCGAACATATTTTTCCAGAATGCCTAAGACACTTGGTTACCACACAAGAATGCTTGGATAAAGCCTTATCTGAGCACGTTCGCTCATCACTTGTCTTCACCAATGGGGTTTGGCTCTTAGGGTAATAATGCAGATCAGCCTAAAGCCAGCCCCAGAGAATCCTTACATAATTTTTTAAAAAAATACAAAAAATCAAAAAGAACAAAGTTGCTCATGTTCTGCCTGTTGCCGATCTCTGCTGGCTCAGAGCAATCATGAACCATTCATGCTGGTGATTCTGCAGCTTCCGGTGACGCCATGTCTCAGAGTAGCTTCATCTCTGCTGCTCTGTTCTGTTGACAGGGTGTGTCTGCCGATGTCATGCTGATTGACAGCCGGCTTCCCGCTGCATAACTGGACGAGCTGCTTTGTGGACGTGAAGTGAAATGAAGCAGTAGACTCGCTGGCGGGAGCTTTCCGTGACTGCTCTGAGCCGGCAGAGATTTTTGCCAGATAGGACAGTGATGTTCTCATCCCACTGACAAAGCAGAGAACTGCCACCTGCCCCATTCACATAAATGGAACTGTGAAAAAACTGGAGAAAATAGAGTCTAAGCTAATTTACAAAAATACCAAACTTTATTCATCATAAAAGTAATGACATAAATGTCATTAGAGCAACAAAGCGACATGTATAATACATTAGTAAGCAGACAATGTGTGAAGAGGGTACATATAATTTAAAGTGACCTAAATACCCTAAAAGGTAGCATACACTGCCATCTCAATTGGCACATGCGGGACAAAAATTATATTTATATACTACCACTAACAAGACAGTCTCAATAAACTGCATGATCCAAAGAAGTAATAAGCGTAATGCAAAACCTCAGCATCTGTAGCTCTCCCATAAGTAGTATGTAGAGAATGAAGCCTAATGGTGTAAGTAAAAACAGGCAGAGCGCCAGAATGCAGCGGTATATAAGGAGACTGAAAGATAGTGGCTATATATAGGCATGTGGCAGAAACATGTAAAAAAGTTTTAAATCAATAAACAATGCATCACTTGTAAATAATTACCCGTCATGTGTCCAAAGGGGAGGGCAGGAAAAGCAAACCCCGACGTACGTTTCGATGTATTAACCTTCCTCAGGGGGCATGCCTGTGCCAATTGAGATGGCAGTGTATGCTACCTTTTAGGGTATTTAGGTCACTTTAAATTATATGTACCCTCTTCACACATTGTTACTTTTATGACGAATAAAGTTTGGTATTTTTGTAAATTAGCTTAGACTCTATTTTCTCCAGTTTTTTCATGATTTATTAATGAGTCGCTGCTGTCATGCAATTTTATTTCCTTTCGTGGAAATGTGGTAATTTTGCCACCATAGTAAATTAATTATGGTTTGGAGACTTGTTATATTATAAATGGAACTGTTCAGATAAAAAAAAAAAAAAAAAGTAAGGGGACCCCCACTCCTCTTGTGATGGTATTTCCTTTTAAGCAATCAATATAAATATATACCGTATATATATATATATATATATATATATATATATATATATATATACACACTCACTGGCCACTTTATTAGGTACACCATGCTAGTAAGGGGTTGGACCCCTTTTGCCTTCAGAACTGCCTCAATTCTTCGTGGCAGAGATTCAACAAGGTGCTGGAAGCATTCCTCAGAGATTTTGGACCATATTGACATGATGGCATCACACAGTTGGCGCAGATTTGTCGGCTGCACATCCCTGATGCGAATCTCCCGTTCCACCACATCCCAAAGATGCTCTATTGGATTGAGATCTGGTGACTGAGGAGGCCATTTGAGTACAGTAAACTCATTGTCATGTTCAAGAAACCAATCTGAGATGATTCGAGCTTTATGACATGGCGCATTATCCTGCTGAAAGTAGCCATCAGATGTTGGGTACATTGTGGTCATAAAGGGATGGACATGGTCAGCAACAATACTCAGGTAGGCTGTGGCGTTGCAACGATGCTCAATTGGTACCAAGGGGCCCAAAGAGTGCCCAGAAAAAATTCCCCACACCATGACACCACCACCACCAGCCTGAACCATTGATACAAGGCAGGATGGATCCATGCTTTCATGTTGTTTACGCCAAATTCTGACCCTACCATCCGAATGTCGCAGCAGAAATCGAGACTCATCAGACCAGGCAACGTTTTTCCAATCTTCTACTGTCCAATTTCGATGAGCTTGTGCAAATTGTAGCCTCAGTTTCCTGTTCTTAGCTGAGAGGAGTGGTACCCAGTGTGGTCTTCTGCTGCTGTAGCCCATCTGCCTCAAAGTTCGACGCACTGTGCGTTCAGAGATGCTCTTCTGCCTACCTTGGTTGTAACGGGTGGCAATTTGAGTCACTGTTGCCTTTCTATCAGCTCGAACCAGTCTGCCCATTCTCCTCTGACCTCTGGCATCAACATGGCATTTCCGGCCACAGAACTGCCGCTCACTGGATTTTTTTTCTTTTTCGGACCATTCTCTGTAAACCCTAGAGATGGTTGTGCGTGAAAATCCCAGTAGATCAGCAGTTTCTGAAATTCTCAGACCAGCCCTTCTGGCACCAACAATCATGCCACGTTCAAAGGCACTCAAATCACCTTTCTTCCCCATACTGATGCTCGGTTTGAACTGCAGGAGATTGTCTTGACCATGTCTACATGCCTAAATGCACTGAGTTGCCGCCATGTGATTGGCTGATTAGAAATTAAGTCTTAACACACAGTTGGACAGGTGTACCTAATAAAGTGGCCAGTGAGTGTATATATATATATATAACAGTTACTCCAGGATAAGTTAGAATTAGTAATGAGCGAGTATGCTCATTGCTCAGGTTTCCCTGAGCATGCTCGGGTGATCTGAGTATTTGGAAGTGCTCGGAGATTTAGTTTGTTGTCGCAGCTGCATGATTTGCGGCTACTTGACAGCCTGAATACATGTTGGAATTCCCTAACAAACAGGCAATCCCCACATGTATTCAGCCTGTCAAGTAGCCGCAAATCATCATCTGCGGCGACAGAAATTAAATCTCCGAGCACTTCCAAATACTCAGATCACCCGATCAGCGAGTATACTCGCTCATCACTAGTTAGTATTTAAGGTTTGACCGCTGGGTATCCTACCGATCATCACGTGATATTTTCTAACCAGCCATTTTTTCTACCACAGCTCTTCCAGGACAGCCGATACCTTGCTTGAACCAGAATACCCGTTTTAACATACCTGTCCATCCCTGTAATACCAGGCACAGGCATTGTTGCTCTGAAGCAGCTGCTTAGTTTGGGCTGGCTGCTGGGAATAACTCTTATCTAGCAAAAACAAGAGCGCACAGGATTGGAAAGCGAGGTTACAGATCATCACATTTACAGCTTTGTTCTGTTGCCAGGATAGTTTCATTAAAACTTTGTAACTCATTTCTGAGTTGTTCCTTAGAGGCAGAGAACAGTTCTGGCAACTTCCAGTACTTATCAGCAGTGCTGCGAAGTTTTCCTCTTTTTTTTTATCTTTGTAAACATTTCCAGGTAATTAAATATGGTTTCAGCTCTGGAGTTTATTGACTCTCATGCAGGTTTTTGCTTACCTGGGGATCAACATAGCTTGGCGAATTTAGCCAGAGGAAGATTACAATTAACGGAGCTCCTATACTGGTCTTTTCAATATTCTAAGCTTTTTCTACTTTTTAATTATACCCCATGATGTTTTAATTACAAGGCCTATCTTATCAATGACATGCTCTGCCCACCATTTACCATTTCATACATTTTTAACCACTAGGTGTCTGAGGGAGTTACACAGATTATACATGCATTTGAGGCTTCTTATGCTCCCCTTAAGTGGGTATTGTCGGATAGTGCTTGTAAATACAAGTCATTTTCAAATTTACTTATTAATATTTTTAGCTGTTCTTAAGAGATTAACACTTTTCTGCAGAACATGCGCAACACTTACAAGTTCTTTTCGATCGAGCTTGTAAGCACTGTTTCGAAGCTGGCCAGGATGACTGGAGCATGCTACGATCGACTAATTCTCGTCAGCTGCAGCACAGTGCTTACAAGTAGAGATGAGTGAATTTGTTCGGATTTTCTACCCGAATCTGATTTTGACATATTCGGGCCATATTCGAACACTATTCGTGCCGAATGTATGTCTTATGATCGGTTCCGAACACATTCGGTAATTTCTACGCCCATTGACTAATGACGTTCGGCCGTGTTTGACGAATATTGCAAATAACAATATTCAATTCCGATCGGATTCGGAACCGAATCCAACAAATTCACTCATCTCTACTTACTGCGATGGTCGGTCTCCTAGGTAATGATCTGTAAACCAAAGAAAAGTGTTAATATTTCAAAAAGGACTGTGAGTAAATTCATAAAGTGCTTGTTTTTACAATTTTTTTTGCAGAAATGAACAAATCAACAATGTAGCAAGTCAATCTGAGTTTGTTTAGCGCCGCTTTCTTCAGCACTGTATGTAAACGATTATATTAGTGTGATTATTCGTTGGCATACAGTTCCTTTCTTGTTGGCGGCACATTCCATTTTGTAAGGGGTGATGCGCTACCAACAGAAAATAAATTTCATGTCCACGTAAAGTGGACAAGTGCTGCTGTAGACATAACACCATAGGGGAGATTATCCTAAATGTGCCAGAATTCTGAAATAATTTGCCCCCAAAAACTGTCTTTCATGATTTGCTACAAGTTTATGATGTGTTTTAGGCATTTTCTGGACCGTTTCTGACAAACGTGGCATTGCTGAAATAGGGTCTCGTTTAATGAAAAGAAGACATTTTAAGACTGCTCAGTTCAAGGCTTCGATTACTCATGACCTGAGTTGGTCACACTGGTCTTAATGAGGTGGGCGTGCTAGAGTCAGATGATTGATTCATTCAGAGACGCACAACTCTTTTTGAATCAGGAGCGTCGGACTAGTAATGTGTCCTTTTCCATAAATCCTCCTCCAGTTATGAATTCAACGTGTGGCAGCCGTCACATCCCCGTTTCTCCCCTGCTCTGTCCACTTTTTGGAGCTGAATGAGTGGGAACGCCAGTGCTGTGGAGGCAGAGTCTTGAGTCATGGAGTCGGTATAAAATGGACCGCCTCAGACAATATATAATAAATTGGCTACAATAGTTCAAGGCACTATGTGCTGAATATTTTTTTCATAAGAATGTGGGAAAGTTATCAAATTGAAGTAATTGATTCATCACTCATTTAGAGTGCCTAAAAAATCAGAAGCTGGGGATTTAACTCCTGGCATTTTCATAAAGGAGTGGAAGAACTTGCTGTTCTGCTTGTCCCAGAGAGGAGGTTTAATCGCAGATGGCATTGCTGCTTTAATGAAACGGAGAGAGACAACGATATAAGAAAATACATTTTTCCTGGCAGCTATTCATGAGGACCCAAGTCATCGTATATTGCTGGGTGATCAACAGCTTACTAAAGATAGCAGTTAGGATGAGTGGGCTACAGGACGGCCAAGAGCAAGAGGACTCAGGTCTTGCTAGTGCTACTGCCACCGTATCTACAGCCTCATCAGATGAGGAGTTTCATTCTGAGAAGTATTTGGACAACATGAAGCAGGCAAAGAGAAAAATATTCCCCTCCCATAGCAAAAAGATTGACCAGATTTTAGGAAAATCTTTCACTTGCTCTCAAAGAAGTAGAAGAGTTCAACCATTCATCAAAACTGACTGTGCACGAGGCAATTCCTTTATACCGTGAAATTGTTAGAGATGTTGCCCGTGCACCACTTTTCCACCAACCTATTTAGTGTAGAGGTTGTTCTCTAGCCTTACATTAGGTCAGATTTGAGGTCATATATGAAGGAGAATCTGATGGAGGTGATACCATTTCTCAGCACAAATTCATAAACTGCTCAAATGTTATTCAGTATGTTTTTGTCGAAAACTCTTTTTTCCTCACTTACTGCATAATGCTTTGAATATTTACAATTTATTAAAAAGTTTTTTTGTGTTCTAAAGTTATATTACAATAAATATATTTTATGTTCTATATAGCTTGATTATTGTATCATAATGGTGATTAAAAGCCTGATATTACCATTTTACGGCAGTAAATTTGTCCTTTAAACATGAGTCATGTATGAGAGAGTCGGACTCAGAGACATTGATGACTCCGAGTGGGAGGTTTGGCTTACCAACTCCACAGCCCTATTTGCGGCAAAATGTTGCGACTCTCCAAATCGTTTTATGCCAGAATACTAAAAACGAGACAGTATTAATTAAAATATATATATATATATATATATATATATATATATATATATATATATATATATATATTACAACCCTGGCTAGAGAAGGGAGTCCCAAAGCATAACCACAAACAAAAAAAAATACAAAGTGTGCAAGGACCAAAAAATTGCAATAAAATTTAGTTTATTTTAACCTTAAAGTTAAAAAACTAAAAGGTGGAAATATATTACATCAAACACAAAGACGATTTGGTGGGTGACAAAGAAAGTCCTATGGTTTATATGGCACGAATCACAGCAATAGAAAAGGTACGGTATATAAAGGATGCATATAACAAAAAATAATAATGAAAATTATGTACAAAATCAGATATGCATGGCATATACGGTACATTGATTTGATTTGGCGTGCCAGGGAAATGATAATCCCCTGAAAGAGGTCAGATAGAGTACAAGCAGGGATGGCTCACCAAACCAAACACATCCGACACGCGTTTCACAACTGCTTCGTCGGTATTAATATATATGAACAAGGGTATCTGTTTTTTTGAGTGTGTTCCTTTAGGGTTAGGAGCAGATTGTCATGCAGAACAAAAAAGCTATTCCTTAATATTTACAGTTGTCAACAACTTCTGTAATTATACACAGAAAAATATACACCGTTTGCCCTGAAACGTGTTCGGGTAGTAGTGATCAGGCAGCAGATGGGGCAACCGCAGAATATAAATAAAAATCCTTATTTAAAGTATTTAAAAAATGGGCATCACCGAATATTATGACAGCAACTGTAATAAAACACATGGCCGCATTCAGGAATTAATAAAGCCTTGGTTGTATTTTCATTGACTACAAGGATCTTGCTTGGAACACTGGTGCCAATGTCAGCTGCTTTTCTGTGAGGACGGGATTGCTGTCTCAGCTTTTCATAGATATTAAAGCATTTTTTAAGCCTTCAGGGATAAATGCCACATATTAAAACTAAAATATATATAAAAGTCAGTATTATGAACAAGTAGCCGCTAACCTAAGTGTAACACATAAGACTGCTATGGATTTCTAAGGTGATGCTCTCTTTTTCACGCTCTAGTACTGCTCCCGGCCTAAGCCCATGGCCATTTTGCGATTAATAACCAGGCGCTGGCCTCTTTACTCCTCCTGAATTATAAATTGGGTGTAAAATGACTCTGCAACTGAAGCCGATCCCCTCTGTCATTGGATAGTACTGAAGACATTGATGTGGCAACAGATGCCGCCTGTCACCCGTCGACAAAAGGAGAGATGTAAAGGAAAATGTTAAGATACAAAAACAGGCCCTTAGGGTATTCAGAGAGAGTAGACCTTTCAAGCAGCAGAAAGATCTGTCACAGGCACAAGGCATCGTGTCATCTTCTGGCGTTCTTCAGCATGGTGAATATCTGATATTTCTGACATAATAGTAAGACGCCAGCAATGCACAGACAGCACAGAACATGGAAAGCTCTTATTAGGTAAAATATTCACTATATATATTGCAGAACTGCTTATATTACTATTTCCCAATATCAACAGATCATTAGAAAGTCTATTTAGCTTTGTACAACAACAACCAAAAATAATGCATTCCAATCTAGCTTCAAAGGACATAAGGTTCATTTACACTGCAAGTGTCACAAGTCTATGACATCCTCCTGGGAGATCTGGGGTTAGGCAACCTTTCTGTACTGTAAACCCAGGTCTTCCATTTAGCCTGTGTGTTTTGTTCCTCATATTAAAACAGACTTTGTTTCCTTTGGAGCTGAAGAGTATAATGGCTCTTTGTATGCTGGTTAGAGACATGCAGCTCCATCTCACAGCTGCTCTCTCTATAAAACCTGGCCAAACCTTCTCATCCCTGCCTGTGAAAGTTTGCTTCCTGGCTTGCTGGAGTTGGTGTGCTGAAGTTTGAGTTCATAGTTGCTGCTGGAGATTGTTGTCTGCTATTTTTGGGTGTATGCTTTCTCCATTATCCTATTCCCATTTGGCATGTACTTTCCTATCTTTCCCTTTATTCCTCTCTATCCTTGGTAATTGTTTTTGTATGCAAGTTGCTTTTTTTATCCCTGTTTGTCTTATGTATATTTACACGTACATATCTGTCCCAGGCCTTCTGGGGGAGGGGACAGCTTAGGACATTAAAAGGAGCATAGTAAGGTTGGAGACTCAGACCTCTCTACCTTTAAGAGTACCCCATGGACAGGGATAGTTAGGGTCCTAGTTCCAGGGATAGCTTGAGGTCCCCCTTACTTACTGAAGACCATCACGTCGTGAAAGGAATATTTTCGAGAACAAACAATCCTAGAAATTTACATTTCACAATATTGGTGCAGTTTAAATTGGCTGCTGTTCACTTGATGAATGAGCAAAAGGCTCATTTATTGGGTGGAATGATCTTTTTGTATGGCACAAAAGATGTTGGTTCTTGACACCACATTGTCCTGTGTAAACCTGTGTAAAGCGGAATCAGCTTGTTTAAACAGGTTATAAAATTAATTAATGCAAATAACTGATCGGTGGTCTTTAGTGCCCCTGGTCGGGTAATGTAAATGCACCTATAGTGCGGAGTAGTAATGCTCACGCCATTGTCGGGAATCTTAAAATAAACAGCAAAGACGCGATTAAGTTCTTGCACAGGAAGTAAGGCCAAAGGTTAGTGTTCTGGATTTCCTGTCTAGTCACAAAGGGGATAATATTTTTAGAATTGTGTTTACTGTAGAAATATATATGTCACATATGCATGGGGCACAATGACCACTGACATTAGAGTGACCGCTCAGAGAACTCATTACAGTAAGTTTAGGTGCAGTACCTGATGGAATAAATTGAATTAACCCACTTCAACCTTCATGGCTACAGTGACTGGTAAGGGCCAGTTCATCCACAATCTGGAGACATGTTCACACAATTCTCACTCTTCCATCCTGATGAAATTATATGAAGAGGATTTCTCTACTCCAAAAAGTTAGTAATAGAAATAGGAAATCTTCTGTCCGCTGATGACATGAGGATGCAAAAGAAAAAAAAAAGCTGATGCAAGCTGGAAAGAGCCAGTGAAATAGAGCGGTAGAGATTATGGGAGCTAGCTCTTCTAGTCACTGGCTTCCCTTGAGAGCGATCGCTTCCTTCAGCGGACGGTGTGCAGGCTGCTGATGTAACGTAGAATCCTCATTATATCAGTGGATATATTCACTTTTGCAATATATACCATGCAAGAATGAGGCACTAAGGCAGAAGATGAGCAGTTCTCCATATGGGTCATCTGGGAAACATAGAACATCACTTTCCCTGCATTAGAGGAAGTGTCATATTTCCGCATTAAAAAAAATCCCTTCTATACAAATCCTTCCGTCATCACCAAATAATAGAATCTGTACAGAGGCGCCTTGGCCATCTGTAGCGCTATTACAGATCCTATAGGCATCGTCATCCGGCTTACTATGGTACTGCCCAGTTATGTAACATTACATCCGGGGCTCACCTACATAATTAGCTATAGCAGTAGGCAGGTCTTCACGGGGCATATTAAGTCCCATTGCTACAATTTAGGCTTCGACTAACTACAAGTAGATCTCTCAGCCGAGTCGGACAACATACAATCCATAATACATTTACACGTCAAAGGAAACAGATCACCTACAAAGTTCTCAATAAGGTTTGTACATGAGGGATGACTATTATTTCAAACAATTCATAAATTGTTGAAGTAAAGGAGTCACCTCTGCAGCCAAGTGTCCATGTGTGAAACTACTGTGGGGAAGACAATGCAAGAATTTAGAAGAAGAATTGCTAAACATCCGAGTTCTCTTTGCGGTTGGTGAAGATACATGTGTGTGCCAAATCAATGTGGAAACCAAGTGGATTTACCAATTAAATGCATTGAGCCCAAATGATTTGAATGAGGATTTCATGTTTATGGCAATCTTATAAATGTCCTGAAAATATAACCAGATACATAAGAGATAACACTATTTTTGGACACGTTATCAACTGTATTACCGTATGTATTTTTTTTTGCAGTTTTTCTCGCTACACTAGAAGCCTCAGCAGCAGTTTTTCTCGCTACACTAGAAGCCTCAGCAGCTTCTCCTTTTCTCCTTGTTCCTTTTGCTTACATCTTCTCTCTCCTCTCCATAGAAATTTATAGCAACAGGTGTAATAAGGTAATAAGGTTCATTAAAACAGACAGATATGTAGACAGATTTCAGCAGTTTTTGAGAGTGAATGATCGCTGCAAAAGTCAAAAAGTGATTGGCAAATGGGGAAAAGAGAAAAAATGTTTCTCTCATACGATATTATACAAAGTTTCTTATCTTCACTTGTACTATTGATTTATGGAAAAAAGGTGTAGTTACTATTTAAATATTGATCACTGATGCAATCCTTATTATATATCAAGCTGCCTAGGATTCGGTAGAAACTCAAACATCTGACTATCCTAGCAGACTCCTCTGTACTGCTTACCTGGAAGGAAACATTAGAAGACATGGTCCCCAAAGAGCCTCAGGATCAGATGAGAGATATTTAATGTTTACGGCCAGAAATAGGACAGCAGGATTTAGGATGGCCATTTGCAGGATAAGTGTCAACCAAGGGGACATTTATCTTGCAAGTAACAAAGAAGGATCAGACTTGTTTGTTCCTATTTTCCTTGACAACAGGCAACTCCTTTTTGTATTAAAAAAGCAGAAGACTTGTGCTTGGTTTACATGGGCTGACTGCTGTGGTTAAACGACTGCTGACCGGCAACATGCAAACTACTTAGTGGCCTGTTTGGAGAAGTCCATGGCACTTCCACATGTACAGAACGATTACTACTACTGAGTGCATAAAACATCAAGGCCTCGGAGGAGCATGGCCTGATTACACGACGATGTGCTTCTATGAAACACGATTTTTAAGCTTGTTTAACAATTATTTCACCCAATGAATGAGCACACTGCTCGTTTGGCAGGTGACGTGGAACACTTCCTCTCAATTATTGGCTAGTGTAAATAAGCCCGCTCACATAACTATGCACACAGCTACCACACAAGCCCAGCACAAGCGAATAATCTAATCTTTTGTTATGGGGAAAGAAAATGTCATAGGTGTCAGTGACATTTATGCCTTTTAATGACAAGGCTTCGAATCTAAGTATTTCCCATTTTAAGGAAATACATGATGTTGAATTTGAAATATTAACTAGATTTTTGTGACAGGAAAGAAGTTCTTCATTTTACCCTCAAACAAGCTTCCGGTCATGTCCCACGACTTGAGAATCATACAGTATTGTACCGATGCTGTTGCGTGGCAATAAGTTTTGCCTTCTAGTAGTTTGTCCTCCCCCTTCTAGTGCTGATGTCAGCAACTTCCTTACTTCTTCCTCAATCTTAACAACCTCATGTCTGGCAGCTCTGGTTCAGAATAGTCAATTTCACCTACTGCAGCTGTTTCAGCTACTGTAATTGTGCATAGCTACAAGAACTCAGCTTGAAAACAAACTTTCTTCTGGAATCGTCATACGTGCCTCTGGAGTAGAGTCAAGCGATCTGATATCTCTACAGGTGAGTACTGGTACATAGATACAGACATAGAAACGGTATCTCAAATGCCCCACTCTCGCAGCCCCGTGATGGAGTCAAAATACTACTCTTTCCAGACCTAATGAACTTAACATATATTAAGAGACATTGATACATAGTTGTTTTAATTTCAAATATCAAGAAAAAACACGAGTTCCATGCTTTTTATTTAATATGCATCTAAGTATCACAGATGAAATGTGTTCTTGGAAAGATATATTCCACTTGGATGGACAACCTGTCAGACTTATAATGAGACCGTATGTTCACCCCTTGGGGATTAGGCTGCTGTACAAGTCTGAATACTACAAAATAAGTGGACAGAAAAGGCAAAAAATTCCGTGTAGACCTTTACAATAACTTCCTCCTGTGAACAAAAGTTCCTGTTAAAAAGTAGCAGTCACATTCATGACATCATAGCCTCTAGCAGATGTGACAAGTTCCAGCACTATTCATCCAGCCAGCTGGCATGCTCAGTATGACTACAGAATATATTAGCAAGTAAAATGAGCTCCTTCTCACTTCCACGGTGTCGCCACAATATGACTGGAGCAGTGCCGGGTGGATACAGGAAGGATTGAGTTTCCCATATGCATTTCACAACCAAATTGTACAACAAAGAACACAATGGAATAATAAGAGTCTGCCGTGAGTTTGTGCACACCATCCTCCTGGAAAGGTTGGAAGGTGACTGTGTTTTGTGTAAGGCCATGTGATGTATGCAATAGATCACACAGCGAAATGCAGTGTCAATCTGTCTGGTAGTCGGCTCGCACTGTATTTAATCACTGTCTCCGTGTTTTGTCTGAAACCATTTACATTAAGAGTTGAATAGACGGAAACTTGAACAATTTCCAATTCTTAACTTCTATTTTTCTTCTTTTACCAAGCGATGCCAATATCATCAAGCAATGTCGTGTGTAGCTACCTACATGGTCAGAGGTGCACGTTCTCAATACATTATTTTTGGTGTTTTCTGAAAGTTTTACAGTAAGTGAGATGCAAATTAGTTATCCTCCCTAATAGATCATTTACCAAATCGCTCACTATTTAGATACTTGCTCAATCATACTCAATTCTTCAACATTCTGCGCTTGTACCAAAATTCTCCAGGGAACAATTTGTACATTTTTGTTACTGTCTGGAAAGACAGACACCACATGAAAGCACAAATGGAGTCCATTTAAACTCTGTATGTGTCACGCTAATCTGTGGTTCCATCACAGATTCCAGGTGATTCCCCAAAAATTCCCCCGGAATCCCTGCATTATGACCAAAATTCCAGACCTAATTTCGGTTCTC
The DNA here is from genome assembly GCF_039654945.1 of Dendrobates tinctorius. Classification (NCBI taxonomy): domain Eukaryota; kingdom Metazoa; phylum Chordata; class Amphibia; order Anura; family Dendrobatidae; genus Dendrobates; species Dendrobates tinctorius. Next base: position 32,976,003 of record NW_027361708.1, on the reverse strand, counting down.
ATGCCCTTAACTAACAGCACCAGACACATATATGATGAGGTTAGTTCAGATTATGAGACCCAAAGTTGGGCTGGGACTTGTAGTTCGATTTGGAATATTGAGCCAATGTATAAGTGCTCACTGTTAAGCATCCATATCATTTATTCTTGATTTACTTTGCACTTATATAGTCAAACAAAATGAAGTAAAAATAAATATACAGTATATTACTTATGTGTATTAACACATGTAAGACACCGGTACCATGTACACACATGTAGTAGCAGCAGGTACCAAAAGAAAGAAGTGAAAGAAATATCTGAGATAAAACCAGATGTTTTTTAACTCATCTAAAGTGAAATACACAAAAAAATACTAGTATAGAGAAAACACACAGCAAAAATACAGTAAATGGGATGGGAAAACACCTGGATGAAAATGAACTCCCTACAGTATCAATGTCTACCACTAGATGGCATAACATAACCACACATGCAAAAAAAAAAAAACACTGAAAATGACATACAATCAATGTGACTGAGGTAGAATAACAGGAAGTCATGAAACCACAGCACCCAATGCGCGTTTCGCTTGAAAAGCTTCATCTGGAGGTGTTTGGTTGGTATATAGGGTATTTCACCAACAGCTGACCAAAAGAGACAAAATACAGAAGTGCCTGCAGGTGTGTGGGTTGTTAATACAACATTCTACACCCATGACAGCATGCTGACCTCAAACCTGTTTGCATGCCAGTGATCAATAAATCAATAAGTGCTATAGTCCAATGTAAAAGATAGGGCATAATCAAGGTAACAAGGTAATAAATACACTAATGCTCCAGAACAAAATATACGGTACATATACAAACTAGTGAATATCATTTTAAAATGCTTGCTTACAAAAGCTGGTGATTTAAAGGGTTAACTGGGACTTATGTATTTTCTTCTTATGGGGCTAAGAATATATAGGCAAAAAGTTAACTACGGTACCTGCCTGTTCTGCCTGGCGCCGTTCTCTGCCAGCTCAGAGCAGTCACGGACCGAACCTGCCAGCGATTCTGCTGCTTCTTTGCCCTCACATCAACAGAGGAGCTCAATCTCTTCTAGTCTGCTCTGTTAATGGGGCATCACTGCTGACATCATTGTGATTGCCAGCTGGCTTCCCACAGTTACGCAGCAGGAAGTTGGCAGTCACTCAGCATGACATTGGCAGAAGTGCTCTGTCAGAGCAGAGAGGAACAAAAGAACAGAAGATAACAGGAGTTGTCTGTGATCACTCTGAGCTGACAGAGATTGGAGCAGGGCAGAATAGGCAGATAGGTAGCTTCTACCTGGTTGTAAGTTCTTAGCCCTATAACAAAAAAATACAAAAGGTTCTGGATAACCCCTTGAACTGTGGACTGAGTTGCTTGCAGGACCTGAAAGTCACGTGACCTGAAAGTCACGTGACCTCCATCTACGCAAATCAACAGGCCAGGAAGTCATATTTACACATATATAATACATTACTACAGACAGTGATGTTGTCACGACTCTGTTGTTGCATGTCCCTGGACCATGGGCTCCTTCCCTGACCCTAATGCTAGGGGTTCCCTAGCTCACCCTGTTCCCTGGATTATTTCTGAAGGTGAAGATGCCGGGGCCACGTACCTTGCTTTAGCTCCTGAATCAGCTCTCTCTCTGTACCCTTCCCCCACCCAGGGAAGAGGAGAGTAGTAGTGTTGTGTAATACACCAACCAGACTAAAGGTCCCGTTACATTTAGCGATGCACCAGCGATCCTGACCATAATATGACCCGGTCAGGATCGCTGGTGCATCGCTAAATGGTCGCTAGTGAGCTGCCATACAGGCAGATCTCACTAGCGATGCAGCAGCGGTCGGCGGTCACCTGTCAGATGCGGCGAGGGTGACCGTCTTCCGCCTGCGTCCATGGCTCACTCGTTGGCGCCAGCAGGAAGCCGACGACGAGAAATAGACCAGGCCGATCTTGCGCGATCAGCGATAGCCAGTGGGGGAGCCGGTCGGAGGGGAGTATCGCATGTAGCGATATCGCTAGTGATATCGCTGCTGCGTCACAAAATAGGTGACACTTTAACGATATCGCTATGTGTAAAGGGCCCTTAACAAGGTAACACAAACAGGGATAAAGGAAACAAACAATCATATAAATATACTCACAAACAACAGAGGTAAACACCAGGGAGTGGAGGATGGGGCAAAACCAAAGTAGGAGAATGAAATGAATTAGCACACACCCAAAACCTAGCAACAGTGATAGATAAATCCAAACAACGGCCACAAACAATCTCCAACCATGCAGCATAAGCCACTCTGACAACGAGTGCTAGCCAGGGCCCACATTTTATAGATTGGTGTGGCTAACAGTGAGCAGCTGAGAGCCTTAATACAGGAAAGGTTCCAGGAGCTCTCAACTGAAGTGCTTCTAATCAGTGCAGGAGTAGGAGAAATCAGACGCTTTGGTCTTCTGGCTCCTTTCTGTCACAGTAAACCAGAGACAGATGTGACCTTTGACCAGATAGTTTCATTATGCTTAATTTCAATTGCATTTTGTAGATAGAGTGACTGTGAACCCCAAACCACAAGGCTCATGCTTCTCAAGCTGCCATAACAATCTGCAGCAGCTGCGACGGTCTGCAAAGGCTTTCAAATCCGATATAGCACAAAATAAAGGCTGTCCAATTAGGTTGTGCTCCTGAAATATTCTCCAGCACCTTATAGCAGGTCTGACTATAAACATATAATATTTATAGTGCACTTTTGTAACCAGACATACTTCTGGCCCGAGGGAGAAGTACGCTGACGGTTTAGCAAAAAGCCATGTCACAACACAAATTCGACATGTTCCATCATTTTAAATGTCTCTCTCTGTCGTCACCTGTAATGGGATTCATTAGGTTCTGCAGTCTGTAAAGCCAGGGGCCCGGCTGCTACTTCAGAAGTGTCAGTCAATCCATGTCGAAGAACTGGTTCTCAAGCTTAAATTGAGACTTAAGGATGGACAATCATGTGTGCAAAAATGAAAAATACCTCCACAACGAGAATTTCAACCAACAATGACATCTAAAGATTTGTGGCATGCTGCAGAACACATAATGCAAAATACGCTCATTTTAACCCGTCCCCTGCCAGTGCAGAGTGGGATGAGAACACTGGCACTTAGCTAAACGACTGAGCACTTTTAAGCACATATTCCCTTACAATCATTGCCCTCAGTTTTTCGATTTATGACTGTGGGTTACTTGTGAGCGCTCTTTTCCCAATAGTAAAGGATATATTGTATGATCGCATGAGAACAGGACGCCCGCAAACCACAGTTCTGACTGTATGAAACACATGCCAGCCTACAAAACATACAGCTATCCTTCCCATCTCACCTCACCGCAAATACCCGCCCTCTGTAATTACGCTTTTGGAAGACGCAGCATTCTTTCCAGTCACTGGTAATGAGAGGGTGCTGCAAGCCAAAAAGTAATTACAAACTTTAAAACAAGCAGGCGCCTTCTTGAAGCAAAATTAAAGGGCTGCTGTATGTCGGCCTCTTCTACTGTACACCTTATTAAAGAGAGACCCAGACAGAGGAAAAGACCTGAAGGACACATAAAGACAGTGCCAGGAGGGGTCGAGGCGGATAAGGGGACTGTTATTTTCTCAGGGAATTCTCAAAACAGACCTCCCACACCTAACCCAAAAGCATATAGAAACAATGCACAGACTATGCAGGAAGCTGGCACTATACCCACTATCTGCATAGGCCCTGGCAAGTAAAACGCATTTTTCACTTTAAACTTTTTACTTATGTTAGCTACAACAGTAGTCTTTAATTTTGAGCAGGAACAAAGCATTGAACAAATAGAATTTGGCAGCTCCAACATCAAGATCCTTTTTCCCTGTAAGAAGGAAGATACAGATCTTCAAATGTACATGTTACAATGATTTACAAAAGCAGCAAATATTAAAAGAAAAGGTCTGGAGATATTTTTTTATGAAACATAAGAAACTGATGTATATTAAAAGTAGAGGCTGTCAGAAGGAGGAGAGCAGCGACAGGCCGACATTGGATTTGCCATAATGCAACCTGCGTTCGTACTTGTTTGCAGCAATGTAACTTCAAGCTGTATTTAAAATAAAGCCCCGAGAAACTAATATTTGTAGGTGTACGGGGACTGTGAGGGCCATTGTAAAACCTTCAGTTTGCGCCTTTTGAGGTAGTCTATTCTGGATATAACGTGTGTTTTATAATCATCATCCAGTTGTAGAAGCCATCCTCTTTTCAACTTCAGTTTTACAGCCTTGCAATATGATTTAGGATTGTCATAGATCACAACCAGAGAGGATGGGGTGGGGACTTGCGCTGAACCCACCATGCTATTACCTTTTTGTCATGAACAGCCCTCTGCTGCCCTTTATCGTTTGGACAATTACGCAATTGACCAACGATTTGAGGAGGTGTCGGCAGGATATTTTATCCCAAGTCATATGGAAGGGCTCATTATAGGATCGATATTGACTTTTAGGATTGCCATTTCCAATAGGTGGCGCTATAGTTCAAGTCCTCTTCCTCTCTGAAGAGACAATTTGCATAGCAAATTCGAGTCAGACTTGATCCTCTGTGGATCGATATGCTTATCTCTAATGGAGAACAAACTAACCCAATGTTTATGATGCCACAAAACCCAAAAAGTAGATAGATTCTATGAAAATGTAAAACTCGAATTGTAATAATTCTTGAAGGTTTCATAAACAGGTGCAAAAATAAAGTGGCATTAATATACAAAGTGTGTGCCAATCTATGCAGATGAGCCTTAAACTTTTTACATTAATTACTTTTTTAATTAAATACATTGTTAAAGTTAAATGTCAGATTCAGTCTCCCCACAGAGATGTAGTGACAGAAACATCATTGGATCACAGTAACATGCAAATTAGAGCAAAAGGACAGATTTAATGGCAAAGTAACATCTTAACCTTTTTATGGCAGTTCTGCTATGAACTGTAACTCAACTCAGTTTTCTCTTCCTTTTAGGCCAAGAATAATACTTTTTTATGTCATGATGTCATTAATATGTTATCCTGGTTGGCTTGGAAAATAAAAATGAGAGCTATAGTAACCTGGTGATGATCCTTGTCAATACAATAAGATGAAGAATTTACACCCTGCAAGAATAAAATTTCAACACCAAGAAGGAAACGTTCCGACCACAGTATATTATTCTGCACCATAATCCCGGGAGTAAATCGGGTGCGACGCACCCTGATGAAGGCCTCATCATGGCGTTGTTCACATGCTTAGTGGCATTAGCTCCTTAGTACCCGTCACACTTGTGGACCCCAGCCTAATTGTGAATGTACATCTATTTAAGCTAACGGGTTACATTATTCCTGAATAGAAGTTCCGCTTCATCCTACTGAAAGAGGCCATTACAATTAGGCAACACTGCTGCCATGAAGTGGTATATTTGGTCTGCAACAATGTTTAAGTGAGCAACATTGACATATATACCAGAATCCAAACTTTCTCAGATCACAAAGAATCACATTACCCCCATTTGCCTTCTAACCATGGGCACTTTGGCGGCATCTCTTTCCAAAGTAAATAGTGCACGTGCGCCCAGCAAATCGAGAGGATGTAAAAGTAAGGTGTTCAAGTTACCTTTTTCCACTGCTTCATTGTCCAGTTTGGATCATGTAGGGGTTTCCAGTGGTAGACAAGGGCCATGAGCAGGACTTTAAGTTTGTGCTGCTAATGTCCATTGATATCTGCCACCAAGCCATCTCAGAAGTCATATAGAGTTCATGTCTTGACAGGGAAATCATATGAGGAAGACCTTTACAATATTATGATTTTAATGTTATGACAGTGTATTGTATTATTTTGTTTGTACATCCTCAAAAAGCTATTACACTTTCACCGTCCTATTAAAAGTCCTTTTATGGATATGTTGAGGACCCGTAGAAGCACATACAGCGCAAAACGGCTGTCGTCCGGTATGCTCCACCCAGGACTCTTGTGCCTCTGTAATTTTATGTGACTCCAATAAAAGGACTTTTAATGGGATGGTGAGTGCCACCCTTATTTCTACTGACATATACTTTGCCCTAGTTATTTATTCCTTTGGGTTAGCACTTGAGATCCCTGGGGCGGTACACTCAGCGCTCCCCTGACACGATCACCAGTGTCTTTCTCACATTTTCATAACTTAGAAGCTGCAGCTCAGCAAATGCAGTCAGTCACCATTCCAAAAGGGTGCCGCTGTGGCTTTTTGTGCCTTTAACCGGTCATCTGATTCTTTCTGCTCAAACTGCTGGCAGTATGAATCAGAGTCTGGCTGTATGATTGCAGCTAGGTATATTTTTCTCTGAAAACATTATAGCATTTCAGAGATAATACACTTCAAAGATCCGGAAGGGGACTAAAGCCAAAAATGAAACTAGTCCAGCTCCACCCCCAAGTGACTTCTCTCAGCACTGCCCCCATCCAACTCCTCCCAGCGCCACTGCAGGTGATTGACAGGTCGCAGTTTATGTAGACACAAGGGAGAGATCTGTCAATTACTTCTACAAGAGCTGGGAAGAACCAACCACAGGCGAAGTTGGACGAGTTCTGGCTAAGGTCCCCAGCCAAATTTTGATTGTAACATTTCGCAGTTGCAATAACACAGTCAGTCCCTGATTCAGCCATTCGCTGTTTGGGCAGCATGTATCAGATAACAGGTTTACTTTCACCTGGCTCTAAAGGGGGTCTCAGCCTCACGTGCATTAGTGGCTGTTTATGGCAGTCTATAGGTAGTTATATAAATAACCGGACATGGGCTATTTCTTTAAATACAAAACAATTCAATACATAGCTATGATAAAGTTGACAATGTGGAGCCTCCTTGTTAAACTGCCTGTCACCTCATATGGGATTCACCGAGAATTACTACTTGCATTGATCAAGTCTGTTCAGTAGTTGCCCTTTGATATCCATCTTCGCTTCAGATTCCCAAGTCATTACCCATTATTGCATTGGCCACAATACAATGTTCACCGGGAACGGCTCCCTCAGTCACAGACTATGCTGGGTCACCATTCATCCTGCAGCTTTCAGCCGCGTCCTACAAATCAAGGCTGGAAAAGGTTTACTGTTCACTTGTACATTATTTACCATGGGTTAAACAATCAGCAAAGAAGGAGCGTTCAATACCAGGAAAGATCGGAGAGTTTAAACAACTTGCACAGTTCTTTGGTCTTTAGACATTTGTGCAATTTGGCCGACTCTCTGTGAAGAGTGATAAGTGTCTGTGGGTTAAGACTATTTAATCAAAGCTTCTGTAGACGTTTTCTCGAAAATTAACACGGCACTGCCGCAGTCTGACACAGATAATTCAAGGAAGGTGAAATTAAAAGCTTACAACTTTACAAAAACATTGCAAAATGTAGTTTACGTAGACCATGCCTTTATTGAGTTCTTCATCTGCTACAGCAATGCAGGACAAGAACCATCAGAATCATTCAAAAAGCTTAAAAATGTATCAAGACGACCATATAAGATTATGAGTGGCCAGAACGTGGTGGGTCAGTCTTCTGTACAATGGATCCAAAGACCAGCATGAAAGACTGGCAGATCAGATAATGTAGAAAAAAAAAAGCGTTCACATACACGAAGTGGCAAATGATTGGTCGTATTAGGCCATATACACATAGTTATAATAGACAGTTGCAGAAAAAAATCCAAAATAACAGATCACATTTTTGGCAAGCAGATCTATCTGTCATTCCCATGTCAGAAAATTTTCAGGTGGTCAACCAGAATGGTCAAAAATGTTGGCTTATGTATATGGGCAGCAATATTGCCAGTAACTGCAGAGCAGATCTTGTACAGATCACTAACCAATTAATGATGTTGCATGTTCATCAACTGACAGTAAATGGTAATCAAAATATCGTTGCCTATTCTCCTGTCCATGTTTTTCATTCTTAAGAATATGAGCCCCTATTATTTTATGTATGGCCCTGAAAACAAACTAACACCAATATAAGGAATTCCAAAAGAATATGGTTCTGGGAAATGGATTTCTCACAAATAAGCAGAGGACACTCAGCACACATGGCTACATCAGTGGTACACATGGCCACAAAGTTGAACTTTTTTTTGTTGGAAGAATTCGGTGACAACCTTATGTTGCCATTTATATTGACTTTAAGTTGGTTGATTCCTTGTTATAATTCACTAACCGGTTATTCCGGCAGTGCCTTCCTCCCTTCTACTCTTTGAGAACAAACGTTTGGCTTGCCATCATGTACTGGACATTAGAAATTACCGAGGTGTGGTGGCTGGATGCTCATGCAGATGTCAAGGAGTATTGTCTCTTTTACATTTAGGGTACATTAATGACAGACCATATCGAGATGGAAAAGCAATGGTGTATCACCTCTATTGAGTCAGGGTAGAATGTAAGCTGTAGCATTACATGTTTATGGGGGCAGCGTACAGGGCAGCAGGGACTCCACGTGTACTGCGGGAAATACATATAGTACATTGATCTAGCACACTGTGGCTTATGAAGAGTTACAAAGGGCATTATTACTTCAGTGCCTACTTCTTTACCTTGTTGAAATAGTCCGCAATGTAAATTAAGATACATCTGAATGATCTTTATTCATAAAACATAGGACCTTTGTCCAGTCTCCTACAGCTGCCCTGCAAGTAGATCCTGTTATGAAACATTCTACTTTCAAGAGGCCTTTGTGCCCCATCCCCAGAGTTTTCTTCTATTAGACCTGACAGTGAACTTTGGAGATATGATCTCAAAGTCAAATTGTCATGTTTACAAGAGCGGTTTCTGTTCAGATCCTGGAATGCTTTAAAGCAGACAGTAAACCAGCTTATCACATATTGTAGAGACAAGTATTACTTTAAAAGACAGAAGGGCTTTAAGACTTTATCATGCATGCTTAAAAAAAAACAAAAAACAAAAAAAAACAGCATTTAAAACTAAAATTGCTTCCATCCATCTCCATGTTCCCATATTATCTAACACTGCAGCCCTCTAGATGAAAATAATCACCCGGATGATCGTTCCTGAGACCCATGGTACCCAATAATGGTGTTCAGCCGCAGTACACAGCAATTTTTGGTACACAAGCCTTATCAGATCAATCCAACTCATAATATTACTACAGTATTACCTTCTGAGACATTTACTGCATATTGAAAATACGTGCCATAAATGTCTAAAATGTGCTGGTTTAATTTTTTGGGTTCCCACCCAACAGGAAGGTAGAGGGACCCATCTCATGGATTTACAGTCCAAGAAGAAGAAGAGCATACAGTTAGTCCATTGTTATATTTGCCAGACGCTGGAACAGTCGAGTTTTTCCCTTCTCCCAAAGACACTAATGAATAAAGGAGCAGTCTGCATGGCCACTTCACCACCTCATCTACTCGTTTCAATGCTATAGGAGTCATGAGTCGCCCATTATGTCAAAATATGGCTGTCCCAGAAATGGCCACACCGCACACCATTCATAGATACCTGTCCTATGGCTCTACGCAACACTGGTAGTCAAAGGCAATCAGGTCTGTCAGCAGATGGTTAAGTAACGCCCCCAGAAGGGCATCCCAGGCTGCAGTGGCCCCCGTCCTGTAGGTTGTGCGCACCTAGTGTAGAGTACACATGGAGAGACCGAATGTCCAAATCAATCTTTTGGACAGTCAATCTCTGTATATTTACACCATGTACCTAAGTTGGCCATGAAAAAGGTCCAGGGTGAACGAAACGTTGGCCAGGTTGGTTTGATTGGAGTAAATATTTGCTGACATTTTTGTAAACCTTTCATCCTAGTTCACTTGCAGTCCCTATATTAATTTGATGGGGCTATTCTCTACTCCTATAAAGATAGCCCGGTGTGCCAACCATATCCCTTACTACATTTTTCAGAGAGAATACATAGAAATGCCAGACCACCATCTTTGTGTTATTCAACAAAAACATACAATGGTCTTGCTGCTGAGTGGTCCCCCCAAACTCTGGGTCCTACAGCACCTGCTGCGGCAATAGTTATGTCCATCAAACTGTTGCTGGACATCTTACCACTAAAGGGGCCATCCGCTGTGCATACATGAGATTGTAATGTGCAGGTGCTGGGATGCAGTAACACCAGTGTTGCAGAGCAGGGGTTAACTATATTTAATTATCCAACAGTAGGGAACTACACGTAGTGAGATAGCAGGGTAAAAGGGTACAAAACTAAACTGAATAAACGGTTGTTTAACTAACAGTCTCTGGATAACAGTTCACTTATTGTGGCTCTGCAGCCTGTCACTCACTGAAGGTCCCGTGGGTAGCAGGATGCTGGCGGCGGTCGGTGTGGTGTCTGCTGGCGTCCTCGCCCAGCACACGGTCCTACTTCTGGCAGCAGCGGGCGGTCTCCGGTTTTGCCCGCTGAGCCCCTAGTCCATATACTTGGGGAGCAAAAGAATAGAGCTCTCGCAGGATTCCTCTTGGCGCCTGTCTCTTTAAGCAGCTGCCATCACCAGAAGGGCGGCACTGCAATGCCTGACGTGCACCTCTCTGGATGTCAGAGCTTTGATGCTCTGTCGGTCGCACGCTCCACTGTGCACCCGCCGGTTTCGGTGAGTCCCTCACTATGCTCCTCTTTCTCTTCATGCCGCAGCCTGTCGCTCCCCTCTCAGCGTTTGCGGTCTGTACCTCATCAGCGTTCTGCCAGGAAGACCGCTTCCATTTTACCTCACACTGACTGACCATGCCCCTTTCACCCTGGTTACGGTCTCGCTCCGGCTGCAATATTGTTCCCCCCAGGAGCAGCAGGTTCGGCCCCAGCAGTTCCAGACCCAGCGCTTCAGCAGCTCTGGCAGCCCGATCATCTCTTCTACAAGATTAAGTGGTGGCGCTATACTGCTATAATCAGGCATGAGATAAAAATATCACATCGGCCAATTTCTACACGGTCCCTCAGGTGGGTCTACGTGCAATGGGAGAGATTATTTATTTTCAATTACATTTTTCATTTCTGCACCAAAAAATGACTTTAGGCAGGAAAAAGCGCTGCGTAAGATAAAAAAAAAAATTAATCTAAAACCATTTTAAGTTTTTCCTCTATTCATTAGAAAGGGTGAAAAACGCTGTCAAAATGCTGAAAGGATTGACATTGCACAGATGTGAGATGGCTTCCCATCCACAAGGAAAAAATAGGCAACATGTGCATGAGATTACAGGAATTTTATTCACTTTCCGGATACTGTAAAATGTGCGTTTTTAATTTTCCAGCTGAAAAAGAGAACAGTGTGAACAATTCCTAAATCAGAACGGCTGCGATACTACTACTTTATTAGGTAAATTATACAATATAAAAAAAAAAAAAAAAAAAAAAATAGAGAAAAACAACTTGAGAAACACATATCAAGGCAAAATAAACCTAATAACTGTGGACAATCGTAGTGTGATACATGTGTGCCTTCACCACAATGAAATGTATCAGGAAACGGAATTGAAAACACAATTGTAAATACAATTTAATTATTTGGTTAGGAAATTAGTTCACATCCTGACTGTAGCCCGACCGTGCCGTAAGTGCACCTGCTGAAAGCGCTCCGTCTACACATGCTGCTAATCTATGAGAAATCAGAGGACAGATAGGTGACTGCGGAAGGAGAACAATCAGGCTCGGAGAAGAGTTTACAGAAAACCTTTCACTGCTTTTCCATTAATTGTATCCAGGCTCCAGACCGGGGTCCTCCCCCTTATTTTTATTAGCTATTAACTCGCCCCTCTATTTTCGCCACAGACTGTGCTAAGCGACCGTCCGCTTCCTCTGGGAGTTTCCACGAATTGTTTGTGGAGGGGGTGGCAGAGTTGTAAACGGGCCGCTTTTTGTCTTTAGGGCACTTAGATTATGAATTCTGTAGGAAGCATACACTGCACAATTAGAGCAAGACGTCCGTGTAGAGTGAGCGAGGAGGAGGACAGACGCTTTCCATACTCTGGGCTTTCCGTACAGGTCACTAAACCGTCCTCTATAGTACATGGAGGCTATCCGGACAAGTCTGACCGCCATACCTGGCAATGGGAACTTATTTTAGGCTCATGGGAAAGGAAGTGGCGACACGACAGTCAACAATAATTCTTCGCACTCGCCGGCGGGTCCCTCAGTAAATATCATAGTGATAGTGTGAGACTGTGTCTAAACATATCCCACCGCCTATCATGAGATATTAGGACGTCACATCTACATAGATCCTGCAACATTACTGTTTCTGCTATTTAAAAATATGTAAATTTATTAATGGGAAAATTAAAGGCTTTGAATATTGCTGCAATATGTATATGGTAAAAGGTGGGGTGTCTTAACAATAGAACTAAAGAAAAAAAAAAGAGATCGCAAAAAATTGTTTCTTGTATACAATTTACAAAACAAAACTAGCCGTTTGCGGTTACTGAAGACTGAATAATTATATCAGATTCGTGTATACCGGATCCGGCTATAAACTGCAAAGCGAAGACTTTATTTAAAGGAACGTAACACATAGAACTGATTGGAATGCATCAAGGAGGCGTCTGACTGGCTCCAAATTTATTCTGCCGCAGAAGTGACCCCAAACAAACAGCCAATGTCTTTAGGAACTATCTTCAGCGTAAAGTACAAACAACGTGTCCTGGAAGCAACGACATGGTTTCCACAGAGCCCTGATCTCATCATCGAGTCTGCTGGGATTACATGAAGAGGCCGAAGGATTTGTTGGAAGGGTGCATTGCCATCGCCAAGATCCGATCCCAATATGCAGCAGGTGTAATAATAATAATAATAATAATAATAATAATAATAATAATAATATTAGCAGATGCCTCCAAATAGTATAAATATAATAGAAATATAGTATAGTTCTTCTGATTCGCTATGTCTCTTTCCTCCTGCAGTAGCTTAGGTATCATGGTTAAGACCACTCATACAGTGACAGGTAGTTAGTTGCTAGTGGTCTTAACTATGGATACTTTAGTTATTGCAATACCCTGCACATGAAGTAAGCAACTTAAGCAATCAGGAGAACTATACTACATTTCTAATTGGAGGTATTTGCTAATATTATTATTACTACAGTGGGGAAAATAAGTATTTCAAACACTGCTTATTTAGCAAGTTTTCCCACCTACAAAGAATGGAGAGGGCTGTAATTTTTATCATAGGTACACTTCACCTGTGAGAGACAGAATCTAAGAATAAAAAATAGAAAATCACATTGTATGAATTTTACATACCATATATACTCATGTTTAAGCCAAATTTTTCAACACTTTTTTTGCTGAAAGAGACCCCCCCTCGGCTTATACATGAGTCACGGTCCCACTTAGGATAGGGTTCACATTAGCGTTGGTTTGCGCAGCGTATCATCTGCATGCGCAAACACGTCATAAAGCATGCAAATGCATGCTAACGCAGCGTTTTTTATCCGCATCAGCTTACGCATGACGCCAAAAAAAGCTGAGTGTGCATGCGTTTGCGTTTTTTCAGCGCATGTGTTCTGAGAATTTCCTTGACAAAAGCCACACCCAATGGGCGTGTCTCATTTCCTGGACATGATGGGTGAACACATGTGTATCAAACGCATGCATACGCATGTCTTTGCGCACCAATGTGTTCCCATTTACAGTAATGCGTTGTTTTGATGCACTCGTCTGAATGCGCATTTGACAGATTTTTGACGCCTCAAAAAATGTAACATGTTGCATTCGAGGGAGACCGCCACACATCCCGAAACAACGCATGTATACGCCATGTTACAGATATGTACACATGACACATGCGGATCTATGCAGAGCAAACCCTGCGCACACAAACGCTAATGTGAAACCAGCCTTACTTGTTTTCGAATGCAGTGCGGAGGTCCAGGTGTCTCCGGATCTTTCCCATGCAGCCTCTGTGTGTTCCAGTGACTGCTTACCGGGCAGGCAGTTGGCGTTGGCACTGGGACAAGTGCCAGGGTCCTGAGCAGGTGGGGACACCAGCATGCTATGGAGGCCAAGTACCTGTGCCGCCGCTTGCTCAGGCCCCCGGCACTTGCGATATTCACCTCTCCCTGTTCCACCGCTGCACTCAGTCTCCCGGGTTCTCTGGCTGTGACGTTCAGGTTAGAGGGCGCGATGACGTGATTAGTGTGCGCCCTCTGCCTAAACAGTCACTGCAGAGAGCCAGCGAGGCTGAGGAGCAGCGGTCAGCGACAAGAGGCGAGTATGTCATTTTTGTTTTATTGCAGCAACAATACAGGGTATATACACTGCTTTTCAGCATTATATGAGCATATTATGGGGCCCATCATCAACTTTATGCAGCATTAAATGGGGCATATTTTTGGATGGAGCATCTTAAGGGGGTCATAGTCAACTTTATGGAGCGTTATATGGGACATCATATTGTATGGAGCATCTTATGGGGGCCATCATCAACTTTATGGAGCGTTATATGGGGCATATTTTTGTATGGAGTATCTTATGGGGCCCATCATCAAATTTATACAGCATTATATGAGGCATATTTTTGTATGGAGCATCTTATGGGGGCCATCATCAATTAATATAATTTTATTGGTATCTATTTTTATTTTTGAAATTTACCAGTAGCGGCTGCATTTCCCACCCTAGGCTTATACTCGAGTCAATAATTTTTCCCAGTTTTTTTGTGGTAAAATTTGGTTCCTTGGCTTATACTCGAGTATATACTGTAATTTATTTGAATTTAATTGCATAAAATAAGTATTTGATCATCTACAAACCAGCAAGAATTCTGGCTCTCATGGACCTGTTAGTTCTTCTGTAAGAAGCCCTCCTACTCTGCACTCATTACCTGTATTAATTGGAAGAAATACAAGATAACGGTTAATCTTCCTCATTCTGGGGCTCCATGCAAGATCTCGCCTCGAGGGGTAAGGATGATTGTGACTAAGGTCAGGAAATCAGCCCAGAACTACATGGGAGGGTCAATGACCTTAAAAGAGCTGGGACCATAGTTCAAACATTACCGCTTGTAACACACTATTGCTGTCATGGATTAAAATACTGCAGGGCACACAAAGTCCCCAAGCTCATGCCATCACATGCCCAGGCCCTTTTGAAGTTTGCCAATGACCATCTGGATGATCCAGAGGAGGCATGGGAGAAGGTCATGTGGTCAAATGAGACCAAAATAGAACTTTTTGGTATCAACTCCACTCACCATGTTTGAAGGAAGAAAAAGGATGAGTACAACCTCAAGAACACCTTCCCAACTGTGAAGTATGGTGGGGAAAACCTCATACTTTAGGGGTGCTTTTCTGAAAAGGGGACAGGACGACTGCACCATATTGAAGGGAGGATGGATGGGGTCATGTGTTGGGAGATTTTGGACAACAACTTCCTTCCCTCAGTAAGAATATTGAAGATGGGTAGTGGCTTTTTCTTCCAACATGACAATGACACAATACACGCCAGCCAGGGCAACTAAGGAGTGGCTGCGCATGAAGCATTTAAAGGTCCTGGAGTGGTCTAGTCAGTCACAGACCTGAACCCCAAAGAAAGTCTTTGGTGGAAGCTGAAACTCAATATTTCTCAGTGGCAGCCCTGAAACTTGAAAGATCTGGAGAAGATCTGTATGGAGGAGTGGGCGAAAATCGCTGTTGCAGTGTGTGCAAACTCGGTCAAGAACTACAGGAAACATCTGACCTCGATAATTACAAACAAAGGTTTCTGTACCAAATATTAAGTTCTGTTTTTCCATTGTATCAAATACTTATTTCATGTAATAAAATAGAAATTATACAAAAATCATATAATGTGATTTTCAGGGATTTGTTTTTAAGATTCATTCTGTCTCTCACAGTTGAAGTGTACCTACGATAAAAATCACAGACTTCATTCTTTATAGGTTGAAAACTTGCAAAATCGGCAGTGTGTCAAATACATATTTTCACCACTGTACTACATATTGGGTTAGGATCTTGGAGATGGGAATGCCCCTTTAAATCTATATCCACAACAGATCTGTGGTTCGTTCTCCTAGATGTTTGCAACAATCTCCCAGAGTTTCTTCAAAAACTGAACGCAAGTAAAGTGTACCTAGAAGAATTGATGCTTTGAAGAGAAAAGGTGTTCACACTAAATATTATTTGATTTAGATTTCTCTGTTGATCAATCACTTTATTTTTATCAGTGAACAAAATGCCAACTACTTACAGCTCTATTTTTTAAGGCATTCTTACTTTTGCAGCAATTCTCCCTCACCTGCCTAAAATTTTTGCACAGTCATGTACTTTCTCAATTATAGGATATTGGGTCAATATGCAGTTAATAGCTTTTTAACCCCTTCACAACACAACCCTTTTTCTTTTTTTGCACTGGTTCTTCGCTCCCAATCTTCCCAGAGCCATAACTTTTATTATTTTTCCCTCAATATAGCCATGGGAGGGCTTGTTTTCTGCGCGACGTGTTGTACTTTTGAACGACACCATTGGTTTTACCATATTGTGTACTCGAAAACAGGAAAAAATTCAAGTGCAGTAAAACTGCTAAAAACAGTGCAATTTCACAACTGTTTCTTTTTTTTTTTTTTTTTTTACTATGTTTACCAAATGCTAAAAATGACCTGCCATTATTATTCTCCAGGTCATTATGAGTTCGTAGATACCAAACACGTATACCGTAGACTGTTTTTTATTTAAATGGTGAAAAAAAATCCAAAGTTTGTTAAAAAAAATATTATATATATATATATATATATATATATATATATATATATATATATATATATATATATATATATATATATATATATATATCATCATTTTCTGAGACCCATAGTGTCTCCACTTTTCGCAATCTCGGATTGGGTGAGGGCTTATTTTTTGCGTGCCGAGCTGACGTTTTTAATGATACCATTTTGGTGCGGATGCGATCTTTTGACCGCCAGTTATTGCATTTTAATGCAATGTTGCAACGACCCAAAAAAATGTAATTCTGGCTTTTTTTTTTTTTTCACTACGCTGTTTACCGATGGGATTCATTCTTTTTATAGCTTAATACAGTGGTCCCCAACCTTTTTTGCTCCAGGGACCGGCTTCAAGCAAGACCAGTCTTCCATGGCCCAGCAGGGTGGGGATGGAGGTGTGGCAGGGGCGGGGCTTTGGTCATAATTAGGCGGGGCTATGGACGGGGTTGTAGGTTAGTAGTGCATACTTATTTAATTATAACATAATGTGAATGTGACTCAACTCACCATAGGTTTTGAATGAGTGGGAGCACCGGGCTTGTTTCCCTGTATCAGTGGGAGCACTGGGCTTGCTTTCCTGCAACAAGACGCTCCCATCTAGGGGTGATGGGAGACAGTGACACCCTTGTATGCATGGCTCCGCTCCCACCCTTGTATACATGGCTCCGCTCCCACCCTTGTATACATGGCTCTGCTCCCACCCTTGTATACATGGCTCTGCAACCACCCTTGTATACATGGCTGGGCTCCCCCATTCTCCCCCATCATACTTACCCTCACACCATCGCTGAACTTCCCTGCATCTCTATCCTGGCGCATCAGCTTCTTCCTGTGCGAAGTGGTCACGTAGTACCGCTCATTAAGGTCATGAATATGGACACCACGCCTATGGGAGTGGAGTCGCGTCCATATTCATGACCTTAATGAGCGGTACTACGTGACCGCTCAGCACTGGATGAAGCTTCTGCGCCCGACAGGGATGCAGGAACTGAGGGTGAATATCCATGTCTTCTGGAACCGGTGGTTGCAACTGTCATTACAGTGCTACAGCTGCCGGCTCCCCTTGTGTCCAGCATTCTGAGCCGTGGCTCCGCGGACTGGCAACAGAACTGCAACGGCCCGGTCCTGGACTGCAGACCGGTGGTTGGGGACTCTTGGCTTAATAGATTGGGAGATTCTGAACGCAGCAATTCCAAATATGTGTTTTATTATTACTATTGCTTTATTTTGAATAGGACAAATGGAGGGTGATTTCAGCTTTTATTTTTCTTTTTTTTAATATTTTTAAAAACATTTTCTTTTTTTAGTTTTTGCCTGCTTCAATAGTCTCTATGGAAGACTAGAAGCTGCAGTTGTCAGATCGCCTCTGCTACACACTGGCGATGATCAGATCGCCTGTGTGTAGCAGAAATGCTCACTTAATATGAGTGCCGACCACTAGGCGGCGCTCATAGCAATCTGGAAATGACAACCACAGGAGTCTCCTGCAGACCCCAGGTTGTCATGTCAACCCATCGGCGACCTGCAATTATGTGACACAGGTGGCTATGGGCGGGATTAGTAACGCGCTTCCAGCACGATCACATCAAATGCCAGAGAATGACAGCAGCATTTAACAGGTTAACAGAGTGGGTGGATCGTGATTCCACCTGTGGCTGTTAGGGGCACATGACAGCTGTTCAAAACAGCTGACATGTGCCGGGAAAGATGTGGGCTCAGCGCCGCAGCCCACATCAAAGGGAGGGACACGACATGCGCTTTACATGTATGGCGCATGTCATGAAGGGTTTAAAGCCATGTGGCCCCCACACAGAGCCCAGCTGCCGGGAGGTACTTAGTTCCTCCTGGCAGCCTCCGACTATCAGTCATGGAGGTGCGGTCTCAGCAGCCTCAGTCAGGGCTCAGTCCACAGCGAATGGTAGCCGCAATGGCACTGACTGACAGCCAGGTCAACACTGATGCACAGCTGAGCCGGCGGTCAGTCACAGCCATCACTTAATATGTACTTAGCAGGAAAGATATATATCTTTGTACCGTGTTAGCCAGTAGACAGAATATTTAGAATTGAGAGTCCTCAGTGGTTGATTCCTTTTAATGGCTAACTGAAAAGATGGCAACAAATTGCAAGCTTTCGAGACTACACAGGTCTCTTCATCAGGCTAGACTAATACAAAATCTGAAGAATCACATATTTATACACAAGACAGCACATAAATAACTCAATAGATAAGTGACGTGAAGTGGAATAGTCATTATGGGAGAGAGATAAGCATAAATATTGGAGTAGTTCATAGATAAGCAGTGTGAAGGTTTTATTACCCTCTGATTGCTGGTCTGGTTCTGTGTTGTGATGACCCCAGAATGTCTGAGGAGCAAATTCCTTAATTGATGTAAAAAGACATAAATCCATGCGACACATTAATACCTGCATTGAATGTGTCGAAAGAAAAAAGAATGGATCTACCTGTGGCAAAACATTTTTGTATCCCTGGTCATAGCATGATGGACATTAAATTACTTGTATTAAAAGGTAACTTCAAGTCTCAGAGAGAGAGAGAAGAATCTATGAGTACAAATTTATGAAAACTTTCAACACATTCAGTGCAGGTATTAATGTGTCGCATGGATTTATGTCTTTTTACATTAATTAAGGAATTTACTCCTCAGACCTTCTGGGGGCATCACAACACAGAACCAGACTGCAATCAGAGGGCAATAAAACCTTCACACTGCTTATCTATGAACTGCTCCAATATTTATGCTTCTCTCTCTCCCATAATGACTTCCGCTTCACATCACTTGCCTTATCTATTGAGTTATGTGCTGTCTTGTGTATAAATATGTGATTCTTCAGATTTTGTATTAGTCTAGCCTGATGAAGAGACCTGAGTAGTCTCGAAAGCTTTCAATTTGTTACCATCTTTTCAGTTACCTTTTAATGGCTATCAACCACTGAGAACTCTCAATTCTAAATATTCTTCTATGTACTTAGCAGTGACTGAAGATGCACCTCTACGACTAAAAGCCAGAGGCTGCCGAGAGGAATAAAGTTAATTTCCGCCCGGTAGCTATACTTTCAGTGCAGCGCCAATACGGCTTTTGAAAGTATTGACCTGCAGATTAACACCATGCAATTTCTAACATACGGTAAGTTCCCTTTAAGATAAATTATTCTCTATTTTTATTAAAGTTCCTTTTTTTAATTCCATTATTAAAACCATTATTAATATACTTTAATATAAATGCATTCTGAGATCATCATTGTATGGATAACAATTTGAATAAATGTAATGAAAAGTAAATCTTGATCAATATCAGCTCCAAACACAAAAAGACTCAGTTTGCACAATTACCTTCCGAATACTGCTACTTCCAGCAATTGATAGTGGCAGACAATAGTAACAAATCCAGACGGCTAGGCCATTAGCAAGTTAGAAAGGTTCTACATTATCTTTTCTTTATAAGATAAAAAAAAAAAAAAAAAAAAAAAAAACTTCAACATTTTTTATTATTTAACTTCAGAGGTATTAGAACACATTGGAACAGGCTTATAATTAAGAACAAGGGAATTAGGGAATTTTTATTTCCTAAATATCGACCTGTCTAAAAAGTATAGAAATCAATCCGTGAACAAGTAAAACGCTCATCTGTTGGGTGAAATTATTTTTTAGCAAGCTTAAACGTTAGTCTCGGCAGCACACTGTCCTGTGTAATAGGAAATGTGCGGCCGAGAGCATGATATGTGCGCACAGTATGATTGTATGAATGATTGTTAGACTGCTTGTCTAACTAGGCCATGAAACGACCGCCAATTGGCTCGCTTGTAGCCGACGATCGTTAGTCGTTTAAGGCCGGTGTTTGGCCTCAATGTCTCCTTGCCTCCATATCCAAAAGTGACAGTCCCTCACAAGCGAGCGATAATAGTTTACAAAGCGTTTAAGTGCTTGGAATTGTTAAGTGGATGAAAAGTGAAAAAATATTGTACCTAAAGGGAATTGAGTTTCTCAAGAAAACAAGCTTGAGATTTTTAACTTAATACATAAGGGATGTTATTTCTCGAGGGCAGTAGCAGGTGTTCAGCGCTGATATGGAGCGTGATATACAAGAAAATGGCTATTTTATTTCACTTCTTCTTACATTGTGGATGTAATCGAGCAATTGAAGTAATCCTACTCACACTACAGATATGTTTTGTATCAGTTCTTCTTTATACCTTATTTTAGTAATTAGTGTACACAGTGTTGAGCAGGCAAGAGCATAAAAATAACCTGACTCTGCCATTTTAGAAAATGAATATTCAATTCATCTATTGTCCAAACCATCACCTTTACTTCCAAGCTAGCCTCTGTTTACACGAACGCCCGTGGGCGCAGTACAACCGCCGATCTGTAAACTTTTGCAGTGATCATGAAACAAGTATTTTTTTTTAGCAATGGTCATTCATGATTATCTTGCAGGGTAAATGCCCCTGAAGTTCTGTTTTTAGCATTCATTTTGCGCCCACCATTTATGTCCCTCACAACATTGTGGTAACCACAAATCTGCCGATTCCTTTTATTAGGGCTTGCTCAAATTGAGCGAGGATTTTCACTTCTGAGAGAATCAGATTATTATGCTAATGCCACTTGGATCAAACTCTGATCTGGGTTTGAGACGAGTGTCCGTTTACTGTGATCCGCTCCTCTTGCATGGGAGAATTAATTGGTGCACACGTGCAGAGAAGACAGAGAACTTAATTTCTCCATCTTCTCCATTGTCTGGATCTGCATAAATCGGATTGGGACATTTGCGTTCAATCTGATGTTTTACACACACCCGTAGACTTGTATGGGAGCCCATGATCCGATCTGCACTGCTCCATAGTATATGTACAAGTGCTATGCGATAAAACATTGGATAGCTCTAGTCCAAGTTAAACACTTGTGTGAGCAAGCCCTTAGTATACACATGATGAAGGTTTATGACACGTCTAAACCTTATCATGAAATGAGAATTATTAATGCTTGTCCTTGATTATCTTACAGTGTAAATGCCCCATTAGTTCATGGCCTCAGGCCCATCAAAGACCTTAATCTGCCATTAAAGGGGTTGGCCAGTGAAAAGAACCCTATCCACAGGATAAGTCATAACAGATTTTTGGGGGTACAACCGATCGGAAGAACAAGGCACTTTTATCCCTCTTAGAATGGCACGGCAGAGCCCATTCCCAACCACCGCTTCATTAATTTATGGAACGGCGTTCGGGCATGCGCACTGCTGCTCAGTTCTAACAGGGATAAAGGTGCCCCATTGGGGATACAAATATCTTATTCCCCGGCGGTTGGATCCACACTGATAAAAGGGGTTGTCTGGTGAAAACAAGTTAGGAGTTAAATTTACTGCAACACAAAAGTTATTTCAGTGAATTTCTCATACCTAGCACTTTAATGTACCGTATTTTGAATGCTAAAAAAATTAAACCGGTAACTTGCTATGCCGGTAACAGCAATTTGCAGGTTGTCAATAGGCAATTTATTCTTAAATCATAGGATAACGCTTACGGCGTGTGCGTGTTCTAAACACCGAATGAGGGGACGCGGAACAGCAGCTATTCACCGATTGTCAGAGTGACATCTTACAGACACCTGTAACTCTGCTCTCACTATATATACCGGGGCCTCAGAGACTAAAATAGTTAATAAACCACGGCCAGCAGCTCGCACAGCTCTTAGGAGGGGCTCTGCCATTAGTCTGTCGTACAGCATTGCAGGGAGTGCTAAAAAGCACAGTCTAGCAGGCTGCAATGTGGATCTAGCCGCGCTCGTGTGGCGTTCCTTACTGGAATGGAACGACAAAGCACCAGGGACTATTCTCCTTCCAGGCTGCCTCTTCATCAGCAAGGAAAAACACTTTTGCGCACCATATGTGCCTCTAGGGCATAGGCAGATCTACGTGTATATTTGTACAAGATCGCACTCCTGAGAGCGAGACAGAATGAGAAATGCACACAGCAGCTCCCGCCTCGATGACTTATAATCAGCATCAGTAATGATAATAATATGGCTGGCCCATAAATCTCGTGTAGCTACAGCTTACAGTGCTTGATGAAGAGAGCTAAGCAGAAGCCCGTGAATTACTGGTAGAGTCTCCGTGGTGCTAGGTCTCTAGAAGCAACTTTTATTAAAGTACAACTACCAGTCAATAAAAACAACAGAAAATATTACATAGTAAATAGGAGAATGTCGATGAATGCCTAAATCTGAAAGCGAAAAAACTAAACCGACAAGCACCTTCTAGAAAGAGGGAATCCATGTACAGGTAGAAGAATGCAAGCATACGACTACAACAAACTCGGGATGCTCCAAGGTATATATGATTAGTATCACGTGTGCCATAATCTGAATGTTACACAGACATAGCAGGACCGAGTTTGCCATTTGAACTTGTTTTGCGTTGTGGCTCATTTTACTATCTATGGACTTTATGTAACCTGTTGTAAAAATTATAAAACAGACTACTATTATTCAGAGATGGCATATGGTACCTCTCAGCCAAACAGCTAGAGTACCAGTAATAAGTCCTCATTTCCCAATAGTAATACCCGGATTTTTCAAGATCATGGTTATCAAGCATTCCTGGGCACCCTCATTTCACAATAATATTGCAGTCTAAACAGGCTACCGATCACCCCATCCTTGGAAGAAATTATCTATTGTGTTGCTTAAAAAAATCATCGTTCTCGGCAGCACATCGTCCATCCTATGTAAACAGCAGCGGCCTATGTGCACTGAACGGCCTATTACAGATCATTAATAGGGAACCTGACAGCAAGTTTCACTGCCAAAACCAAACATATCTAGGTTAGGGCGCAGTCAGACGGCCATATAAATTGGACTGAGATCGGAACATAGTGCACGGACTGTCCGGCGGCTCTCCCGACCTGAGCGTGACAGATTCATGTATTTCTATGCAGCCGTCACACTTGGGTCAGGAGAGCCGCAGAACAGTCCGTGCTATGCACTCTGATCTCAGCGCTCCGATCTCAGTCCAATTTCTACGTCCATCTGACGGCGCCCTTAGATCACTGTAACCTGGAATCACTCCATACCTCTGTTTTTGTAATTCTTCTTTGTGTTCCAAAGTAATCTCAGTAATGAGACGCGTATGCAGGAGACTTGGACTTGCAATTACAGTTCTTCTTCTTCTTTCCATTTTTCCTTGCCCTTTATCTTTTGCTGCCTGATTGACAGGTCACTTCTGTCTGAGTGGTCTGCCTTCAAGCTGGAAATCTCACGCATATGCCACTCCCCTAAAAAGACAGCTGGCGCAAGGTGTGACAGCACCTATGAGATCTCCAGCAAGGGAAGCGGACCGCTCAGATAAGAGTGACCCGTCAATTAGGGAAAAAAGTGTGGCAGAGGGAGGGGAAAATTGGAACAAGGATAGTGAGCTGTAAGTGTGGAGACAAGCCCCATGCACTTATGGCTCATCAACATAAAAATTGAATAGAGGATTACTGTGGAACACAAAAACAGGATTATAAAATCAAAGTTACAGCTTGATTCCAGATAACAGTGACCTAACAGATGTGTTTGGTTTGTGGTAGTAAAACCCGCCGACACGTTCCCTGTAAGTGCACACCTGGTGATGATCGCTCTGTTTGTGTACACAGGCTATTGATCGGTATAGATTATCGATCTGCGGTCGTTTAATGCCACCGGTTAGACTCTGTAAACAAACTTTACGCCATGGCCAGATCTCTCGTGCCACTTATCAACCAAAGGACTAAACAGGATCCCCACTTGTGGCCTTAACGCAGTGTCTGCAATGCCCAATAGTGAAAGCAAGAGGGTTAAAGGGGTCTTGTTAAATCCTGTTCAACAGGGGTTTGAGTGTCGACACACTCCGTCATAATGAAAGGGATTAGGGGAAACAAAATCAAGTATCCATGTCGATGCATGATGTGATCTTTCAGGCCAATGTAGCCAATTACAGGTATGCAAACCGAGCTATATATGATATACAAAATAATGGAATACAAGCAATCAGACATGAGATCCATGATAAATACATTAGAAGTTACTCACAGGAGCAGAGAATGTGCTTACCCACAGAGAACAGCTAGGGAATACAAACACAAGTGGACTGCTGATCCATGACAAAACCAGGATTTCTACCTTTGTGTGCCTTTAGGAGGGCGCGTTTCACACATGAGAAGCTCCAATTCTTTCCAACTATCCGATTCTCTATAAATCAGCCATAAGGAATTAATGAGAAAGGTCACTTACCTGCAAGAAAGACAAAAAAGAGAAGGTCAAAATGATATTAAATGATAGTAAATCTATATTAGGCAACACGTGTTACAACTCAATATCACAGAGTATTGAAAATTACATTTCTGTCCACCTCTAGGAGCTCTATCCCCTCCCAAGTACATAGAATAGCTTTCCTGGAGTATCGAGCGGAGACGACTAGAGGTCAACTTGTCATTCTACGACATGAACATGTTCCTGGAGTCATCAGGCAACGTTAAATATTTTGCATCTAGTGATTAGAGAATAATTTGAGTCGCGTTGCTGATTACTTCATCAGTCTCATTTAAATATTTTTGTGCGCGCTCCAGGATGCTTTAGATGAGCGGAACCATCCACTGGAGACTCTGTTCATAGCTGTCCATCACATCTTCATATGTGGTGCCTGAAGAAAACACCTTGTGCATTCCTGTAACAATATTCGCACCATGACTAGATTAACAATCTC
This sequence comes from Dendrobates tinctorius, assembly GCF_039654945.1. Taxonomy (NCBI): domain Eukaryota; kingdom Metazoa; phylum Chordata; class Amphibia; order Anura; family Dendrobatidae; genus Dendrobates; species Dendrobates tinctorius. The sequence continues at coordinate 32,950,530 of NW_027361708.1, read as the reverse complement.
AACTTAGTAAGTTATTTGCCCTAACGATTCAGAAGACTCGAACACCTTTATTGGAGCAGCTGGTAACATAATAGCTTCTCATTTTATACACAGGCCTTATTCAAATCAGCCCCATGTTCTATAGCCAGGATCTTACAAAACACAATTCAGTTACACGTTTTGAAAGCGCAAAAGTTTTAAATTCAAATTTGCCACGCAAATTTTTGTCATGGCCGACTAAAGTAAATTTCCATCAGTAAATACCATTTTGTATATTTTTTTTTACTGAAATAGATCCAAAAAAACAGGGATTTTTGTGATAAACTCACCGTAAAATCCTCTCCGAGACGCTCATTGGGGGACACATATACTGTGGGTGTATGCTTCTGCCGCTTGGAGGCTGACACCAAGTGAAAAAAAAAGAGGTTAGCTCCTCCTCCGCCGTATACGCCATCACCCCTATTGCGGGCGGAAATCAGTTTGGTGCCAAAGCAGTAGGAGGACAACAAAATCAGCCTTAATACAGGTTCAACACGTCCAGAAAAAAGACCACCCTTATATCACATAAATAAACGCGTATAAATTAAACAAAAAAGGAGCTAACTTGGCTAATAGGGTGGGTGCGGTGTCCCCCAATGAGCATTTCGGAGAAAAGGATTTTACGGTGAGTTTATCGCAAAAATCCCTGTTTCTCCTTCGCCTCATTGGGGGACACAGATACTGTGGGACGTCCTAAAGCAGTCGCTGGGTGGGAGATTGACTCACCGATCCAAGCTACATGCACCTCTTGTTTAAAGGTGCACCACCGCTGCTTGGAGAATCCTTCTACCCAGGCTCGCATCCGCCAAGGCCTGAGTATGGATATTATAATGTTTGGCAAATGTGTGCAGGCTGGACCAGGTTGCTGCCTTGCAAACCTGTTCCGTCGAAGCCTGGTGCCGAAGCGCCCAAGAGGCGCCCACTGCCCGAGTAGAGTGCACTCTGATCCCTGCTGGAATCGGCGTAACTCTAATGCGGTAGGACTCCTAAATAGTCAATCGAATCCATCTGGCTATGGTCGATTTCGAGGCAGTGAGTCCCTTCCTGCGCCCTTCGGGGAGCACAAACAGCGTGTCCGTCTGACGAAAGGGTGCCGTCCTCGACACGTACTTCCGGAGGGCTCTTACCAGGCCTAACGTGTGAAGAGCCTTTTCCACACGGTGCACCGGTGCTGGACAAAATGAAATGAAGGTAAGACAACATCCTCATTAATGTGAAATGAGGACACGACTTTCGGCAGAAAAGGAGGGGCTGGTCTGAGCACCAACTTATCCTTACGGAAAGTGAGGAACGGAGCTCGGCGGGATAGCGCCGCCAGCTCTGAAACCCACCTGACAGAAGTGATGGCCACTAGGAACACCACTTTCCAGGAAAGGTACCTCAAAGAGACATCCTGAATTTGTTCAAATGGAGCTTCCTGCAGAACACTTAGGACCAGGTTAAGGTCCCAGGCGTCCATAGGCACCTTATAGGGAGGTACCTACTCGCTGGATGAAAGTCTTAACCTGCAAATTGGTAGCAATTCTGCGCTGGAACAGGACGGATAAGGCCGATATTTGTCTCTTGAGGGAACTTGGGTCCAAGCCCGAGTCTAGGCCCGACTGGAGAAAGGCCAAGATGTTGGGAATCGAGAATCTCAGTGGAGAAACACTCCGGCCTCGACACTAACCAAAGAACACCTTCCAGGTGTGGTGGTAAATTCGAGATGAAGCAGGCTTCCGGGCGCTAACCATTGTAGCGACCACCTTGCTCCCAAACCCTGCCTGGGTTATAATGCAAGGTTCAACAGCCATGCCGTCAAACACAGGGCCCCTGAGTTCGGGTGGCAAATCTGCCATTGAGAAAGTAGATCTGGGCACTCTGGCAGTCGCCAAGGAAGCGTGCAGCTGCATTAGATCTGCGTACCACGCTCGACTGGGCCAGCAGAATCACCGAACCCCTTCCGTCTTGATCTTTTTGATGACTCACGGGAGTAGTGGTGATGATTCTGTCACACTAAGGTGCGACCCGTCTTAATTGTCTGTGGCCGAATTGTAGCTTTGGCACAAGGTATACGTATACTCGAGAAAAGAATACACAAGACAAGAGGGTATCGTGTCAGTATGATTCTTCTCATGAGTGACTACCCCTTGGTGACTGACTACCCCTTGAGCTAGGAAAAAGGATAAGTGCCAGATGGATGAAGAGTGGCAGTCGCTACTGGACTCTGGATCCGGCATCTCCTTGCAGTGGGAAGCGAGGACCCATGGACTGCTGCGATAGTTGACAGGACTTGGAACAGGCTGTCATCTCTAGGTTCAAGGGTACGTCTGTTGAACCTCTTGGTGATGAGGACTCAGTCACCGGGCAGGATCTGGGGGAAATAGATATGGGAGGCGGAACTGGGTCCATGGCAGAACCAACGCATCCACAGCGATTGCTTGCGGGTCCCTGGCCCGAGTGACATATGTGGATACCTTGGCGTTCACTCTGGATGCCATCAGGTCCACATCCGGAGTTCCCCACAGTTGACAAAACTGCGGAAGACCTCGGGATGTAGTGTCCACTCTCCGGACACAAGACCCTGCCGCCTGAGAAAGTCTGCCACCCAGTTTTCCACGCCCGGGATGTGGACTGCCGAAATCTCCGAGTGGTTTGCTTCGTCCCACTGAAGAACGTGCCCCACCTCGCGCATGGTTGCTCTGCTGCGGGTGACCCCTTGGTCATTTATGTAAGCCACCGCCGTGGCGTTGTCCGAGTGGATCCTGACGGGGCGGCCTGATGAAACTGCTGCAGAGCCAGCCGAATTGCTCGTATCTCCAATAAGTTGATCGGGAGGCGTGCCTCCTGTGACGATCACCGTCCCTGGGTCGTGTGGTGGCGAAACACCGCTCCCCAGCCGAGGAGACTGGTGTCGGTTGTTATCACCAACCAATGGTCTGGGGGGAAGGGTTTCCTCTGGGTCAGAGAGGAACTGGTTATCCACAATCCGAGCGACTGCCTGACTTGAGAGGACAGTCGGCACCGCCGATCGAGCGTGAATAGGATTCTTGTCCCAAACTGACAAGAGAGCGTGCTGCAGGGGGCGAAAATGGAACTGGGCGAACGGTATTGATCCATTGCTGCCACCATTCTTCCTAGAATCCTCATCCCGAAACGAATGGTATGAGGGACTGGTTGGAGAAGAGTCCGAACTCCCTACCGGAGAGCTAGGGCTTTTTCCTGAGGGAGAATCATCAACCCTCGGCAAGTGTCGAAGACCATTCCTAAGAAGGAAATCCTCTGAGCTGGCACAAGGGATGACTTCGCATTGACCAACCACCCTAAGCGGGCAAGAGTATCTAGAGTGATGCTGACATTTCCCCCGCATGCCCGTCTTGAAGGGCCCTTGACCAATAGGTCGTCCAAGTAAGGCAAGACGACTATGCCTCGAGAATGCAATATGGCCATGACAACTGCCATAACCTTTGTGAACACTCTGTGAGTCGTGGCTAAACTGAAAGGTAGTGCCACGAACTGAAAATGTCGACCGTTTATGGCGAAACACAGGAACCTTTGATGAGGAGGAAAAATGGGAATATGCAGATATGCATCCTGGATGTCGACCGAGGCCAAGTATTCTCCCTGCTCCATGACAGATATGACTGAACGGAGAGACTCCATCCAGAAATGTCTGACCCTGATGAATTTGTTCAGAAGTTTGAGGTCCAAAACAGGTCTGACAGACCTGTCCTTTTTGGGAACCGCAAACAGGTTGGAATAGAAGCCCTGAGCCCTTTCGTGCTCTGGCACGGGAACAATGACCCTGTTGCGCTGGAGCGATTTGATGGCTCCCAACAGAGCTTTTGCCTGGGTATCCACCCTGGGAAGACGAGAAAGAAAAAAAAGTTTGAGGGTTTCTGCCAAACTATTTTGTAACCCGAGGCCACCAACTCCTTTACCCATGCGTCGTCTGCGAAACTGAACCAGACGTGGCAAAACCAGAGTAGTCAGCCGCCCACCTTGCTGGTGTCGTCTGGTAAACGCCTCGAGTCATTTGGCTGACGATCTTTGGGATCTGGATCCCCTCGATCTGGGCTGTTGAGTACGCATTCTCCCCAATGGGTTGGTTCTATATGAGACCTGCCGCTCCCTATCCTGGTTGGGGCGGCCTGAAGCGGTGGAATTGGCCACTGTGGTCCACCCGGGGTTGCGAAAGGCCTGAAAACGTGCCTGAAAAGGGTTGCGAAAAGGTGGTTTGACCTTTTGCTGAGGGAGAAAACCGCTCTTTCCTCCTGTGGAGTCGGAGATAAGTTGATCTAACTTCTCCCCAAACAGACGGCCGCACTGATAGGGAAGTCAAGGACTTCTTGGAAGTAGAATCGGCCTGCCATGTCCTTAACCATTGAGCTCTTCTGATAGAAATTGCGTTAACGGCAGCAAGTGCCGAGCAATTGGCCGCATCCAAAGATGCATTGATTACGTAGTATCCGGCCATCGCGATCTGACTCGCGATATCTGATATCTCTGCAGGTAGCTCTTGCTCCTGCGTGACCTTGTTTAATGATTCTGACCATGAGATCAAGGCCTTGGCTACCCAAGTTGCTGCGAACGAGGGAGAGAGCGCTGATCCTGACGCCTCATATACTGAGCGAGCTAAGCTCTCTATGAGGCGATCCGTGGGATCCTTAATAGAGGAACCACTTGGTACGGATAACAGGCGTGACACCGGTGGATCCACCATTGGAGATTCCGTCCATCTTTTACGGAGGTCCAAGGCAAATGGATACCTTGCTTCGAGTGCCTTTTGACCCAAGGAACGCCTGTCTGGTCGTTCCCTGTGTCGCTGCAGTATGTCCTCAAACTCAGGGTGAGAGGAAAAAATTCTGTGTGGCCACTTCACTTGCTTAAACGCCACCTTATGCCCTGTAGCCGCTGTGGGATCATCCTCAATCCCCAAGGTCTGACTGACTGCTTCTATGAGGCTGTCCACTGTCTCACGTGACCCTGGAGCATCCAGGTCAAGGGGCTCATCTGAGTCGAAATCTGAGGTCTGCTCGCTATCAACCACTGGCGACGGGGAGTGAGTAGCAGAACTTACGGATGCCCAAGCACCGGATGGACTGGGCGACACCGCGTGGATTCTCTTCACCCGGGTCTGCCTGGAATGAGAGCGGCCCCTGCAGGTCGAAGGCTCTAGTGAGGTGGAGGTTCCCTCTAAGGCCGGCGAGCCACTGTCCCTGCCCCTATCTGGGGCCTGAAGGGACTCGATTGCCCTCGTAAGCGACGCCATGGACTGTGACAGTGATAGGGCCCACTCCGGGGGGGTTCGGGACCTCGATCGCAGTCGCAGGGGAGGGCTCCTGGGCGCGTTCGGACTCGCAGGCTTCGCATAATCGCTTGCTCTGTGCCCACGGAAACGCAGCCCGACAAGAGATGCATGCAGCGTAAAAAAACCATGTGCGTCTTTGCTTTTTCGGACATGCTGTATCTGTCCGCTGCTGGGGAGGGGGGGAGGAGGTAGCACCTCGTTTTCCCTGTAGCGTGGCCTCTCAGGCAGCACTTACCCCAGTCGTGTACCCCCACGTTCCTGGACGCCTCCACACCAAAATTGCGCGCCACCAGCTGTGGGGCGGGCCGCCAGCGTATGAACCGCTCCAGGGGCGGTACTTCCGGCTCTGCTGCCTAGCCACGCTCCGAAGCCGAGGACTAAATTTATCCACCGCCGCCCAGGCCTGGACCTTCCATGGCGCCGCAAAAACTGGTGCTACTTACTGGCGCGGGCTGCTCCGCACCGCGCTCTCCATCTGCAGCCACGCTCAGCCAAGAATGGCCGGTGGCATCCGCAGGCTAAGGGCTCCAGCCCCGGATCTTCACTGCAGGAGCCCTCCCAGGTCCTCTCCTCACTGACGATCCTCTTTGGCTTCCCAGCTCCGGTATGTGAGGTGGCCTTGAAAAATAGGACGGTGCAGGCACCCTAGCTCCATCTAACCCTTTCAGGGGGTGAGCAGAGGGACCGTCCACCGCCTTGCAGCACCGCAGTCTAAGCATTGGTGGAGCAGTGGGGGCCGCACGGACTAGTCTTGTGCCTCTGTACAGCCCATGGTTTCAATACCTAGGGGTGGTCAGCGCTAAGTCCGGCATCGTGTCCCACGTCGCAGGAGAGGACACGTGGAGGGACACTCACACGTGCTCACCCATTGTTGGTTTGGGGAAATCGAACCCTTTCAATAGGCTCCGTTGCCCCTGTCTAATCTTCATGGAAAAAAGTCTGGAGCAAAAAAAACAGACATGTGCCTCCATGGACACTAAGCAAAAAACTGATTTCCGCCCGAAATAGGGGCGAGGGTGTATACGGGCGGAGGAGGAGCTAAGCTCTTTTTTTTTCACAAGCAGTAGCAGCATACACCCACAGTATCTGTGTCCCCCAATGAGGCGAAGGAGAAAACAGTACAAACACTAGAGGATAAAATTAACAGCACATAAATAATTACGGTACATTATGTTAAAGTTGTACATTGTATACACATTACTAGAGAGATGATTTAGAACTGAAAAGAACAGTGTATTTACTTAGGAAATTCAGGTTAGATTGGCTGTATAATCCTTTATAAAAATGTAATTCAATCTCCAACCCACCTGGCCTGATTGACAGTTCCTCAACATACGTCCTGCTGAGATCTCACTGCTCAGTGTAAGCTGCAACTCAGACTGGGTGGGTGGAGGCGGAATGCACTTGCTAGTTTTCTAAAATCCTTCCAACAACATGCACATTCAACACAATTAATGGCTACAGAGACGAGAAGATCGAGTGCTCGTCAGACGTCTCAGGCACTGCTACATTTGGAATAAACCATATAAAAGCAAAACATTGTTGATCTACATTGGATATACCCTCATCCATACCTTTATACATTGTGAACAGAGAAAAATCCAATGCTTGGAACATCCATTTAGTTATTTTTTTTTATATAATGTATTGATGAGTTTAGGTAACTTTTCAGAATAAATTGTCATGTTTGTGTACATGTGAAATAGTACAATTTCTTGGTCATTATACCCTGTATTTTTCACACTTTCGCCTTTCCAAGCTCTATCTCTACTTTTCATCTTTCTCTGAGCTGGTGGGTGGAGACAAATTATTATTATTTATTATTATAGCAATTCCATGGCACTTTACATGTGAAGAGGTATATACATAATAAAAAATACAAGTACAGTAATCTTAGCAATAAAACTCACAAAGGAGCGAGGACCCTGCCCGCGAGGGCTCACAATCAACAAAGGGTGGGTGGGTGAGGATACAGTAGGTAAGGATGTCTACTATACACAGCATACACAGACGGGTTTGTTTTTCTTTTTCTCTGTAGGACGCAGACAGAAGCAGCAGACATTATACAGAAGTACTGAGCTGTGTGGCTGAGAAACCAGCACTAAATTAAAATAATTAACCTGCAGAACAATCTGGGTGTCCGTCTGGCCTTTCACTGTGCAGAGTGCTCCTTAGGGCCCCGTCACACATAGCGATGCACCAGCAATCAGGGCTGTGGAGTCGGTAAGCCAAACCTGCAACTCCGACTCCTCAATTTCCCTTACACCGACTCCAACTCCCACATATATTGCTTATATTTAAGTGAAAAATTTATTGTAGTACAATGTGAACATCAGACATTGAATCATTTTTATGATACAATAATCAAGATATGCAGATAGCACATAATATATATTTATTGGAATACAACGTTAGAACACAAAAAACTGTAATAAATTGTAAATGTGTAATACACTATATAATATTGATTACATATACACTGTGTTCCAAATTATTATGCAAATGATATTTTTCTATGATTTTCCTAAATAGTCGGTACAAATGACAGTCAGTCTAATAAAAGTCATCACCCGTTAGAGTATACTTCAAATTTTACTGAAGAAACCTCCCAACGATAACAGCATAATCTCCAAAATGAATAAAAACTCAAATTGCACTGTTCCAAATTATTAGGCACAGTAGAATTTCTAAACATTTGATCTGTTTTAAAAAACTGAAAATGTTCATTTGTGGAATTTGCAGCATTAGGAGGTCACATTCACTGAACAAAAAAGCTATTTAACTCCAAAACATCCTAACAGGCCAAGTTACATGCTATCATAGGAACCCTTCTGTGACATCACCTTCACAATTCTTGCATCCATTGAACTTGGGAGTTTTTGGAGAGTTTCTGCTTGGATTTCTTTGCATTAAGTCGGAATAGCCTCCCAGAGTTGCTGTTTTGATGTGAACTGCCTCCCACCCTCATAGATCTTTTGCTTGATGATACTCCAAAGGTTCTCTACAGGGTTGAGGTCAGGGGAAGATGGTGGCCACACCATGAGTTTATCTCCTTTTATGCCTATAGCAGTCAATGACTCAGAGGTATTCTTTGCAGCATGAGATGGTGCATTGTCATGCATGAAGAGGATTTTGCTCCTGAAGGCACATTTCTGCTTTTTATACCATGGAACACAGCTGTCAGTCAGAAACTCTATATACAGTACTTTGCAGAGGTCATTTTCATACCTTCAGGAACCTTAAAGAGCCCTACCAGCTGTTTCCCCATGATTCCGGCCCAAAACATGACTCCTCCTCCTCCTTGCTGAAGTCGCAGCCTTGTTGGGACATAGTGGCCATCCACCAACCATCCATCTGGACCATCCAGGGTTGCTCGACACTCATCAGTAAACAAGACTGTATGAAAATTAGTCTTCATGTATGTCTGGACCCACTGCTACAATTTCTGCTTGTGAACACTTTTTAGGGGTGGCCGAATAGTAGGTTTATGCACCACAGCAAGCCTTTGAAGGATCCTACACCATGAGGTTTGAGGGACTCCAGAGGCACCAGCAGCTTTAAATATCTGTTTGCTGGTTTGTAATGGCTTTTTAGCAGCTGCTCTCTTAATCCGATGAACTTGCCTGGCAGAAACCTTCCTCATTCTGCCTTTATCAGCACAAACATGTCTGTGCTCAGAATCAACCACAAATCTCTTAACAGTACGATGGTCACGTTTAAATTTTTGGGAAATATCTAATGTTTTCATCTCTTGACCAAGGCATTGCACTATTTGATGCTTTTCGGCAGCAGAGGTCCTTTTTCTTTCCTAAATTCCTTGAAACCTGTGCCCTGCTTAATAATGTGGAACATCATTCTTAAGTAATTTTCCTTTAATTGGGCTCACCTGGTAAACTAATTATCACAGGAATTTGAGATTGATTTCAGTGATCCAAAGAGCCCTGATACACAATACCATCTATGAGTTTATTTGAAAAACAAAAAAATTACATCTTTATGACACTTAAATCCAATTTGCATAATAATTTGGAACGCAGTGTATACAGTACAGACCAAATGTTTGGACACACCTTCTCATTCAAAGAGTTTTCTTTATTTTCATGACTATGAAAATTGTTGATTCACTCTGAAGGCAACAAAACTATGAATTAACACATGTGGAATTATATAATTAACAAAAAAGTGTGAAACAACTGAAAATATGTATTATATTCTAGGTTCTTCAAAGTAGCCACCTTTTGCTTTGATTACTGCTTTGCACACTCTTGGCATTCTCTTGATGAGCTTCAAGAGGTAATTACCGGAATATGGTCTTCCAACAGTCTTGAAGGAGTTCCCAGAGATGCTTAGCACTTGTTGGCCCTTTTGCCTTCACTCTGCGGTCCATCTCACCCCAAACCATCTCGATTGGGTTCATGTCTGGTGACTGTGGAGGCCAGGTCATCTGGCGTAGCACCCCATCACTCTCCTTCTTGGTCAAATAGCCCTTACACAGCCTGGAGATGTGTTTGGGGTCATTGTCCTGTTGGAAAATAAATGATGGTCCAACTAACCGCAAACCGGATGGAATACAGTCATGGCCAAAAGTATTGACACCCCTGCTATTCTGACAGATAATACTCAGTTTCTTCCTGAAAATGATTGCAAACACAAATTCTTTGGTATTATTATCTTCAATTAATTTGTCTTAAATGAAAAAACACAAAAAGAATTGTCCTAAAGCCAAATTGGATATAATTCCACACCAAACATAACAAAGAGCGTGGACAAAAGTATTGGCACTGTTCGAAAAATCATGTGATGCTTCTCTAATTTGTGTAATTAACAGCACCTATAACTTACCTGTGGCACCTAACAGGTGTTGACAATAACTAAATCACACTTGCAGCCAATTGACATGGATTAAAGTTGACTCAACCTCTGTCCTGTGTCCTTGTGTGTACCACATTGAGCATGGAGAAAAGAAAGAAGACCAAAGAATTGTCTGAGGACTTGAGAAACCAAATTGTGAGGAAGCATGAGCAATCTCAAGGCTACAAGTCCATCTCCAAAGACCTGAATGTTCCTGTGTCTACCGTGTGCAGTGTCATCAAGAAGTTTAAAGCCCATGGCACTGTGGCTAACCTCCCTAGATGTGGCCGGAAAAGAAAAATTGACAAGAGATTTCAACGCAAGATTGTGCGGATGTTGGATAAAGAACCTCCACTAACATCCAAACAAGTTCAAGCTGCCCTGCAGTCCGAGGGTACAACGGTGTCAACCCGTACTATCCGTCGGCATCTGAATGAAAAGGGACTGTATGGTAGGAGACCCAGGAAGACTCCACTTCTTACCCCGAGACAATAAAAAGCCAGGCTGGAATTTGCCAAAACTTACCTGAAAAAGCCTAAAACATTTTGGAAGAATGTTCTCTGGTCAGATGAGACAAAAGTAGAGCTTTTAGGGCAAAAGCATCAACATAGAGTTTACAGGAGAAAAAAGAGGCATTCAAAGAAAAGTACACGGTCCCTACAGTTAAACATGGCGGAGGTTCCCTGATGTTTTGGGGTTGCTTTGCTGCCTCTGGCACTGGACTGCTTGACCGTGTGCATGGCATTATGAAGTCAGAAGACTACCAACAAATTTTGCAGCATAATTTAGGGACCAGTGTGAGAAAGCTGGGTCTCCCTCAGAGGTCATGGGTCTTCCAGCAGGACAATAACCCAAAACACACTTCAAAAAGCACTAGAAAATGGTTTGAGAGAAAGCACTGGAGACTTCTAAGGTGGCCAGCAATGAGTCCAGACCTGAATCCCATAGAACACCTGTGGAGAGATCTAAAAATGGCAGTTTGGAGAAGGCACCCTTCAAATATCAGGGACCTGGAGTAGTTTGCCAAAGAAGAATGGTCTAAAATTCCAGCAGAGCATTGTAAGAAACTCCTTGATGGTTACCGGAAGCGGTTGGTCGCAGTTATTTTGGCTAAAGGTTGTGCAACCAAGTATTAGGCTGAGGGTGCCAATACTTTTGTCCGGCCCATTTTTGGAGTTTTGTGTAAAATGATCAATGTTTTGCTTTTTGCTTCATTCTCTTTTGTGTTTTTTCATTTAACACAAATTAAATGAAGATAATAATACCAAAGAATTTGTGTTTGCAATCATTTTCAGGAAGAAACTGAATATTATCTGACAGAATTGCAGGGGTGTCAATACTTTTCGCCATGACTGTAGCATGCCGCTGCAAGATGCTGTGGTAGCCATGCTGGTTCAGTATGCCTTCAATTTTGAATAAATCCCCAACAGTGTCACCAGCAAAGCACCCTCAAACCATCACACCTCCTCCTCCATGTTTCTCGGTGGGAACTAGGCATGTAGAGTCCATCCATTCACCTTTTCTGCGTTGCACAAAGACACGGTGGTTGGAACCAAAGATTTCAAATTTGGACTCATCAGACCAAAGCACAGATTTCCACTGGTCTAATGTCCATTCCTTGTGTTCTTTAGCCCAAACAAGTGTCTTCTGCTTGTTGCCTGTCCTTAGCAGTGGTTTTCTAGCAGCTATTTTACCATGAAGGCCTGCTGCACGAAGTCTCCTCTTAACAGTTGTTGTAGAGATGTGTCTGCTGCTAGAACTCTGTGTGGCATTGACCTGGTCTCTAACCTGAGCTGATGTTAACCTGTGATTTCTGAGGCTGGTGACTCGGATTAACTTATCCTCCGCAGCAGAGGTAACTCTTGGTCTTCCTTTCCTGGGGCGGTCCTCATGTGAGCCAGTTTCTTTGTAGCGCTTGATGGTTTTTGCCACTGCACTTGGGGACACTTTCAAAGTTTTCTCAATTTTTTGGACTGACTGACCTTCATGTCTTAAAGTAATGATGGCCACTCGTTTTTCTTTACTTCGCTGCTTTTTTCTTGCCATAAAACAAATTCTAACAATCTATTCAGTAGGACTATCAGCTGTGTATCCACCAGACTTCTGCACAACACAACTGATGGTCCCAACCCCATTTATAAGGCAAGAAATCCCACTTATTAAACCTGACAGGGCACACCTGTGAAGTGAAAACCATTTCCGGTGACTACCTCTTGAAGCTCATCAACAGAATGCCAAGAGTGTGCAAAGCAGTAATCAAAGCAAAAGGTGGCTACTTTGAAGAACCTAGAATATAAAACATACAGTATTTTCAGTTGTTTCACATTGTTTTGGTAATTATATAATTCCACATGTGTTAATTCATAGTTTTGATGCCTTCAGAGTGAATCTACAATTTTCATAGTCATGAAAATAAAGAAAACTCTTTGAATGAGAAGGTGTGTATATATATATATATATATATATATATATATATATATATATATATATATATATACACACATACATATTGTGTGTGTGTAATATATATCAGCCAAGACAAAGCCTAGAACCTCAGGCTACATTCACACCATTGGTGTGGCCACGATCAAACCTAGGGGGGTGGGCAGAGCCTCATACTGCACACCTCAGCTGCTGCAGAACCTCATACTGCACGCCCCTACACTTGAAAATAAAGCCTGCACCTTAAGAAGATGTGGTGATGAATGCAGTCCATTTATTCCAACTATCAATTGATGTTGATGTGTTACTGGGCATCCTTTTGGGCAGCTATGAGGTGTACCTGACAGGTGCTTAAAAAAAAAAAAAAAAAAAAAAAAAAAAGGGAGTGTTAGTCTGTGTGCTACCCGGCTTTCATTCTTTTTGGTACAGATAAGATATGGATAGACAGATATGGATAAATGGATAGATAGAGCAGATTTCTAATCAGCTTTTGCTATTGAAAACATTATCTATGAGCTCAAAAATCTTTCAGGTGATGCGGTTTTTTAAAAAGCTGATCTGCTTTTGCAGCTGGAAAACGTATCCTCAAAAAACGCAGGTAAAACGCTGTGTGTGAATGTAGCCTTAGATCAGGAATAGAACAGCGATTTATAGGACATTTCATAACTTTCCCAAATTCCTATGAAAAAATATTCTGCACATTCTGCATTGAATTACTGTACCCAATTTATTATATATTTTAGGAGTTGGTCCATTTTATACCGACTCCACCAAAATGAGCACCGACTCCACAGCCCTGCCAGCAATCCCGAAAACGATATGACCTTGTCAGCATCGCTGGTGTGTCGCTACATGATCGCTGGTGAGCTGCCAAACAGGCAGGCACAAAAGCGATCAGCACCAGCGACACGCGGGTAACAAGCGACGCACTGTGTACCTTAGTTACCAGCGCGGTGGTGCAGGGAGCTGGTAACCAAGGTACACATCCTCTTCCCTATCTCTACTCTTCCTTCTGATAACTTCAGAAGTCAAAAGTAGAAGAACAAAGGGCTCATTAGTAAAGGAAGAATCTTATCTCTCTTTTAAGATAAAATACTAAGCATCTTGTATTCACCTGTATTGTTGATTTATGCCAAGTTTGTAGAAATGTCAGTAACCATTGAAGACTAGAATAATGACCGAGTGAGCGAATATAGAATGAAATTTCTAGCAAAGCGGAAAATCCTCCCTCCCAATATGGTAAGGAGCCCTGAAAAAACTACACAGGGAAATAAAGCCTTCATGCACATTTACAACTCTACTTAGAAATCTATTAGTCTAAGGCCACATCCAGCGACAAATCCTCAGCACAAATCCAGGTTATCTATTTGGCGCTTGCTTGCTTCTGATGATAGAGATTTGAATATTGCGATTACGCCTCTAATCTGCTCATAACATCGGCATAGACGCAAACAAATACTGAAAACTCCGGCAGCTGAGACTTCGAAAACCCCAAGCAAATCACAAAAGCATCTGGAGATCACGATCAGCAACAGAGTCTAAAAATCCAATTATAAGAGAAATATATTAGAGAAGTCCATTCACATATGGGACCTACAACCTGATGCAATTATCATCATCAAGAACACTGCTCCACTTTTTTTTTATCTTATTAATTACTTATTATATAGCATATACACATTTCCACAGAACAAATTGTTCTTTGTGTCAGTATAACTTTAGGGCCTCATGAAGGTAACCCCTGTCCACGCTTTGTAACATGGCAAAGTAGGGACAATCTAGTCTCTGAGGACACAAGTTCCTTCTACAGTAGCGTCATAATAAACCCATAAAAGATACAAGAACTTGTACTGTACCCCATATTTTCCCAGTTATATATTCCGGCATTCCATGCCAATTAGAAAGAATTAAAACTATATGCTCCAGCGCATTACTGATATCTCCTACATATAGATCCAAGTAAGGTCAAGCTGGTAACACCACCTAGAACAGTAGTCATGCTTGAGGAAAGGCCGGGCCGGTTGTAGACAAAGCGGGGCCCTGGGTAAAAGTTTAAAGTGGGGCCCCAAATGCTAACATACTGCACCATCACACTCAAACATTTCGATTGCATTTACATAAGCCGAGTTCAGACCATGATCGACAATATTCCAGTCGTTCAACGCTTCTTACCCGGCCTCCTTACACCGGCTGCTGAAGAATGATGGGGACAGAACAATCACTAGTAAATCAATCTGTCTCCGTAAAGTATCATGTTATCAGCAGCATACCTGCAGGTTACACCGGGCGATGTGCTGCTTAGAATAATGATTAGTGTTCCGCCATAAACAACCCAATTAACTGATGAATGAGCAGCATTTTTCCAGAATTTCTAAATGTGGATGATACATAAGGTACACCATATGCTACACACGCACGCATGTACTCATTGAACACATACACACATCTATACAAAGCACAAACATACACATATGTATACACACATAGCACACACATGCATGTAATACACACACATAGCACACACATGAAACATGGATTTTTGTGAGTACTCACCGTAAAATCCTTTTCTCCGAGACGCTCATTGGGGGACACAGATACTGTGGGTGTATGCTTCTGCCGCTAGGAGGCTGACACTAAGTGAAAAAAAAGAGGTTAGCTCCTCCTCCACAGTATACACCCTCGCCCCTATTGGGGGCGGAAATCAGTTTGGTGCCAAAGCAGTAGGACAACAAATCAGCCTTAATACAGGTACAACATGTCCAAAGGAAAACACCACCCTTATATCAAATAAGTAAACACATTCATTTAAACAAGAGGCAACTGGCTAATAGGGTGGGTGCTGTGTCCCCAATGAGCGTCTCGGAGAAAAGGATTTTACGGTGAGTACTCACAAAAATCCATGTTTCTCCTTCGTCTCATTGGGGGACACAGATACTGTGGGACGTCCTAAAGCAGTCCATGGGTGGGAAGTTGACTCACCAATCCAAGCTACATACACCTCCTGTTTAAAGGTACGCAACCGCTGCTTGGAGAATCCTTCTACCCAGGCTTGCATCCGCCGAGGCCTCAGCATGGATATTATGTTTGGCAAATGCGTGCAGGCTGGACCAGGTTGCTGCCTGCAAACCTGTTCCATCGAAGCCTGATGCCGAAGCGCCCAAGAGGCGCCCACCGCCCGGGTAGAGTGCGCTCTGATCCCTGCTGGAATCGGCGTGCCTCTAATACAGTAGGACTCCTGAATAGTCAAACGAATCCATCTGGCTATGGTTGTCTTTGAGGCAGCGAGTCCCTTCCTGCGTTCTTCAGGGAGCACGAAAAGCGTGTCCGTCTGAGAAAAGGGTGCCGTCCGCGACACGTACCTCTGGAGGGCTCTTACCAGGTCTAACGTGTGAAGAGCCTTCTTCTACACGGTGCACCGGTGCTGGACAAAATGAAGGCAAAACAACATCTTCATTGATGTGAAAAAAGAGGACACGACCTTCGACAGAAAAGGAGGGGCTGGTTTGAGGACCACCTTATACCTATGGAAAGTGAGGAACGGAGCTCCGCAGGATAGAGCCGCCAGCTCTGAAACCCGCCTGATGGAAGTGATGGCCACTAAGGGAACAACCTTCTAGGAAAGGTACCTCAAAGCGATATCCTGAAGCGGTTCCAAAGGAGCTTCCTGCAGAACACTTAGGACTATGTTAAGAATCCAGGCGTCCATCGGCGCCATATAGGGAGGTATCAAGTGAGACACTCCCCGGATGAAAAGTTTTCACCTGCAAATTGGTAGCAACCCTGCACTGGAACAGGACGGATAAGGCCGACATTTGTCTCCTGCTAAAACCTGGGGCAAAGCCCGAGTCTAATGCTCTACCGACTGAGCTATCCGGGCTCTTTGAGCCCGACTGGAGAAAAACCAAGATGCTGGAGATCGAGAATCCTAGCCGAGAAACACCGCGGCCTCGACATCAAGCAAAGAACACCTTCCAGGTGTGGTGGTATATTCATGCTGAAGCAGGCCTCCGGGCGCTAATCGTTGTAGCGACCACCTTGCTCCCGAACCCTGCCTGGGTTAGAATCCAAGATTCAACGGCCCTGCCGTCAAACACAGGGTCCCTGAGTTCGGGTGGCAGATTAGCCCTTGAGACGGTAGATCTGGGCGCTCTAGCAGGCGCCCAGGAACATTGGCGAGCAGCTGCCTTAGGCTGGTTTCACATTTGCGTTTTTTAGCGCTGGAAAAAAACGCATACCTGCGCATGCGTTTTTTCCCCTATATTTAACATGGGTGCGCATACCTGCGCACTGGTAAGCGCATGTATGCGATTTTCATGCGCTGCGTTTTTTTGGGGTGTGCGTTGGTATTTTCCAGACGCAGCATGTTGCATTTTTTGGCCCTGCAAAAAAGCGCATGCGCACATATGCGCACGTTTTGCGCTAAAAATGGCCATTATAGCCTATGGATGCGCATATGTGCGCACTGGCATGCTCATGTATGCGTTTTTTTGCATATGCGTTTTTTTTTTTTTAACCATGGAATTTAGGGGTTTGGGTTAGAGTTAGGGTTAGTTAAGGGGGTTTAGGGTTAGGGTTAGGGTCAGGGTTAGGGTTGGGGTTTGGGTCAGGGTTAGGGTTAAGTATGGTTTGGTTAAGGGTTAGGGTCAGGGTTAGGGTCAGGATTAGGGTTAAGTATGGTTTTGTTAAGGGTTAGGGTCAGGGTTAGGGTTAGGGTCAGGGTTAGGGTTAAGTATGGTTTTGTTAAGGGTTAGGGTCAGGGTTAGGGTCAGGATTAGGGTTAAGTATGGTTGTTAAGGGTTAGGGTCAGGGTTAGGGTTAGGGTCAGGGTTAGGGTTAGGGTCAGGGTTAGGGTTAAGTATGGTTTTGTTAAGGATTAGGGTCAGGGTTAGGGTCAGGATTAGGGTTAAGTATGGTTTTGTTAAGGGTTAGGGTCAGGGTTAGGGTTAGGGTCAGGGTTAGGGTCAGGGTTAGGGTTAAGTATGGTTTTGTTAAGGATTAGGGTCAGGGTTAGGGTCAGGATTAGGGTTAAGTATGGTTTTGTTAAGGGTCAGGGTTAGGGTTAGGGTCAGGGTTAGGGTCAGGGTTAGGGTCAGGGTTAGGGTCAGGGTTAGGGTTAGGGTTAGTTAGGGTTTAGGGTTTGGGTTAGGGTTAAGTATGATTTGGTTAAGGGTTAGGGTCAGGGTTAGGGTTAGGGTCAGGGTTAGGGTTAGGGTCAGGGTTAGGGTTAGTAAAGTCATGGTTTGGGTAGTGTGAGGGGCCACCTAAAAATGTTGGAAAAAACCGCAAACGCGGTAAAAACGCACTAAAAACGCATACAAACGCGCAAAAACGCTGCGTTTTTTTCCTGCATGCGCATAAAAATGCTTGAAAAAAACGCAGCGTTTGTATGCATTTGTATGCGTTTTTTTATGCGTTTTTTTGCGGGAAAAACGCGCTGCAAAAAAAAGCAAGTGTGAAACTAGCCTTAGATCTGCGTACCACACTTGACGGGGGCCAGCAGAATCGCCGGCCCCCCTTCCGTCTTGATCCCTTTGCTCACTCTCGGGAGTAGTGGCAGTGGGGGAAATAGATATGGGAGGCGAACCTGGTTCCATGGCAGAACCAATGCGTCCACCCGAATGCCTGCGGGTCCCTGGCCCGAGCGACATATGTGGGCACCTTGGCATTCACTCTGGAAGCCATCAGGTCCACATCCGAAGCTCCCCCACAGTTGACAAATCTGTTGAAGAACTTCGGGATGTAGAGACCACTCTCTGGATGCAAGACCCTGGCGGCTGAGGAAGTCTGCCGCCCAATTTTTCCACGCCCGGGATGTGGACAGCCGAAATCACCGAGTGGTTTGCTTCGGCCCACTGAAGCACGTGTTCCACCTTGCGCATGGTTGTTCTGCGGCGGGTGCCCCCCTGACAAATTATGTAAACCACCGCCGTGGCAATGTCCGATGGAATCCGGACGGGGCGGCCTGCTAGAAAGTGACGAAACTTCTGCAGAGCCAGCCGAATTGCTCATATCCCCAATAAGTTGATAAGGAGGCGTGCCTCCTGTGGCGACCACCGTTTCTGGGTTGGGTGGTGGCGAAAACCGCTCCCCAACCGAGGAGACTGACGTCTATTGTCATTATCAGCCCATGACATGGGGGGAAAGGCTTCCCCTAGGCCAGAGAGGAACTGGTTATCCACCATCCGAGCGACTGCCGGACCTGAGGACAGTTTGCACAGCCGATCGAGCGTGAAAGGATTCTTGTCCCAGGCTGACACGAGACGTACTGCAGGGGGTAAAGGATGGAACTGAACGAAAGGTATCGCTTCGATTGCTGCCACCATTTTCCCTAGGATCCTTATCGCGGATCGGATGGTGTGAGGGACTGGTTGGCGTAGTGTCCGGACTCCCTGCCGGAGACTAGCGCCCTTTCCTGAGGGAGAATTATCAACCTTCAGCAAGGGTCGAAGATTATTCCTAGGAAGGAGATCCTCTGAGCTGGCACAAGGGATGATTTCTTTGCATTGACCAACCATCTAAGCGGCAAGAGTATCTAGCGTGATGTTGACACCTTCTTCACATGCCCGTATTAACGGGCCCTTGACCAAGAGGTCGTCCAGATAAGGCAAGACGACTATGCCTCAAGAATGCAGTGTGGCCCTGACAATTGCCATAACTTTTGTGAACACTCTGGGAATATGCAGAAATGCGTCCTGGCTGTCAATTGAGGCCAAGTATTCTCACTGCTCCATGACCGCTATGACTGAACGGAGACTCCATCCGGAAATGTCTGATCCTGATGAATTTGTTCAGAAGCTTTAGGTCCAAAAACAGGCCTGACAGACCCGTCCTTTTTGGGAACCGCAAAAGGGTTGGAATAAAACCCCTGAGCTTTTCTGTGTTCCGGCACTGGAACAATGACTCCGTTGTGTAAGAGCGACTTGATGACTCCCAATAGAGCCCTTAACTGGGTATCCACCCTGGGAAGTCGGGAAAGAAAAAAAACCAGCTTGGAGGGTATCTGACAAATTCTATTTTGTAACCTGAGGACACCAATTCTTTTACCCATGCGTCATGGGCGACGTTGGCCCAGACGTGGTGAAAACAGAGTAGGCGGCCGCCCACTTTGCTGTGTCATCTGGTAAAGACCTCGAGTCATTTGGCCGATGATCCCTAGGATCTGGGTCCCCTCGATCTGGCCTGTTGAGCAAGCATTCTCCCCAGTGGGTTGGCTCTATATGACCTGCCGCTCTCTATCCTGATTGGGGCGGCCTGAGGTGGCGGAATTGGGCCCTGTAGTCCACCCGCAGTCTTTTAACGCATGACCCCGGAACGGTCTCCTATTTGGGTCCCGGACCCGACTACTTAGCGGCCGCCACCTGACCAATGCCGTTACGCCCGGCCTAGAATGGCCGGTGGCACTGCGAAAGGCTCGAAAACGTGCCTGAACCGGGTGACGAAAAAACGATTTAACCTTCTGTTGAGGGAGAAACCCGCTCTTTCCTGCTGTGGAGTCGGAGATAAGTTGATCTAAAAATAGGCGGTCGCACTGATAAGGCAGGGACGTCAAGGACTTCTTGGAAGTAGAATCAGCCTGCCATCTCCTCAACCATAGGGCTTTTCAGATAGAGATTGCATGAGCGGCAGCAAATGCTGAACAATTGGCCGCATCCAAAGACGCATTCAATACATAATCTCCGGCTATCGTCATCTGACATGTGACCTCCGAGATCTCTGCAGGTAGACCCTGCTCCTGTGCGACCCTATTTAATGTTTCTGACTATGATATCATAGCCTTGGCCACCCAAGTTGCTGCGAACGAGGGAGCGAGTGCAGACCCTGACGCCTCATATACTTAATGAGCTAGGCTCTCAATAAGGCAGTCCATGGGATCTTTAATCGAGGAAACCCTAGGGACAGATAACAGGGTCTTAGTGGCCAGGCGTGAAACCGGAGGATCCACTATCGGGGATTTCATCCATTGTTTACGGAGGTCCGGAGCAAACGGATAACGCGTTTCAAGTGCCCTTTAACCCGAAAAAAATGCCGTTTTGGACGTTCAATGTGCCGCTGCACTATGTCCTCAAACTCAGGGTGAGGGGAAAAAATTCTGTGCGGCCGCTTCACTCGTTTACATGCCACTTTATGCCCCGTAGCCGCTGCGGTCTCATCCTCAAACCCAGGGTCTGATTGATGGCTTCTATGAGGCTGTCCACTGTTTCACGTGACTCTGGAGTGTCCAGGTCAATGGGCTCGTCTGAGTCGCAATCTGAGATCTGGTCGCTATCAACCACTGGTGACGGGGAGCGAGAGGCATATCTTACGGATGCCGAAGGCAGCGGATGGACTGGGCGACACCGTGTGGATTTGTTTCCCCCGGGTCTGCCTGGAGTGAGGGCGGCCCCTGCAGGCCGGAGGCTCCTGTGAGGTGGAGGTTCCCTCTAAAGGCGGCGACACTGTCCCTGCCCCTATCTGGGGCTTGAAGGGATTCTATTGCTCTCGCAAGCGACGCCATGTACTGTGACAGTGATCGGGCCCACTCCGGGGGATTTGACACATCGGTCGCGGTCGCAGGGGAGGGCTCCTGGGCGCGTTCGGAACTACAGGCTTCATATAAATTAATAGTCTGCGCTTGCGTGAACACAAACCCACAGGAAACGCATGCGGTATCAAGGAACGTGTGCTTTTTTCCCCCTTCCCCAGACATACTGCAGAAGAAAGGCCAATTTGCTCTCTCTTTAAGGCATAAGGGGGAATGAGGAGAAGGAGGATAACTTGCCCTAGTGTGGCTCCGGGACGGGGTCGCACTTACCCGGCTCCTGCTGTCTCCCCGCGCTCTTGATCCTGCTGTTCCTTCCTCTCTGGGTAGGCTGCGATGCTCTCCTGATCGCGGCCTACCCTGTTCTTAAGCCGGGGCCTCGATTTAATCCACGTGCAGGGGGGCGGGCCGGATCTGACGTCACATCGCCCGCGGCCTAGGCCGAAGCCGGGGGCTAAATTTAACACTGCCCGCCCGCCCGAGCAGGGGCGTGCTTGTGTACCGGAGCTGGATTGCAACCCCGTGCTCTCGACCCTGCGCTCCCCCGGTACCCCCCTGAAGCACCCCCTTCCCCAGCAGGGGGATTTCCCTGCGCCCACTGGCTACAGGTATGGAAGGGAGGCAGGAGGGAGGGAGCGGCGAGGGGAGAGGAAGGAGGGAGATGCTGCTGATCACCGCCCTTGGTTACTCTGCAGCTCCAGCCCTGAGTGGCTGGGGCATACGAAATGTATTAAAGTGTTCGTCGCTCTTTCCTAAGCCTGGAGCTTCTCGCTGCCCAGGGGCCCTCCCATCCCAACCATACCTCCTTGAGGCCATGAGGTAATCCATTTTCGGAGGGTGCAGGCACCCTAGCTCCGTCTGCCTTGCCTGGGCGAGGAGAGGGACCGTCCGCCGCCATGCAGCACCGCCGTCATGCGTTGGTGGAGCAGTGGAGGCGCACAGACTAGTCTTGTGCCTCTGTGCAAGCCCATAGTTTCACTACCTAGGGGTGGACAGGGATAAGTCTGGCATAATGTCCCACGTCGCGGGAGAGGAAACGTGGAGGGACACTCGCACGTGGTCGCCCGTTTCTGGTTTGGGGAAATCGGATCCTTTCAATAGGATGCGTTGCCCCTGTCTTATCTTCTCAGAAAATAAAAAAGAAAAATAGATGTCTGGGGAAAAGTCCCAGAGATGTCCCTCGGTGCGGGAAAGGATACGCGGAGGCGATACTCGCGCGTGCTCGCCCGTTGATGTTTTGGGGAGATCGGACCCTTTCAATAGGGTCCGTCGCCCCTGTCTCCTCTTCATAGCGAGAAAAATATAAAAAAATAAAAAAAATAGTCTGGAGAGACCCAGACTGTGTGTCTCCATCAGACACTAAGCAAAAACTGATTTCCGCCCGCAATAGGGGCGAGGGTGTATACTGTGGAGGAGGAGCTAACCTTTTTTTTCCACTTAGTGTCAGCCTCCTAGCGGCAGAAGCATACACCCACAGTATATGTGTCCCCCAATGAGACGAAGGAGAAATACACCCAGCACACACTCATGTACACACTGAGCACATACATACACATATATGTATACACACACGTATACCCTGTGCACATACATACACATATATGCATACACACGCATGTAATACACACACATGAAATACACACAGCACATACACACATCTATACAGAGCACATACATACAGATATATGTATACACACACATAGGTATACCCTGTGCACATACAAGCATTTATATGTAGTACACACATCACACATACATCCATTCACATCACTGGGCTGTCTGTGTCATACAGGATGGCTCCTTCACAGAGAGAGGCTCTTTGTAACTACAGGACTCCTTATATTAAGAATTACCTAAATAATAGATTTAATAAAATAGGTTTTAGAAACTGGGGCGTCAGTAAGAAGAATGTTTTCATAGGATCATCTACTTAAATTAAATATGAATTATTAAAAGGAAGCGGTGTTTATTCCCCCCGCAGCATTCTGGTCTCATTCAATGTAGAGCCAGTGTCAGTCAGGGCCCGGGGCGCGATTACAGCCACCTGCTCTGTATACTCATAGCCCGCGCCTCCATGGCTGAATACCGGCGAGGAGAATAAATATCTTTTTCTCTTCACTGCATTTGGCAACATGCAGGCACTGGACAGCATCATAATCCCATATCGGCAGGAGCAGAGTAAAGTACCACAGTGCGCAGGCGCCGGGAAAGGTCAGAGAGGTCCGGCGCCTGCGCACTGCAATACTCTGCTCTGCCCTCAACAGGACAGAGAAAGTACGCCTGCGGAGGAGCCGCAACAGAAGTAAGAAGGAGGACGTCATCTCTAGAAGATGGGAGGTGCAGGACAGGACGGCGACACCCATCGGGGACCGGACTGGACACCAGGGTGAGTATAATCTAAGGCTGGAGTCACACATAGCGACTTTCCAGCGATCCCGACAACGATATCAACGTGTCAGGATCGCTGGTGAATCGCTATGTGATCGCTGGTGAGTTGTCAAACAGACAGCTTCACCAGCGATTGGCACAGCAACGCCGCGCGCGGCATCACTGTGTTCGTTAGCGCTGATGCCATGGATCCATGTAAAAAATAGAACTAAAATAAAAAATATTATTATTCTCACCTTCTGACGTCCCGAGCAGCATTCCCGCCTCTCTCCACGCTCCGGTCCCAGTAATCCTTTGCGAGAATGACCGCGATGACGTCCGTTCTCGCGGGATCGCGAAGTCTCGCGGTCATTCTTGCATAGACTTACTGGGACCGGAGCGTGGAGAGAGGCGGGAATGCTGCGCGGGACGCCGGAAGGTGAGAATAACAATATTTTTTTTATTATTTTACAGCTGATCGCTGGTCTCCCGCCTCTTACGCAGCAATGCGTGCTGGCCAGCGGGAGAT
The DNA here is from genome assembly GCF_039654945.1 of Dendrobates tinctorius. NCBI lineage: Eukaryota > Metazoa > Chordata > Amphibia > Anura > Dendrobatidae > Dendrobates > Dendrobates tinctorius. The sequence goes on along the minus strand of NW_027361708.1, from coordinate 32,926,515 downwards.
CAGCGACGAAAGAAATGTCCAGAGGTTTCTTGCAGCGATCAGCGATCCCGGCAGGGGGGCCGCTCGCTGATCGCTGTCACACACAGCGATCTCGCTTGTGAGATCGCTGTTGTGTCACAAAACTTGTGACTCAGCAGCGATCTCGCTAGCGAGATCGCTATGTGTGACGGGGCCTTAACTCTTTTTTCTTATCTTTCAGGTTACATTGGGGGCTTATGTACAGCATTACAGAATGACCCTAATTACATTTTATAGATACTGTACGATTTTTTTTTTAGTTTGTTAGTAAACCCATCAGGAACATCCAAAGAATGAAGCCTGCAGGGTGCGCTCGTGCTGCTGTTATATGGCTATTACAAGGATTTCAACGACTTTTCCCTACGCTATATTTCGGTTTTGTTTTTTTTCTTGTTTTATTTCCTCCCCCATAGCCATATGAGGGCTTGTTGTCTGCAAGTTAAGTTGTACTTTTGAATGATGCCATTCATTCTACCACATAGTGTACTGGAAACCCGGCAATAAATTCCAAGTGAGTTGAAATTGCAATAAAAGTGCAATAGTTTGAGGGTTTTTTTTATTCTCCAGAACAGTACAGGTATGCAGAGACCAAAAATATATTGTTTTTTTTTTGTTTTTTGTTTTTTTAAAAGTTGAAAAAAAAAATCTGAAATTTGTAAAAAAAATAAATAAATAAAAAAAGTTAGCTTTTGTCGCTAATTCCCCGAGACCCGTAATGTATTCATTTTTCAGGATCTGGGGCTGGGTGAGGGCTTATTTTTTGCGCCCTGAGATTATGTTTTTTCTGATACCATTTTGGGGTAGATACAATGTTTTGATCTCCTCTTATTGCATTATATTAAAAAAACTGCAGCTGCCAAAAAAAAAAATGTAATTCTGGCGTTTTGATTTTTCTTTCTCGCCACCAACCGGATTAAATTACTTATTCTTTGATAAATCTTTTACGAACTCAGCAATACCAAATGTGTATTTTCATTATTATTATTATTTTAATTGTTTTAATGCCATTTTTAGTGTAGCTCCTACTGCAGAGGATGGGGGCCCCCAAGGGAGTAGAGGCCATGCGCAATTGCCCACTCTGCCACCCCCAACGCTGGCTCTGAGGAAAGGACAATAGTCCCACAGACCTATACAGATAACCTCTGCACAGAAAGAGATGAAAATTGATTTGCTGCAAATGTGATTTCTTTTGATCTGGCACCAGTAAAAAACAGATACTGCCCAACGTTTCGACCAGTTTGTGGCCTTTATCAAGGAATTCTGTGTGGGTAGTGGCCGGTACATGTATTACTTATTATAGCGCTATTTATTCAGTGGCGCTTTACATATGAAAATTGGTAAACCTAAAAACAAACAAACAAAAAAAACCAACACAAGTACAATAACAGACCACTGCAGGAGGAGAGAGGACCCTGTCCACGAGGGCTCAGTATGTGGACTACTGACGTGGCCATGGATCCTGAGAATTGATTTTATTATTTCTGATATTTACCCAAGCCCTAATAAGTAAGCCATGCCATTAAAAAAAATCTCATTTTTGCCTGACCCATTGCTCACTTTTCACACTGTAAAGAACTCTCCAAAGTGGACAACTCTGGGGAGTCAGTTTAGGTTCTGCTCCTCGGACCTCCTAAGTGACAGGTCAGATGACGATCATCAGCGCTGTCAAATTCCCTAATTACTCTGCTGTGATGATAGACAAAATATCCATCCAACAGAAGTCTGGCTTTAATTATGAAAATCCACTTACCTCACTGTTCTTTGTGGAGTTTGCAAATACGGAAAACACTTTTAAATGTACTTATTTATGAGGAAAAATATCATCCAGTGCTTAATGGGAAAGCTATTAAAGCACTATTAAATCATGGAGAGACATTGTGAAGTGACAGCCCTGACTTTGCAGAGAGGGTAACCTGGCTGATATCCCAGCGTTCGCTCCTTATGATCGCACGTCGCTTCACACAGAAACCACAAACAATACGTTGTCAGACATGGTTCCTGTAAATTGCTTTAAAAACATAGAATTGCACTATAAAATTAATCCAGATTACCGAAATGATTCATATTCTGCAGCGCCTGATCTTCTGGACATGAACTACCGTAACTGGTGACTCAGCCATAATTCCTATAATCAGGACATGCCTTATCCATGTTGAGAAATTAGGGATTACACGTCATTTTTTTGGGATTATTAGGGGCCTTTGTAGGAAAAGACATGCAGATATGTTCTTTTTCATGGGTGCTGTGTTTTGCTGCGCTTTTTATAGGTGCCCACACATCTTCATATGCAAATTGCCTCTTCAGAGAGGAAGAGGATTTGAACCATAGTGCCAACTATTGGGAGTAGCAATCCTGAAAGTCAGTATCAACCCTTTAAACAAGCCTTGCCATATTACTTAAGATCAAAGCCAAATCAGACACTCAATTTGCGAACATGTGCTTCTGAGTGTTGCCCCTCTTCAGTACAAAGCATGAGATCTGATTTGGCTGAATGAGAGGTTTCTGACTGTGGTCTAAGGGGTAATGAATTTCCTTGCCTGACATGTCACTCTCCACAAGGAGAAACGTTACCCCTTAGACCCGATATATCTTCAGTAGCTGTTCTCAGGACAGATGTTCATATCCATACACACACACTGTTCAGCTGAGCCTTAAAGGGGTTTTCCCATGAACAAAAGTTCATTTCATTTACTAGATCTTGGAATGAAAATAAGGTCCGCAACAGGAAGTGATTAAAAAAAATATCCCTGTGCGGATATAACCTCATAAATGTGCCCTTGCTGTGTACTGTGTAATGGCCCTGACTGACCGTGGATGAACATGTTCTGGTCATACCACAGCTCCTGGGCAGTGGAGGAAGTAAAAGAATATACAGACATTACAGACATGGGATCAAAGTCGATCAACAGTTCTCTGCCTGTTTTAAACAATAGTTTAATTCACAGAATCAGCTGTGATCCCATGCTGTCCTGTCTGTACACTCTCTTTTGCATCCTCCCCTGCCCAGGAGCTGTGGTATGATCAGACCATGTTCCTGTACGGTCAGACACGGCCATTACACAGTACACAGCAGGGGCACATTTATAAGATTATCTCAGTACAGGAACACTTTATTTAATCACATCCAATTGTAGAACTTAATTTTTTTCCCAAGATCTCGTGAATAAAATGAACTTTTGTTGGTGGGAAAACCCCTTTAAATGAGTTTTCAAAAGGAAGGGAATTGTCGACACCCTTGGCAGCAGCCAATATTTTCTAGGAAAAAAAGAATAGGCACATTCAAATTCTACATGTCCAATCCTTTAACCTCCCACGTCTGTTTGGGGCAGACGGCACACCTTCATCAGCAGGCTTTGCTCTTATTATGGGCACCTTTAGACAGATATATCCCAGTAAACGGGATACTACTACCTGATGATCCTGATAAAAAAAAATGATAGTTTTATAGGCAACTTTAGGACGCTCTCATTATGGCTCCACTCTATAACGGGGGACTTGGGAGCCATTCAGAACCGCTGTCCTATAAGTAACACATGTATCGCATATTCTGTGACTAGGTGACAAATGATATTGTGATTATTTACTCATAGCTAAGGATTCTGCTACATGTGAAGCTAGATTTGGAAAAGTGAGCACTGATCACCAATATTTTAAGTTGTTATCATTACATATGTAACGGTTTATTATTTCCATATTTTTTTTAGATCGCTTGTCCATCTTCCTGCTTCACTTGGTAATGGCTACAGAAACAACTGCAACAGCTGCTTATTGCAATCAGTGTTAAAGAGGTTTCTCCGGCCTTGAGCCACTGATGACCTATACTCCCAACAGGTCATGAATATCAGATAGGTGGGGTCCAGGACCCCCCACCCATCAGCTGCTTCCGGCTCTGGCAACAGCTGGGTGAAAATACCGGACACCGCCAAAATAGCTCCCTTCACTGTATAGTGGTCGTGCTGAGAACTGCAGCTCTGATCCTACTCAACGTCACAAAAGGCATAGCCGGAAATACAGACAGGGGCTGCCACAATGTCAGCAGCCTATTATGAGCCATAGATAAGACTCTGTTCACATATCCAGTTGTATCTGCTTTTGTTTGGTTTGTAACAGATCCGTTTTTACTAGAGATGTCTCTGAACACCACATTTTTTCTTTTTAAGCACTACCCGTGCCAAGAGCAAACGATCTGCAAACAGATCACATAACGATCCTCCGTTATGACCTGTTTTCTATAGACTTCAAATGCTACAGAAATAAATGGATCCACTTACTATTCATTTTTTGGGGGGGGATGGGGAAAAAGAAAAACAAAAAAAGATGTGCAAACTATAGTTTTGATCCAGCAAAAAAAAAAAAAAACACAACATGGATTGCAATGAAATAGAAGACATTTTATTACATTACTACTCAAATGAATGGATCGTATACTGGATTATTTTATCCATTTTTGTCAACCTAAGGCCTGTTTCACACTTCATTTTTTGTCCATCAGTCAAGATCCGCCGTTTTGCAAAAAAAACGGATTCGCCATTTTGCTTGGTGGATCCGTTTTTTTCTCCCATTGAGTTGCATTACCGGCGGATCTTGACGGATGGCCATCCGTTGGATCCGTTTTTTTGCGGATCCGCCAAAATTTTGACGTCCGCCGACATGCCCGAACGGAGCATGTAACTTTTTTTCGGGCGGCAGGATCCGCACTTCACACTGCGCATGCCCGAAAGACTTCACTCAGCATGAAATTTAACCCTAAAGTCTGTTCTGGCAGCTGGAAAAATAAAACCTCCCCCCCCCCCCCGGGGTACGGTTCCTTTAAAATTCTTCATTCATCGGATCCGTAAAAAAAAAACGGTCCGGTGGCATCCGTCCACATCAGTTTACCAACGGATCCGCTTTCCGTCATTTTGGCGGATTTTAACTGACACAAAAAACTGAGGTGTGAAACAGGCCTAAAACGGAACCGAAAACATAAATGGCTTCCTAATATGTGAACATAACCCAAGTATGTGGCTCGGTCATCGCAGGCATCAGACATTGTACATATTTATTTCTACTCATACCCCCGTGTTACCAGGAACTCAAATCACACTTGTCTGACATTAAGTTATTATAATTCAAAGTTTTTCTTTATCATAGTGATAGACATCATAAAGCATGTTCCTTCAACGAAGACCTAAAGCTAAAAACAAACTAAACAAGCTAAAAAAAACAAACAGAAAAATAGATATTTCTTGTAAAGGATCCCTTCCCCAATCCATGTATCTATAATATTCAGTATGTGTTCATATACAGAATATATATTTCTTCCTATATTCTATAGACATTGTACACACAAATCCCATTCCGTCTATACTTTCCTATCTAACAGGCTGCACGAAGGCAGAATTTGCAGTCTCTCGGCAGACTTCTACCACTATAAATAGATATTTTGACAGATTAAGACAGATCTGTGAATAGAATTCATACAGTTCATTGATACTGTTGATAAATGAATAGATACTGCGCTGAGACTTAGAAAAGAGATTCTGTACTGGAAGACAGAAAACGCAGTAAAGAGACTTGAAAAATCAATTTTGCTGGCTCTATTATCAGCTATCGCTTCCCACAGGTGAGCCAGGGCACATATTAATGGGTGTACTTGTGCATGCCGGCATTATGGATACTGGCCAAAGTGCCGGACTAATAACGAGATGAAGCAAAATTGTGTCATTTAGTATCATTAATATAGGATAAGCCGGGCTGATTTTGTAGTATACAGTAGCTGTCAGACATCAAAAAACAAACCCAGTGGCTAGGTTGATGACTGCAATAATACCTGCTATGACTACGTGATATCACACAGTAAAGGATCATAATCTGTATACCCTTAGGGTATTGGGCAGACGTTGTGGATTCCGCAGCAGATTCTCCTGCGTTGTACAGTACCATTATATTCTATGTAAAATAGAAAACGCAGTGCACATGCTGCAGATTTTTCCGCGGTTTTGAATCCGCAGCAGGTCAATTCTTTGTGCGAAATCTGCAGCGTTTTTACACCTCTTCCATTAGAGGAATCCGTAGGTATAAAAACACAGGCGAAACCTGCACAAAATCTGCAGGGAATCTGCACTAAATTCGCAGGTAAAACGCAGGTCATTTTACCTGCGGATGTAGCAAAATCTGTGCAGAAAATTCTGCAGCAGAATCCGCAACGTGTGCACATACCCTTATAGTACTAAGCTTTAAGGCTAGGGATACATGGTGGCTGGATTATAATCTGTACACCCTTAGAGTATGTGCACACGTTGCGGATTTGTGTGCGGATTTTTCCACGCTGAATCTGCAGGTCAAAATGCCTGCGTTTTACCTGCGGATTTCCTGTGGATTTTGCATGCGTTCTTACACCTGCGGATTCCTATAATGGAATGGGTGTAAAAACGCTGCAGAAATCCTGAAAACATGACCTGTTGGGGTCCGCGAGGACTGGAGTTTGGGAACCACTGCACTAGACCTTGGAAATCAAGGTCCCAGAGTCTGGAGGAAGAGTGGAGAGGCACACAATCCAAGCTGCTTGAGGTCTAGTGTGACGTATCCACAATCAGTGATGGTTTGGGGAGCCATGTCATCTGCCAGTGTAGGTCCATTGTGTTTTATCAAGACCAAAGTCAACGCAGCCGTCTATCAAGAAATTTTAGAGCACTTCATGCTTCCCTCTGCCAACAAGCTTTCTGGAGATGGAAATATCCTTCTCCAGCAGGACTTGGCACCTGTCCACACTGCCAAAAGTACCAATACCTGGTTTAAAAACAACATTAACACTGTGCTTGATTGACCAGCAAACTCGTCTGACCTTAACCACATAGAGAATCTATGGGGTATTGTCAAGAGGAAGATGAGAGACACCAGACCCAACAATGCAGACGAGCTGAAGTCTGCTATCAAAGCAACCTGGGCTTCCATAACAACTCAGCAGTGCTACAGGCTGATCTCCTCCATTCCACACCGCATTGATGCAGTAATTGATGCAAAAGGAGCCCCGACCAAGTAATGAGTGCCGTAGTAGAAGCAACACGGCACTCTTCAAATAAATAGTAGCAGGTGCAGGTGCACAAGTAGGGTCTCCAGCCCACGTAGTAATTTAAAAGAACTTGGCACTCAGGTGGCAGATGAAGTAAATCTTTAGTTTTATTTGCATCCAGATTATATGTGTTAAACGTTTTCGATCCGATAATGCATCTTCATCAGAACTTCTCTGAATTTAGAAATGAGTGCATTTACTGAGCATACATTTCCGTAGGCCAAAATTTCAGATGTTAAAATAATTTTTCAAGCTGGTGTTATAAAGTATTCTAATTTACTGACTTTTGGGTTTCACCGGCTGTAAGCCAAAATCATCAACATTAACAGAAATAAACACTTGAAATAGATAACTCTGTATGTTCTCACTCTCCCCAGGTTTAGTGCTGATCCTCCCCCCGCTGCACCTCACTGAGGTCACGAAAACGGGACTGCAGCTAATCAGCAAGCTCTGCGACTCTGTCCGAGTTGATGGCATGAGCCACTGAGTTCAAGAGATATTAGGAGTAGCAGTGTCAGACCTGGGGAAGGTGATTAAAGCACACAGTTTGTTTTTCTTAAAACAAACTGCAGTCATTTGCATTTTTTTTTTTAAACCAAAGGACCCCTTTAATAACAATTTTGGAATTTAAAGGGGTCATGCTGTACTTTCATATTTTTATTATGGAAGTATAAGAGTGACCTCGCCATCCGGCACTGCATGTTCTACTGTACAGCCAGAATCTGCTTTGTACATGTGGCTGTATAAGGACATTTATGACAATGCCATTATCTCCCAGATTCCGATCACAATTTCTTCTATACCTTTAGAATATATGGAAATTACAATTTGGGTCTGACCGTGACATTATATAAGGCAGTGTAGAAGTGAATGCCTTAGGGCTGGAGGATAAGCACCGTTCTACCCAATGACGCTTACATGGACTGCTATTCTCCTTATACGCCATGCTGTATTAATCAATGGACTTTCCATTGGACTGACGATAATGCTGGTTTAATCCATAAAGAAGTTGGAAGCATACAGTTCAGTCTGGAACATTTAGATTGTAAAATTTAAAGGAAAATTAGAATATTCCTGGAACATGTCATGTTTATATGGAAGTCTCAATTTCAAAGGGGGCTGTTAATATAATTGCATGTCCATTTAGCCAGCTGTATAAATTCCTAATGTAAATTAATGGATACACAACGTCCTTTGGCCCTAGATTCTTCAATTATTAAAGAAGCAATTATGAAGAGACAGTCGCAATGCAAAAGAGTGAATGACCAGGGCAGATCAGAATTTACAATGTTCTAGACGGGTCATCGGAATATGAGGGATTGTGTACCAGCTCCATGACTGGCCCGACAGCATATCCAGGCTGTCTACTTTTTCCAAGGTACGTGGAATCTTTGTTGAGATGGAACAGAAATGGTAAAAAGTAGCGATTATTGATTCGGAGAAAAAGGCTTACAGTAATGAGCAGCATTACAAAGAAAGGCCCTCGTAAGGAATGGAGATCAAACCTCACGCATGGTCTGTAACCTCTGTCTATATCCGCACACATTCATTCTTAACACAGGTCCCTCTACATAAGATCCCTAATTAATGGAACATTGTTGAATTTTCCACCCTTCAACAAGTTATTTATAATTATTTTTTTCCAACTATGGAAGCCACTAGAAAGATAATTTACAAATTTGCATATTCAATTTAGTATTAATATTTTGTGAAGTGCATTAGAGGGGTTTTCTCAAGTTGTATCTTCAGGGGCACAACACTCTCAGCCCCTACTTTGTGCTTTGCCAGGAAAGGTGCACTCCTGAAGATTGACAGTTTGGCCACCAGCTTAGTCGCTCCACTGGGTGCTCTCCCGGGTGACAGCATTGGCAGCATTGCTTCAGAATCATAAGAGATATGTGGGCACATGGAGGATGGTCGGTTAGCGTGATCTGTAATCTAAATAATGAAAATCCTTCCCATTGAACACAGCTAAAGATGCTCTCCATTCTAAAGAACTAGGGGCAACTTGGATCTCAGCTTTTAGGGTCTACATAACTAAACTCAAGTAAGATGTTGAACATTCAGTCAAATCTGAATCATCAGGTGTAGGTAGAATAAGGATGGGTCTACACGGCGACATGTCGCGAGACAGCCCCTCTCTGAAAAGTCATGCAACTAAGGCCTGTTTCACACTTCAGTTTTTTGTGTCAGCAAAAATCCGCCAAAAAGGTGGAAAGCGGATCCGTTCCTAACTGATGTGAACGGATGCCACCGGATCTGTTTTTTTGACGGATCCGCCGAATGAAGAATTTTAAAGGGACCGCTGCCCGAGAGAGAGAGACAGAGAGAGAGAGAATTTTTTTCGTCCGCCAGAAAGGATTTCAGGGTTAAATTCCCGGCTGACTTCCTTTCTCTGGGCATGTGCACTGTAAAATGCGGATCCTGCAGCAAAAAAAACGTTGCAGGGTCCGTCCAGGCATGGCGGCAGACGCAAAAAATTTGGAGGATCCGCAAAAAAACGGATCCAACGGATGGCCATCCGTCAAGATCCGCCGGTAATGCAACTCAATGGGAAAAAAAACGGATCTGCCAAAAAAAATGGCGATCAGTTTTTTTCACAAACCGGCGAATTTTGACTGATGGTCAAAAACGGAAGTGTGAAACAGGCCTAAAACATTTGTGCAGTTCGTCTGTGACTTGCTGGGTTCTGATTTTTAGGTACATAAAACAGCCAAGTTGTAGATAACTTGCAAAATACTTGCATGTCCTGTGTGACTTGCATTGAAGCCTGTGCAAGTGTGTTGTGACCAGAGACAGAAAATCCAACATACGGTATTTGGAAGCATTTGTGTCTATGTATCGCAGACGCAGTATACTGCAATATACAGCAAAAAGACAGCCGACAGCACAGCAAAGACAAAATGGATGCAGGCTCAAAGTTCATGAACCCAGATGAACAAAAATATCCATAAGAGAAAAAAGGAGCAGCATCCAATCAAGGTGAAAAATCGTATCAAAGGTTTATTCTGCCAGTATAAGATACGGTTTGGCCATATTGTAGCCTTTTTCAAAAAAAGGCTACAATATGTCCGAAACGTTGTATCTTATACTGGCAGAATAAACCTTTGATACGATTTTTCACCTGGATTGGATGCTGCTCCTATTTTCTCTTATGCAGTATACTGCAAGTCACAACATGACACCATAAGAAATCACTGCATCCAATTTTGCAATGTGTCGCTGGGACACCTGTCACCATGTAGCTCTAGCCTTACACTAATATATCAGTTCTGGTTTTAGTATCACCTTCTGCAAGTACCAAGCTTTTAGAAGTACAGAGAGATCAGTTGCACCTGAGCCCTGGATTTTGGGGGGACACAGACACTTACATCGTAAAATAAAATACCAATATTCAATATGGTAGTTGGGTGCCCAAGAGTCTCAATATGCAAATATCCCCTTTCAGAGAGGAATAGGATGAGAAGTCTAGCGTCCCCTATTATAAGCAGCAATCCTAAAAGCAAATATTGTCCCTTTAGTGAGCCTTGCCACATGACTTTGGATAAGAATCCAGACCAGACCCTCCATTTTAAGACACATTTCAGGGTGTTTTCATCTCATCAGTGCAAAGCAGAAAAAGTGATATGGCTTGGTAAGAGGCCTCCAATACGGGTTGTAAGGGGAAACATTTCTCATTGTGGGGAGTGCCAAGCTGCTGTAACGAGACTTAAAGATCATGCAATGTTCCTATGAGAATTTATATATGTACAACACCTCTTCAGAAAGGAAGAGGACAGGGGGACTCTAGTAGCACCTACTGGGGGTAGCAATACTAAAAGTCAATACTGACCCTTTAACACACCTTACCTCATGACTTAGACCTCATGTCAAAGGCCTCTAACCTAACCAAATCAAATCTGTGGCTTTGAACTGATGAGTGGCAAACACCACGAAACACATTTACCGTATGCAAATGGAGTGTTAAGTTTAGCTTATCCTAAATCATTTGACAATGCTCCTTACAAGGGTTGAAAATTACTTTTGGATTACTACCTCAATAGGAGGCACTAGAGTTCCAGTCCTCTTCCTCTCTGAATAAGCTATTTGTATGTTTAAATTCCTAGAGGAGCATTGCATGGCCTATAAGTCTTCTTACACTGGCTTGGCGATCACACACGGGGTCTAAGAGTCCCAAATTTAACCTCTGAACCTGCAATTCAAACCATAACCATGTGTCATGTGAGTTTACCAACTTAAAAATACAATTTTGCATTCATATGTCTAATTTTCATTAGCCCCCCGATAAAGAATACATAGAAGAAAACTAATGATGATGGCCATTGGCCGGTATGGTAGGAAACCAGAATATATTTTAAGTTTGCCAATCATTATAATGTTACATATTTTACACAGAATGTGTGTGATGTGGGAAGGGGGGAGTTTTATTTGAAATTTATTACTAGTCTATTGCGGATCCCCTTGGAACAATATAATCTTCCATTGTTTAGTGGAAAGTCATAAATCAAAATATTAGATTGTGCACTCTATTATTAAGGAGCTGAGTAATCTCACACCAGTTGCCTAGGAAATTTACTAGTTTAATTACCAAAGTAAGGCGCTCTTCTCCCAAATATTAAAACAATGCAGAGCTAAAGAGCAGTATGGTTAGGGCTTCTGTGGGTGAACGACAGGCTGCGGATTCCCCAGCTAGGAAGGAATATTTGTGCCGAAGGCCGTTTTCAGACGTCAGTATTTATTCTCAAGCATGGCAAACAGTCCGTTGTCTTTTTTTTCATTTGGTCTTTGTGTTAAATTTTACAATCCTTTTTTCTCATACAAAGAGAAATAAAAAAACAAAACAAAAAACAAAACCGTAAAATATGGACAGAACACGGATGAGAAGGTTTTTCTCACGGGGCTATTGATTTGCACTGGTAAGTTTGATCTGCAACACGGATTAAAGTTGGACAGGTCAAGTTTTTTTTAACAACTGGTCAGCAAAAAGAAAATGAACACGCGACAAGGCACATTAGAGAGCAGAGATCGATCCGTAAAAATAACGGATCGAACAAGTACCAGAAAAACGGATGTGTGAAAAGCACAAGGATTACATCTTATTAAAGCAATACTCCAGTGGTTTTTTTTATTGCACGGCCGGAGTGGTGCTTTGAACGCAATTTCCCCTGCACCTGTCATACACTCACTTTTTGGCGTTTTCATCCTGTTGGTTTGTGGCGAAAAGTAACCAGTCTGCAGCCCAGTGTTTCATGCAGCGCGCTGGAGCTCACGTTTCAATACAAGGAGCTTCGTTCTGGCTCTCATAGACTTGCATTGCACTCTTGTGACATAGTTTCTGACTTCCGGACAGTCACAAGATGGCGCAGGGGGATCGGAGCTGCACCGAAAAACGGTGAAGACGCCAAAAAGGGGAGTATATGACCGGGAGCAGGGGGCTTGCATTTAAAGCGCCACTCCAGCACTGAAGAAAAAAAACACTGGAGTAGTGCTTTAAAGCTCCCTTTAGTAAGATGTCCATTTTGCTTTGGGATCCACCAGTTTTTATGAAACGAAAAACTCATTGCATAAAAAATGCAACCTTACCCAGGTAAATAGGGAGGCAGTAGGGTAGAACAGTGAAAATTTACAATAATGTTTCTTTAAATTTGTATCTGCTGCAATCATTAAGCGTCACCAACCCGGTCCTTATACTGCACCATCAAAATTTAAAAAAAACAGGCTAATTATATTATTGCTATTAACAATAACCCTCATCATTAAGCTGATATACACACGCATCGCCTTATCCAGGTATTAAACTCTAGTAATAAAAGTTATGCATTTGATCTAATAGAAACAATAGCGCTGCACATTAAGGTCCCGTTACATTTAACGATGCACCAGCGATCCCAACAACGGTATGACGCGGTCAGGATCGCTGGTGCATTGCTAAATGGTCGCAAGTGAGCTGCCAAACAGGCAGATCTCCCCAGCGACGCTCGGCAGTCGTTATTTACCTGTCAGACGGCAGCGATGATGACGTCTTCCGCCTGCATCCATGCGTCACTCGTCGGCGCCAGCATCACTCCAGCGAGAAGAAAACGGCTCAGGAAGTTCTCGTGCGATCAGCGATATCCAGCGAGGGAGCCGGTCGGAGGTAAGTGTCACATGTAGCGAGATCGCTAGTGATATCGCTGTTGCGTCAAAAAATCGGTGACGCTTTACTGATATCGCTAGCGATATCGCTATGTGTAAAAGGCACTTTAGGATCTAATAATTCACCTGTAAGCCATAAGAGCTGCGGGTCCACCCAGAGAGCAGTGCCCTAAAATTGCTTTTGAAATATTCAGATAATACCCAATACCTGGCCAATAGAAAAATTACGCACCTAACAAAATATTCAGCATGTGTCATGAAATTTGTGTTACAACACATTCAAATCCCCCATTTATAATTTACGTGAAGCTTCCCGTCAAGAGCGGCATTTTATGTTAATCACCTTATTAGCCCAATTATCAGCAAGCAGTTTTTCAATTACCATTACACTGTGTAATGGTTATGACTGGGATTGTGAAGTAGTTTGCTGTAATGTAGGGAATATGTTCTAGAAGTGTATTATTGGCCCCACAAAAGCGGCAGACGCAACTTTAAATTAAAGACGATAAGGGAAAATAAGTTAATGAATTGCCCATCGGTGGTCCTTTCCCAAGCACCGGATTATCCTGCCTACACGACAGAGTTTTTCTAGCTAATTACAACTTTAAATACCTCAACCAGCCAGCGATTATATATGTGCTGACACAGGATTCACTTATCTCAAGAGGAAGACACTTAACATTCATGGGTTCCTCCACCTAAACGGTGCAGGGCTTTTTATGTCATAATCTATCCGATGGCTCAAGCCGCATTAGAATGCATTGAGGTTTGCAGTTGTGAATAAACTAGAGGGCCGGTATCTCAGTGCTTTCTTACTATGGGCAGCAGGCAGGAGATTGGAAATCTTATTTACTACAGTAAAAAATAACAGTGTATTTACTTGAGCAAAAGAAAATTTATATTCACGTTAAATGGTGCATCTAATGGAAAGTAAATTGTATCATAATAACCTAACATGGGCCCGCTTCAGCTTTTCAGCAAGTTAACAGCAGCCTAAGAGTGACAATACAATGTTATTGGAGTGGATCTGTACTTTGCATACATACGGACCATGCAAATTAGCTCTATCGGAGCATTGCATGGAAGACTCCAAACTCGGCTGGCCTCTTTAAGGAGAATCCGTATTTCCCTCATGTTTCATACTGACCAAACTCTACAGGTCGGTAATCTCCAACTAATACCACTAATATGACATACCAGCTTTGATGCACCCATCATACCGGTGTAGGTTTAGTCTGGATTCCATTAGGGGAAAAGAATCTTGTCTTGCTCTCCACTCATTGATGAGGGCACTTGCAAGGAAGGGATTAACCTATGGAGGAGGTGCTGTATGAGTAGCAACCATGTAATCCCTTGTGAGCTGTACGATCAATAAACACATAATCCAGAAAAGACACATTATTAAATTTAGCTAGACCACATAAAGACAGATCTTTAAACCAACTCCAACTGAACAGAAAGTCTACTGCCTGAAACATATGAACTAGTGAAGGAGACTATGCACTAACAATATCACAAAGATTTAAGATAAAACTGTTTTATGATATATATATACTGTACACACAAGAGTGCAGATTTCTCAAACAGGCGATCTTTTGAGCAATTTTTCTATAAAAATATTTTTTTTTAAAAAAAGCAATTACACAGAATTACATAAATTAACTAACTTTCTCTGCTGAATTACTCTTTAATTAAGTGAATTTTCCAGCTATATTTTTAGCAGCACAGTGGCTCAGTGGATAGCACTGTAGCTTAGTAGCACTGGAGTCCTGAGCTTAAATCCTATCAATGACAACAAAGTTTTTGTATGTTCTTGTCGTGTATGCGTGGGCTTCCTTTAGGGAATCCAGTTCCCTCTCACACTCCAAATACTGATTGGCTGCAGGGGACCTGTGCGCTAAAGTCTTGACATCACTGCTGCGGACTGTAAAAAATCCTGAGCAGCACAGGTGGAGAACCGGCGCAAAGGTGGGTTACTATTTCCAACTTTATTATTTTTAACTATAGTTACCTGATGAGGTATAAAAGGGTAGTTGTCGACAACTTGAGGAGTTACTGATAGATTGCCAGTCCGGAGCAGCGGCATTGCCCAACCTGGGCATTCTCCCATACAGCAATAAGGGGAAGCTCTCTGTCTGCAGCATAAAAGGAGCACAGGAGCACTGAAGGTGGCAGTCCAGCTTCAGAGCAGCGCTTACAAGTCGTATAGAAAATAACTTGTAACAGCTCTGCTGGTTGCTTAGAAGACAAGCCACCAGAGATTTTTTTTAACCATTTATCATCATGAGAATAACCTTATGTAATTATTTACTGGAGCAAGCAAAATGCTCTCTGAAGTCTATTCTATTATTTCTAAACACTGTTTCTCGGTGATTCCTTTGTATCCCCGTTCATACTGCACCCACACACACGATACACCTTTTGAAAGGTATACTTGCCCCCCTTCAGCAAGAAAATAGCCAAGAAAACCACACATCCACGATTTGATCACAAAATACAGTTTAAACATTAATTTTCATAAACCTGCAGTAAGGAAAAATGACCTGCAGGTGGCATCACAGTACCCCAAAGCACACTACCAACACATTTGTATACATGCACTGCTTTTTCAGGGATTACTTCGCCCCACACACACACGATACACCATTTGAGAGGTAAACTTGCTCCCTTCAGCAAGAAAATAGCCAAACAAACCACATATTCCCGATTTTATCACTAAATACAGTTTAAACATTCATTTTCATCAACCTGCAGAAAGACACAATGACCTGCAGGTGGCACCTCAACCGGAAGACATTTTTTGGCCTCTACTTATCAAAACAATTTATTGTATTACCAATTTACATATATAAATACCTATCTGTGTTCATCAGCTCATAAAATACATTTACATTTGACCAGCTTGCTTTTTATGAAATTGCCTGCGCCCCCGGTGACTAATGTGCGAAAATTTCGCACAGGCCAAGCTAGATTACCTATAATTTTATTCTTCACCTTTTATACATTCCCCTCCATTTATTTGCAGCCATGATAAAGAGGCAACATTTATTAAAATTCCTAGCTCAAGATGCCAACATATTTTAAACCAGTGAAGCCTAACGCTTCATTTATCTTCATACTACCCCCTGCTTTTTTATTTTCGGAAGACACCAGGGTTTAACCATAAACATCTGATCGCCATTATTAACAATCACCTAGAGCTCAGTGCTCCCCCAGTCATGTTAATAAACCCCTTCTCAGACCATCAAACATCTGGATCTGGGCCGTTCGGCTGCTAATTCCACACATATGGAGGTAAATGTTGGAGCAGGATATCAGCTCCTGTGTGAGAAGGGAGCACTTAATAGACAAAACATCTTGCTGCTAAAAGTCGGGTGTATATTACAAGGAAGCCTCTTGAGGAGGAAAAGTGATCCTCTTGAAAGCAGTCTAAGTAAAGACAAGAGATTCACCGATGAAGAAGGAAGAACTTCAAAAGGCAACAGTAATAGCCAGGTTCAGCTTTATGCCTTGTTCTCCTTTGACCTGCAGTCTTAATGAGTAGCTATGAAAAATGGAGCTTCGTGATGGCTTTAATACCCAATAAAAATCTACAAAAATTTACAACGCTGTCGGAGGAAAAATAAAAGCGACAACGAGAGCTGCCGTTATATGACGACCTTTCATTATCTAGAAAGGTTTGATAGGGTGTCCTCCCTGAAGGCGATAGAGATGGTCAACACTATTTTCTACTACACAATTTACTTTTCGCTATTATAATGAATAAGTTATGTTTTTATCACCATTTTAAGAAGGAGAATATTTTGTTCCAACCACCCCAGATACTAATTCCCTGATATAATGTTCTAATTAAATAGTCCTTATACATCTACTCTTGATCTGGCTGGCATGGCCCATCCCAGTAATACACAGTTTTCGTTATTTTCAGGGTTTTATTTTATTTAATGCTAGATCAATACTAAATTTTCACTACCGATACTACTGGTCAGAAATGTATTCCTGGCTGCATTGCTCAGAAATTTACAAATTTGTCTGGCAGTTCCCACGAGACACCCTTCAGCCCTAGCTTGCTGGTCTGACGCAGAAAATCCAGCTATGTCCTATGTCTCCTTCTTCAAGGCAGATTGCCACTTTGTTAAGCAAACTGTATGGGGGATATTGAAGACCTACAAGTTATTAATGGGTCATTCTGACACACTGAGAAGACTATCAGGCAATTGTGATCTAAAGGTGGTACATATGAGAGAAAAGTTGGACGAACTCATCAATGTTATTGGAAGTGGATGATTATCTTATGTGTTTTTGTATTTATTTCAACCAGTCAGATCCTTTGTTTTCATGAGAAATCTCACAGACCGCTTTGAGAATTGAGTTCATGTGTACAGAGGGGGACAATTCAGAGGAAATAGCTATTAAATGAATGCGTATTCGGCCAAGTGTCTAAGCACAAGCCGTGTGTCTCCTAAGCCCACCTCAACAACTCATGGCCATAAATGAAGCTTTTGAGATCAGGTCAAGAAATCACGCTATGTCCTCAGACCATAACTGTTAGATATTCTAAAACCGGCTTAAGCATTTCAGCAACTTTGCTTCCCAGAATGATTTTCAAAGAGTGGACATTTGAAAAATATGTCTTTCCTTTAGCTGTTTTTGTTAGTTTTAATTTTCTCCTAGCCCCAAACCTGTTCCTATCATTTCACACACAACACATACACTTACCAAAAACTAATGAAAATCTAATGCAGCAAACCGATTAAAATTGGTCCATTGGTGATGTGTGAATGAGGTCTTAAGGGGGCTTTACACATAGCGATATCGCTAGCAATATCGCTAAAGCGTCACCGATTTTGTGACGCAGCAGCGATATCGCTACATGTGCTACTTACCTCCGACCAGCTCCCCCGCTGGTTATCGCTGATCGCGCGAGATCGGTCTGGTCCATTTATCGTCGTCGGCTTCCTGCTGGCGCCGACGAGCGAGTCATGGACGCAGGCGGAAGACGGACACCCTCGCCGCATCTGAAAGGTAAGTGCGACCGCTGCTGTAACGCTAGTGAGATCTGCCTGTTTGGCAGCTCACTAGCGACCATTTAGCGATGCACCAGCGATCCTGATCGGGTCGTATCGTGGTCGGGATCGCTGGTGCATCGCTAAATGTAAAAGGGCCTTTGGGGTTCTTTCACACTTACCGGGTTTTTTTACAGGCTGTTTTTGCGGGCCATATTGCCTTCTCGGATCACCGTTTTTCCCTGTTGTAACAAATTGGAGGGGAAAAAAAACGACGATTCGCAAATACAGTGTACCGCAAAAACAAGCTACCGTTGTTTTTGCAGTACCATTGATTTAAATGGAGGCAGTGTCCGTAAGCCATGAAAAATATTGAGCAAGCTCGACCTCACGGCCATACGGGACACGACGCTCCAATGTATTTTTGCCCACGGGGCCGCAAAAACACAGCAAGTGTAAAAGAACCCTTATGCGGAGTTATAATAGACATGACGTTTAGTACATTATTGAAAGCTATCATCAGAAAATGAACAACGATTTAGATCAGGTACCTACACAACATTTTTTTTTCCTAAATTCATAGTCTTGTTGTTTTTCACAGTGGCCACTGGGGTTTGTTTTTTTTAGACTCTTACTTCCTGTTTTTTTCAAGACAAGTTTTCAGCAGGCTCCTGATAAGCAGAAGCAGGATTATAATGATGGACATAACCTCTACACATGGCTGATAAAGGCTCCACCATTTAAAATAGGTGATGCATAGCTCCCCCTCCACTCACAATGACTTTTGCACACACGCATTAGATTCTTCATAACAAAGAGAAGGTCGGAGTCTGTTCATTGCTAGTGTGCATGTGGATTTCATGAAATTATAGGTAGAGTCTGAAAACGTTCTAGTGGCCAGCTTAAAAATTACAACATTATTAATTTATTTTGATTAAAAAAAAATTGCCAATGTTTAAAAGAAAAATAATGTAACACAAAAACTGATTTAACCAATAGTTCATTTTTTTTAATTATAGCTTCTTTATAAGTACGCCAGAAATATGTACACATGATATAATCAACCTTACATACAAAAACCGGTTAAACAAATAATCAGAGGAGTATATACCTGTCAAAATTATTTTTTTATTAAATTAGATGTATTAAAATCAGAAATCAATTGAAAACAAACATTACTGGACAAAACAAAATGGGGACGCCAACCAGTACAAAATAGAACATAGCAAACAATGCGTATCATGTCAAATAATTCTAAAAAGGCAATAATACACGGGGTAAAACTTTCCCCACAGTTTGGCCACTGGATTATAGCACGATAGCATTACTTACATGGGATTTAGATTAGTGGAAGCGTCCCCACCGTCCCAACGCACGTTTCGTCTCAATACTTCATCAGGAGGCGTCAGTTGGCATCCCCATTTTGTTTTGTCCAGTAGTATGTTTGTTTACAATTGATTTCTGATTTTAATACATCTAATAATAATAAAAAATAATTTTAAAGGGTGTATACTTCTCTGGTTATTTATTTAACCGCTTTTGTATATAATGTTTATTCATGAGTTCAATTGCCCATAAATTCCATTGTTTTTTTTCTTTGTGCTATGACATAATCAAGGCAAAGTAACAAGGTTTCAATCAAGGTGAAACGCTGTTTAAGAATTAATTCGTGTTGTCCCATTTGTAGTGTTCAGATCTGATGGGCAATAAGAACTGTGCCCAACTATTGCATTTCAGATTTTTTAAAAACAAACTATTTTTCCTTTCCAATTTTCCTCATCTCCTCACTGTTTTGCTTCTCCCAGGATATTGACTCATACTTCAGCGATAGAATTTTACCCTTAGGTGTGCTTAGCGTAATACAGTTTTTGAAGCATAGAGAATATAAACTAATTATAAATGACTCTATCGGGGAATATTGGGAGCGCAAACTCCCAGCAATGATGCAAGTAGTCAGATTGC
Organism: Dendrobates tinctorius; assembly: GCF_039654945.1. Classification (NCBI taxonomy): domain Eukaryota; kingdom Metazoa; phylum Chordata; class Amphibia; order Anura; family Dendrobatidae; genus Dendrobates; species Dendrobates tinctorius. Next base: position 32,906,340 of record NW_027361708.1, on the reverse strand, counting down.
ACAGGTTGTTGCTGTGGAGTCCCTGACGGCGGCATGGCTTGCAAGACGATTCATCAGCTTCCCCACGTCCATGCAGGCCTCCTTACCCCACTTCTGAAACCTTAATTCACTGGAGCAGATTTCTGGGTTGACAGGTGATTTGAATTGTCTGCTAATTCTAAAGGAAGTAGATTAATCTCCAAGTGCCCCCCATGGGGACATTCAGGCTTCAGAGAACACCGACTGCAACTTCTCGCTAACTGCGCAGACAAAAAACTAAATTGAACATTCTCTTCGACAACAAAAGAAAGCTGTGGAAGAAGGCAGACTGCTGCAATCATACACTACGCCATTCCCGCACCGCCCAGGGGGGCAGCTGAAATATAGGAGAGGTGACATTATCTCCGTGGCCTACAAATCCACTAGCTCTGTGCACAATGAGTGTTCAATCAAACACTACACCAGAAACTATTTATAAATGGGGCAATGTTTCCAGGACAGCCACAATTATTAAACCAATACACACAATGATTAGCAATTTCAGCTAGAAAACATGTCCGCGGGGGACCGGGGTCTGAATAGGGTATAGAACACCCAAACTGGTGACCCATGCTTTATCCAAAAATAATTACAGGTCTTATCTGTCCGTTTGTCAAAAATGACACAAGTTCAAGATTAGTCCAAAGTGCAGTCCAGTACACGATACCGACGCCCTACTCCTTGCCTTGTACCCCCTGGCATTTGGATAGCGGTATGTATGCATCAACGCGTCTACTAATTCAGGATGGTTTTACATATCTGAGAGACATGAACCATAATTGGAATTAAGTACCAGACCAGGTGTCCTCATGGGCACAGTCGGTGTTTCACAAACAGGCTATAAATTCGGCCTAATAACGGGAAAATAAATTGGGCCGGAACAGCTAAAATCACATTGGATGACTGAGTACAACATCCCGAGTTTGCCCAAAACTAAAATAAAATTCTCTATCTGTGGCGGTAAAAGTTACAAATAAAAGCTAAATATTAACCTGTCTGATATACTAATTACTTGGCTTCTACTGTCTCTATAGAAGCAATTGCTGCTCGTGTCATGACAGATTACTATAAATTGACTCAATAAGAATATTCTTCGCTTTTCCAATAACTCCTGTGGTCCCCGAACCTTGATTTTGCCATTTTCCAAAGCGTGGTGATATGTCATACCAGTCACGTAGACAAGGTAGACATGTCACAGTTATGACAAAGAATTGGATTCCCTGGCTTCAATGCCAAAGATATAGCTGTGCCGGCGATTTTATACATGTTAAGCTGAATTAAGATATTACATGGAATCTGTCACCAGGTTTTGCTACTATATTTAAGAAGCGCTTCTTAAAGTGCCATATGTTGAATTTAATTTTGGGACTAAATTTGTGTCTATCTTATATTTAAGATCAGCATGATATAGGGGCAAAGACCTCGATTCCAGCAATGCATCAGCACGTGGGCTACTTGCTGATAAAGTGATTTTATCTGCTGCAGATCTAGCAGTTCTCTGCTGAGCTCTGCGTAACCCCGCCCACACCATTGATTGGCTGCTTCCTGTGTACACTGTGCATAGACAGAAAGCTTTTAATCAGTGGTAGGTCCGATTTACACAGAGCTCATTATTGTGGAGCAGGTTTACTAACCCTCTAGTGATAATCTCCAGCTGATAAAACAGTGATTATATTAAACCAGCAACAAGTAGCCCAGTAAGTGACATCGCTGGAATCAATGTCTCTGTCTTTACAATATGCTGCTCTCAGATTTGGTGGCAAAAACCTGGCGATAGGTTCCCATTATTAAAGGGAACCTGTCAGGAGGATTGTGCACAGTAACCTACAGACAGTGTCAGGTCGGCGCCATTATACTGATTGCAATGATACCTTGGTTTTGTGTTAATGATATGCTCGTGCTCCAGGGTGGCCTGTGGGGGGTTTTCATGTGGTGCTCTGATTATGCATTCATGTGCATAGCTTCTGACAGGTCACTGATCCCTCACTGACCTGCCCACTAGTATTATATATAGCTTTGGAAAAAAAATCCCCTTCTGCAGGCAGTCTGATTGCATGTGTAATGTAATGGGTACATAATAATTTTGTTTGATCTTATTCTTATTTTCATACAAAAAAAAAAAACATTTAAAAATGGTGCCGGCCGCACCTGTGCAGTAGTGGCTGTCAGTGAAATAAAATTTTTCTAGCAAGATGGCGCCACTGGTGCCTGCACAGTAGCAGCTATCGGATCACAGACAGCCCCTACTGCGCAGATGCGGTCGGATTTCTTTTTTTCTTTTAATTTATTTTTTTTAATATGAATATAAAGATAAGGTCAAATAAAATAATTATACGCACATTACATATGCGATCAGGCTGCAGCACAGGTGCCACCGCCGGAGCCTGCCTGCAGAACGGGTTTATTTTCAAAGCTATATATAATATTCATTATGTAAATGAGGGGGCAGATCAGTGACCTGTCAGAAGCTATACAGATGAATACCTAATCAGGGCGCCATATGAAGACCCCCTTCCCCACCCAGGCCCACCCTGTGGTACGAACATATTATTAACTGAAAATAAAGATTAAACAACAACCACAAGACGGATTTCATCAACCCAGGTATCATTTTAATCAGTATAATGTCGCCGACCTGATAGTTTATGTAGGTTACTGAGCACAATCTTGCTGACAGGTTCCCTTACATAGAGAATCCCTTTAAATCTTTTTTGAGTGAAGCAAACATCATAGAGATAATGGAGCCTTCTACAACCATCGCCTCGCTACTAGTTTGAAGCACATGCTATAAGAGTCGTATCAAGTGCAGGATAAATCGTAGCAATTAGGGGGAAAAAAAAAAAAAAAAGATATGTTCTCATACTTTAGATCAAGAGTTTAGTAGACGGGGACAATAAAGCACCCTAAAAAAAGAACAGCAGAGGATCGGCACAGCTGTAAAAGAGTTTTGTTGAGACAGCAGCTCCTGCAGGGCACAGCTTAGGCTTCAGAGAAGAAAGCTCCGACTCTGACATCTCCTGCAGTTAATGCTCTTTCATTTCCATGAAGCCAGAGGAGTGAGCTACTAACATAAAACCAAGTGCAATAAAGCGGCCTCCATAGGACAAGTTGTACCTGTGAGTGCGGTGATGAAACCAGCAAATCACTCTTCACATTTATTAAGCGAACTCCTGATGTTACACGCTGTAAGATTCACACTGATGCGAATAGAAGATCAAGCCTTATGGAATGACACATATGGAAAGATCTTCTGTAGACCATTATGACGTGGAGGAATTCTCTTAGATTATAGATATGAAAAAGTTGTGACAACAGCCAGAATATAGCTGAATGATAAAACAAAGTTGCTTGCATTAGACAAACCCTTTCGTGAGGTCATCTTTAAAAAATGTCACCAGAAGGGCAGCAGGGCGGCTCAGTGGTTAGCACTGTTGCTTTGCATCATTGGGATCCTGGGTTGAAAACCCAAGGACAACATTGCAAGTAGTTTGTATGTTCTCCTTGTTTGTGTGGATTTCCTCCAGGTAATCTGGCTTCCTTCCACCCTTCAAACACATAATGATATGGAATTTAGATTGTGAGCCCCAATGGGGACAGTGATGATGTATGTAAATCATTAAGGATTATGATGGCGCTATAGAATAAAGTAAATAAATATATAAAAATGCAGACTGGTTGCTATGTATGTAGTAAAATATACAAAGCAATTTGTGACAACAGCATTTCTTCTTCATTAAGCCAGACGTAACTTTCAGGCCAAGAGACATAGGCTATTATCTTTATGTTGACTATTGAATTTGTGTGTTTTTCTTTGGTTGGTCAAGAAACAGACTATTGTTCTTATGAGCCTGGATATTGACTTTTGAGTTGCTGCAACTCATTGTCTGCTATCTTTAAGGGACAGGGACCTAAGATAATTGAACAATAGATGTTTGTTAATATGTTGATTACACATTGTACTATGCCAGCTAGTTTGTTGACTTTCAAAACTGAGGACCAGCTATGCACATTGATTAAATACTCTAACAATGAGAGTTAAACTCATCCCTATTGAGAGTTCATTCTCTGGTTCACCAGTTGTGAGTTCTCCTTCCAGACTCCCTCTGGTGGTAATAGGAGGTAGAGAGGCTGATTTGATCGGTGGAGATCTGCCACCTGAAAATGAGGATGACGATTGGATCTCAGGAGTCTCAGATTGGATTTAAGACAGCCGACACCCTATTCAGTTGCTGGTGATTCCTTCTGGCTTGTCAGCTCTTGGTTTTCAGCTCTGTTCCAGTCATCTAAAGCTAAGTTTTTCTGCTAATGTTCACACTTGATTTTGTTGGTCTATTCAGTTTTTTGGTGTGTTCAGCCAGCCCCTGCTGGGGGCTGTGCTGAATTTCCACTCTTATTTATCAGTATTTTGCCAATTGGCTTTTTGTCCCTTACTAGTTTGGTCTCTTTTTGCTCTGTCTCAGAATATTTCAGAGTGCTGATATAGTGGGAGAAGTCTAGTGACTTCAGGGATAATTTTGCTATCAGAAGTGTTGGACATTATTTTTGTAGGGTTTTTTGCAGATTGCAGACAGTCTCTTTCCTTTTCTGTCTAGTTAGTTTGGGCCCCGTCATTTGCTTAGCCTATTTTCCTGCCTGCGTTTGTGCCTTCATCTTGTTTCACCGTCAATACATGTGTGGGGGCTATCTATTCCTTTGGGGTCGGCTCTGGGGCAGTTAGTTTTCCCTTTTCTTGCTTTAGGCTTATTTAGTCCTCCGGCCATGACGAGGCATCTAGGAACATCGTAGGCACGCTCCACGGCTACTGCTAGTTGTTGTGGTAAGATCAGGGATCTGCAATCTGCATAGTTACCAACCTCTCTGGTTTTCTGTGACTTAGCTTTTTCTGCTTTTTTTCTCCTCGGTGACCCATTCATAACACATCCCATCTCCCCTGACCTGTGGGAGATGACCTGAGCCACAGATATGGGTATAAAAAGGGATTTTTATCATTCTGCAATAAGAATCAGAGAGACTTTAAAAACCACAGCCAAGAACATTTTACAGGTTGTGAGCTTAGGGTACCACGGCCCCAGCTAGAAGAACATGGATCTGTGATATTAACCATTGCTGAACCCTCAGACGTCTTGAAGAATCAAGGTTGGGATAATCAGGTCACCTGGCCATATACCTCACTGCTCTCGGTTAGCTTCCTAAGCTTGTCATCACCTCCTCTCTGTGGGGGCCCGCCAAAAGCGGAGTGCCATTGGTGGGGGAAGTCAGCCCTGGAAGTCCCGAAGTCGCAGATGCTGTAATCCCGACGAGTCATCGGAAGGGAGACACTGTAATTTGCATCATGTTTAGTATTTGCTGGGACTGTTCTATATGTTATTGTTTGTTGGTGGTTCAATACATTATTGCCACACTGTTTACCCTCACCCTGTGTTCTATGAGTAGTGTTCTACCCACAGGAAAAAAAAAAAAAGTGTGCATTCAGTCCAGACTGCAGTATGTTAAAACATGAACCACGCTGTACTCACCCTCGCCATGTCCAGTGTGGAGTCTCCGCTACTGCTCCAGGTGTCTGGCTCGGATTGTGGTGCTTTAGTCACTGACAGCCGAACCAGTGAGCTCAGCAACTCTGAAGAGGGCATCCTGTCTACACAGGCAGAGGCACTGAGATCAATGATTGGTATTGGCTGCGGTGTTGACAATATCGGAAGTGAAGACTCAACGAAGGACCAGAGCAAGGCGAGTACAGAGTGGTTTGTTATGTTTTAAGAAATTCCAGTCAAGTGAGAACATTGTCTGAAAGAAATAATCCCTTTAATATTTGCTCAAAAAATAAATTAAATTGGTTAATCCTAAGTGATTATTAAAAAGGTACTCCTGTAGATTAGCTCAACTACCAGTGACCTACTATGTACAGAGGAAGCCCAAAAATTCCCGATGTTTGAGCACAGAAGAATAAGGTATACTGAATTTCAACATGTTCTGGGGATTTGAGGGGTATGTAACAAACTAACTCCTCTCTCCTCATTGAGATAAACATGCATATTTGGGTTTTGTGAAAATGATGTAAAAAAAAATAAAAATAAAGAAGTCCCTGCTACTACAATAAAGACCTTTTATCCATAACATTTCAAGCAGTTACATTTTTAACACCACTTCTACTAATAAACGGATTTATGTACAGCCGTGGATCCATGACCTGTTACCCACCATAAACCACATTTTTCTGTTTCACTGAAATTAGCTCGGAACCACACCTGTACCTGATTCAGATTTGCCTTTCCTGCTCTTCTGCCTGAGAGGTTTCAAGACATAAGGCTATTTGCAGTTAACTTAATGAGGTGACTAGGAGCTGGCTGCCTTGTCCTTGATGTTTTTTTTCTTCGCCATATCAAATGGAAAATGACCACTGTGTCTAATTATCTGTAAGTACTATAAACATCACCCTCATCTACCACCAAAATCAGGATCCCATTAACGGCGAGATCCTCCCCGCTTGCCCATAACTCTTCCAGAAGAGCTCATATAACTTTCCAACATGGCTAATCTAATTTAGGAATTTCCTGCCCATGTCCTACCTCACAAAGGTTATTCTAACAAACGATTATAGGGCACACTACTCAGATGTCGGAGACTTCCTTATGGCCAGGATACATTCAATTAGCCAACGGACAGCTATGTAATAAAAAATACATACAAATAGGCAGATAAATATAGCAAAATTCCACAGCGTCCTACTTTTGAACATCGTTATTGAGACAGAAGACTGTCCTAAGGAAATCATAGCTTTTTTTATGGAAATGATCTACAATCTGCAATTGTCCTTATATAGTAGGAAGGCTTTCGATTCAATCGTTAGTCAGTTTTGTTAGGTACAGTAAAACCATGGTTCAGTGGACTCATTTACTTTGGCCGTTCTCAGAATCTAATACAAAACTTGGAGACTGACTTTTATATTTTCTTCCTAACTGTAAGGGCTCCCTTGTGCCTAACCACCAAAGCCGTTTGAATTCATTCACCTTCACTGAATGTCGGAACAATTACTTTACATTAAAGGAATAGTCTCTCCTTCTTCCCAGAGTCAACTCCCGCCAGATTCAGGAAATGATCATGTTCTCCATAAAGTAATTCACTTTATCATTTACATGCACTTCATTGTTAGCACTCATTACTGCTGTGCAAATATACATCCAAGTGTGATAATGCTAAAAGTCATCCACGGCTTCAATATTTGACATATATTTCTATATAGTGCACCCTATGCCGATGCTGTACGATATAAATTAAGACTGATTTTTAAGTGATTGCATTTGCAGCAAGGGGTAACAATGACAATGATGGAAGTAACTAAATAGCTACTTTTAGACTCCTATCAGCTGTGATAGCACTTCCAATATTACTAGTTTTGTGCCCATGGGTTGTTCTGCGTCTATCTAAAGGCCCCTTTACATTAAGCGATGCACCAGCGATCCCGACCACAATATGACCCAGTCAGGATCGCTGGTGCATCGCTAAATGGTCGCTAGTGAGCTGCCACAGAGACAGATCTCACAGCGACGCAGCAGCGGTCGTTACTTACCTGTCAGACGCGGCGATCCTGACGTCCTCCCGCCCGCGTCAATGCGTCGCTCGTCGGCGCTAGAAGGAAGCCCAGCAGGAAGCCCCCGACGAGAAATGGAGCTGCGCGATCAGCGACAGACAGCGGGGGAGCCGGTCGGAGGTAAGTATCACACATAGCGATATCGCTAACAATATCGCTGCTGCGTCACAAAATCAGTGATGCTTTGGCGATATTGCTAGCGATATCGCTATGTGTATAACCCCCTTAAGGCTATGTGCCCACGATCAGAAACTAGCAGCGGTTTGAACACAGTGTATTTTTGCTGAGTCCAAAATACTGCCTTTATTCAATGCAGGTAAATTCACATGTGGTCACTGAACCGTGCGGATATACCGCATTCAATACATTCCATTGATTACATTTCTGTTGTGAAGACTGAGCGTCTCCGCAAGATAAATTGCCATGCTGCGGTCTGGAAAGACGCACCACACGTCAGTATCCGCGGGTGATCCACAGGCGGACATACATGCATAATGGACATTTCTAGAAATCCCATCCACTATGCTGTAACATCTGGCTGCTGCAGGTTTGACGCTGCATAAGCAGACGGCTCCTCCCGAAGACTCAACAACTTCTGCTGACGTAACGTCAACAGAGCAGCTCGTTCTCTTCCGCTCTTTGATGGGGTGTGACTGCCGACGTCATGCTGAGCAATAGCCACCTCCTTGCTGCCTAACTACGCCGAGCTGGATGTCAATCAGCATGACGTTGGCAGTCCTAACACGTCAAAAGAGCAGCCAAGTCACTGGCAGGAGTGGTATATGACCCCACTGGGCCGGCGCCAGGTAGCTAGTTAGCAACTACCTTTTAACTATAGGCCTAAAAACTAATTATCTTTGTCAGCAGCACATCGTGTAAATTGGTCATGCGCTGCCTCTTATACTCAAACAATAATCGTAATAATGAACACCCTGTGCGCATACAGGTCAGCCTGTCTAAATAGGCCATTAATCAACCAACAATCAGCTTGCATGTAACCAATGGGCGGTCGTCTAATGTCTGCAGATGGCGTATCTACACCCTGCTTAAGAAACGTACATAGCTGTTCAGCATAAATTAAATTTGGTTGCAGGTATACGTACAAAGAATAGCATTGTGGGGGGTTATGTTCACGGATGCATGTTATTTTATACTTTCTCGAATCGGCCGTCACCTTTTGCCGATAGACTCTATTGCACTGCTCAGTTAATGTGCGTTTTGCTTCAATTACAAGAATCTCGGTATCCAAATCCCAGCACCCAGCGGTTAGGCAGAGAGTTGAAACGTCCGCTAATAGACATTGTTTTTTACGACCTATCCTGGAAGCATTCCGACGGATTTATGCCCTTTGCATTTTGAAGCTAATGGCTTTATATTTACGATCTAAAAGGGAAGAGATGGAGGCAGACAGCCATGGAGCTGGGCCCATGTTTTCTTGCACCTTCCACTTCAGCTTGGATACAAGAGCTTCAGGAAGACATAAAAAGCAAACGTATTGCGTTTGTATTTTAATGCATACCCAAGGAATACATTAAATATTTATCAGATTTTCATCCCCAATGAAAAACTTAAAGGAGGGTAGCATAAAGAAAGCTCACTGCTTCATGGCTGCTTGGTCTTATGGAGGCATCCAAGGAGCAGTGTCACTTACGCATCACAATCAAACGCTGAGCTAGCCTTCAGAACTTTTGCTCTAAACAGCAGTACCGTCCTTATAAAACAAAATGACTCGTTTGTTTTACGGTCATCCTCATTCCTCTCAGTTGTAGATTTTCACATGTTACAGGCCAAAACAGCACCATAGTAATTTCAAACTCCACAGCCCCAGTACAAAACCTGTAACAAGGTCCTCAATTATCATGCATCACTTGTAATACCGTCCAGAAGGACCATATGGGCCCTGTAATGATACGGGGCCTTGGTGAAACTTCAACATTCTTGTCACAGCCCAATACACAGGATTCTGACCACAAAGGTTACTACCTCGGATGATTTTGAAGTTCTCCAGGATCGGACTTTTTTCACAATGCACTCAACTGTGCACACAAGAAGATGGCATGAAGAAAAGAAAAAACCTACTGAAATATTATAAGATCTTTCAGCCCAAATAAATAATTTATAATTATGGAGAGCTAAAACCTAGGATAAAAAAAAGAGCAAATCATGCAATGTGTAAATAACATGGGGTATACTTATTTAGTTGACACCATTTTGATCAAAAGAGGGTAAAAGTCATCCCACCGCTAGAAGGTGTACCCAATCAGGAAGGATCCTTAGGGCCCCGTCACACATAGCGATCTCACTACCAAGATCGCTGCTGAGTCACAAGTTTTGTGACGCAACAGCGAGATCGCTGTGTGTGACACCTATCAGCGACCGGCCCCCCTGCCGGTATCGCTGATCGCTGTTGGAAAGCCCTTGACATTTTTTTGGTCGCTGGTCTCCCGCCTGTCCCGTGTGACAGGCGGGAGACCAGCGATCAGCTGGTAACTAAGGTAAATGCAGGGTTTCTAAGCACGGCGCTGTGCTTAGAAACCCTCTGTATACCCTAGTTACCAGCGCGCTGATGCAGGGAGCTGGTAACTAAGGTACTCATCGGGTTCCTAATTGACGCACGTCCCTTAGAAACCCGATGTGTACCTTAGTACCTTGGTAACTAAGTACACAGTCGCGCCGCGCGCTCGGCGTCACTGGTTCTGATTACTGGTGAAGCTGTCTGTTTGACAGCTCACCAGAGATCATGTAGCGACTCACCAGCGATCCTGACATGTTGATATCGTTGTCGGGATCGCTGGTGAGCCGCTATGTGTGACGGGGCCTTAACTCTTGTAGTTCCCCTCAATGTTTTGCACCTGCCTATGAAAAGCTATATAGACAATATGAGCAGCCCAAAAAGGGGAAGCCATGCCCCCTCTATGTACAAAGTACAAAACGCTAAAGCAACACCATAGAAATGAGCCAGAACACATTTTGGTATAAGTGCAATGTGTAGGTGCACATTCACACTGTGGCTATTATCAAACATAACCTAGGATAAAACCAATATACAAATACACTGCAACATAAGTAAGTCGGAATAGTACATGTAAACTACATGGGGTACTTTGTTGGCTCAAATAGGGGTATTTGCTCATTGACTTGTCTGCAAAAAATGACTGTTCAAACCAAGTACATGTGCTTGGTGCATCATGGTAGGGCCAATCTTTTATATACACCTTCCCACCTATCCCTGGCCTTCTCTGGCTCTATGAATCCAGAGCTGTCAATTAAAGAAGAAGGAGGTGGAGACTGAGGGAAAACAAGCAGGTGGGAAGATGTATATAAATATTTGGCCCCACCATGAAGCACTGAGTGCCTGTGTTTGGTTTGAACAGTCATTCTGTGATGACAGAGTCCCTTTAACCGTTGTTGAGGTGCATTTCTGGCACTCAACTTTTTTGACTAGTTATGAAAACATGTCCCGTCGATGTATTTCTAGAGTAAGAGGGAATAATACCTGAACGAATTTGGATAGTTTCACTCCCCATTTGTTGATTACACGTTACAAATTTTTGCAACACGATGAACAAAAGTTCCAGACGTAGGTAACCGCACCTTGACAAAGCAGAAAGCGAAACGCACGTCGGTGGCGGCGTGGTGCTTGTCCTTTGTGTACGGACTATGGGTAAGCACTTTGCATGTGGGACGGCTTAGTCTTGAGTATTTTTGTGCACACTACTATTAGGCTTTGCTTCAAGCATTATATGTAGCCCACCTATACTCATATAATATTGGCACTTTTTGCACTTTATTGTGACTCCAGTCCATTCATGATATAGGATACTTTCTTTGCCACTACTATATTGAGCCTGTTGCTAATTATCTCTTTGTACTCTGTTTGTACTATTGTTGCTACTTCTTTGCATATAAATTATTTGTACATGGATTATTTATATTCATTTTGTCTTCGATAAAATTATACTTTATGTAGTTTTTGGACTTTTTACTCCGTTTCTCATGGTTTTCATATGGATTTTTGGAGTGTCCTAGTTTTATGCCTAACACTTAGCCACTTGGCTTAGGTTGTTATTTGGCATTTTTGTCATTTATGGTTCCTTTAATGGCTTTTATTCATCCGTATGCCTAGACTGTTGCATGTCCGCTATCGACCGCTGGCTATTTTTTCACACAGCTGTACCAAAAAGCATCAACTGCATTTTTCAAAACATCGGAGTCAATGGTTGATCGACATCTACCATCCAATGTGTGCCAAAGAAACACTTGTTTAAAGTGTGTCTGGGTTTCATAAGAATGTTCTTCCTCCACTAGATATCGTCTGTAATGTTAGCACAGTATCTCTATTTTTTGTGTACTAGTATCCTAACTCCATGCACGCACTTTGGAAAAAAGGGTTTGGAGCAGAAATATGATATCCAAGTAAAAAAATCATACATGGATGGAAAAATGCAAAAAATACTGAAAATAAAATGTATTTTGCGAGCAGGTTTTTTTTTTTTTTTTTTTAAAGTATGCGATTTTATTGCGCCTACACATACAGTGAACAAGGCCTTTCTGTCCAATTTAATTGCTACTTTACAACTTTATTTTAAAGGAATTAATACATCTCAGGTGAATCTTCTACAACTAAACAAACTCTACTAAAAGTATAAATATACTTCAACTTTTCATTGCCCAGTAACTTGGAAAATAGTCAAATTCTGAGCTTCGACAGGAGATATGAAGGACTTCCTGGGATATATTGTAAGATAGACGTTTTTGATGCAGAGCAGAGCCAGACTGGTCAGATCAAGGAGATGATTTGAGTAGGGGAGCTAGCCATCAGCTTGCACAGTACCTTTCTCCTCCTAGAGTAGCTCCAGGCGCTCATAACAGGGTGTCTGCTGATAATCAGGTAGCAGCTCCAGTCTCAGGCGCCAGACATGGATTCTTATCTGCCTGTCAGGAGGAATGTTGAATCAAAGCAAGAAGCACAACATTTTGAGAGAAAGAACTCACAATAAACAAAGAGAAATGAAAAGGCACAAGGGGGGAGGAGAGGCAGGAGCCACGAGTACATGCTTTCTTCTGGAACACAAGGTTAAAATCATTCTGAACTGAGAAAATAAAGGTTGCCTCTAAAATTGGAAACTTGGATGACAGGGTGGCTTTAGCTTTAAACACAGACATTTGTACAGAACGCTCCGCAGGGCAGTTATTTAGCTATACCATTATTATATTGTGGCTCCCAGCCCTCTAAACAGTGAAAACCGGGCTCCTAGCACCAAATATATCACAAGGGCACTACTCAACAGCAAAATAGTCATTCATGAAAAAATTACGCTTAGATGTCATTTACTACACACAATGAAGGACATAAAGACAAAATGGGGCCTTTTGGTCAACATGCATTAAACTAGTGTTGGCCTCACCTAGCGATATCAACGGGTCCGGCCAACACTCTAATGTGTTTGGCGGTGACAGTCAAAGGATTGTCAGGGAAGATGTTGATCCAGCGTGTCCGAAGCTAATAGTAGGATTGTTACAAAATTTCACCCAGGTTACACATTCATATCTTTAAAGCAACACTCCAGGCCTTCCCTTACTAAAATTGGCTATACAAATTACCGTATATAGAGGTATGATGATGGTTATACAAATGTTTGGTGAATCATTGTTAGACCTGCACAGTTCTACACATTTTAGTTTAAGGCCATAACAGTTCCCCAAAGTGGCCATAGAAGTTCAATGAAGAAAAAAAAAAAAAGGATGAATAATCTTCTTGGAACGTTATTTATCTGAAAAATTGTTCTTGTAATCAAGAACTAGCCACTGTTGTCCCCGAAATTTGGTTGGCTTCTTTACAGAAGATGTTCATTTGTCATGGGTTGACTGACTAAAACAATTGCATCGAGTGGATGCAATCATTATGACTTATTAGACTAATGTGTACGTGTCCATAGTATGTGTGTGGTGCTTGTCTAAAGATCAGCTTGGTCTCAGTGGTGGTTTAATAATCTGTAACTACAACTCTCCGGCCCTTAATCTAGACACACATAAGATAGCTGCTGGCCAAACGCTTTTTTTCCCCTCAACAGTAATCTGTCTCCCAACTCCCTTGTACACAGAAGTATAAGTTCATGTGTTCTCTACAGGGAGGATGGAGATAGTCGATGTGAGGCACCCTCTAGCAGAGGCTTACCTCCCCTGAAAACAAAAAGGATCTAGCTTTGAAATTTCAATGCCAAGAAGCCAACAAACACATTAGGAGTTCATTCTGTCCTGACGAAATTGGGGGGGAGTCGACGACAACTTATTTAAAGTGTATGAGAACCTTCACTGTAATAAAAGTAGGCCCTCAGACTAAAGCCCCCGTCACACAAAGCGATCTCGCTAGAGAGATCGCTGCTGAGCCACAAGTTTTGTGACGCAACAGCGATCTCACCAGCGAGATCGCTGTGTGTGACACCTATCAGCGACCGCCCCCCCTGCCGGAATCGCTGATGGAAAGCCCTGGACATTTTTTTGGTCGCTGGTCTCCCGCTGGCCAGCAAGCATCGCTGCGTGTGACAGGCGGGAGACCAGCGTTCAGCGCGCTGGTAACTAAGGTAAACGCAGGGTTTCTAAGCACCGGGCGGTGTTTAGAAACCCGATGTGTACCTTAGTTACCAGCGCGCTGATGCAGGGAGCTGGTAACCAAGGTACACATCGGGTTTCTAAGAGACGCACGCCCCTTAGAAACCCGATGTGTACCTTAGTTACCAGCTCCCTGCATCAGCGCGCTGGTAACTAAAGTACACAGTGACGCCGCGCGCTCGGCACGCTAGTGAAGCTGTCTGTTTGACAGCTCACCAGCGATCATGTTGCGACACACCAGCGATCCTGACAATTTGATATCGTTGTCGGGATCGCTGGTGAGTCGCTATGTGTGACGGGGCCCTAAAAGCCAGACTGGGGGACACAACTCCATCTGGTAATATCCAACATGCAATTTTGTTTATAGATTCTCATTACGAATAACAGATCTAGGGAAATGTCAAGTGATATGAAAATCTGCTCCAGGATTATTATTTTATGGGGAACATTAGTATCTCCTAAAACAAACATGTCTGAAAAGTAACAGGTCTACCTAAAGTCATAGAAGACAAGAAACTGCTTTTTTTTAGCTCGAACATGCAAGTTAAGTTAGAAATACTGATATCTAATGGTGACTCATCTTGCATCATTTAAGTCCTATTTGTGCCCCATTTCCTTGCATGTTGCCCATCATCCTGTCCAGTGTTTATGCCCCATGAGAGTTTAGCTTACAAATGGCTGCATGACATTGAGCAGCCCCTTATCAGCCACCAATCCCATTACATTGCCTCTCTTTAAACAAAAAGCTACTCTCTTTCTGTACCACTCAACATATTTTTTGTGTTTATTTTTTGACCTCCCTTAAAGGGCTGCATGATTATCTCACAGCAAGCAACTGTTTGACTCAGGCTCCATTAGAGAGGTATAATATGACATCCACAAGTAATCAGCAAAATAAACAAGAGAAAACACTCAAACATTTGCTAATGTGCTTTTTTCACTGCCAGTCTTTTGACCTGTAATGTAGAAATACATAAACTAAGGCTGAGATCAGGAGGAGCATTAAAATACCACAGGAACAGTTAAATTGCTGAGTGCTTTCCCCATCCATCCCGTATGGCCAAGACTGGATGCCGTTCCCTGAAACAGCTGCATTTTGAGATTCTGCAGACAGGGAAAACACAGTAAAACTTTTCAAGTGGAAGAAGCTGATTAAATGAGGTTTGCATGGCTGAGCTCATTGACTAAGAGTACATAAATAAGAGCGAAGAAAAAAAAATGTGTGTAGGATGTGTCAATCATTTTGCTTGTAAGGCACAGTCATGTGGTTATTCAATTTCTCCACAATATCCCTCAGGAAGTGTTATCAGTCTTTGCAGTCCGTATGCCATCAGCGGAATCACATTCAAGGCTGCCCTCACCAAGGCCTTCGTGAGAAAGAAAAAGAGCATCCTTCTACCTCACAATTTCTAACAATACCTGAGGAACGGCTTTATCCAATGGAATAAAGAATCTTCAAGGACTTAAAAATGTGCCAATTTCTGAAAATTGTATCATTCCAAGGTCATGTGAGGCGGGTCTCTCGCTGATCATTTTAGTTTTATTAGGCAGTTTAGGTTACAATATGTTCCTTGTCATGTTCTATAATTATACTAGCCACAGATTTATCAAAAAAAGCTTACCAAAGATTAATTCAACGATAAATCGCTCACTATCAAGTACAGTATATCAAAGTAGAATTGGTCATTTATGCATTATGGTAGTTTCTCTCTACTCTATGTGACTGCAGACTTCTGAATCCTCAAAGGGTAAGCAGTGAACGCTGTCAGGATCCTCTGATGCCAGAGGCGGTCTTTTATGTGATTTCCACAATTCCGGCCACATTCTGACTAGACATGCGTACAAGTGAATTGAGCGAGGCTGATCATGACCGGGTGTATGCAAATCACATACTTGCGGTCACTTTATCGCCTGTGCTCTCTGCCATCCAGGAGAATCCAGCGGTCACGAGCCAACAGGGGTCGGTCTAGCAGACAGCACAACACACACATAACGGGATGGTAAAGGGGAGAGGAAGGCCTTAACAATAGGGAACGAGGGATGGGACACCTCCTAAGCTCCAACCTGAGCCTGTCCCTGCACTCCCCTAACGCCCTAAGCGGGTCCTTCCCCCCGCCATCACATATTTCATCCCTGTTACCTCACAATGCCCTGGCCAGCAAGGGCGCTATAATCACCACTGCAGATAATACAAACACAGGGCATAGTGACTAGCACGAGACAGACAAGGTTAAGGTTAAAACACAAAACTTAACTCCAGACTCCACTGCCAAGGTCCACACCGCAGAGGATATGGAAACAGGACCCCGAAATCCACAGAAGAAGGAGATTCAGCGCTGACACCAGAGAGCTGCAACTGCAAGGCTGGTCTACATAGAATAACCATCACCAACAGTCAGCTGATGCGTCTTGTGACTATTTAAAGGATGGTGGGAGTGATTACCACCCACATCAGCTGACAGCAAGGAAAACTGGCATTAACTCTTGCTAGCCTGAAAGGAACAAAGCTACATTTAAATAATAGTCGAACCAGAGCTGCCACGAATCCAAACCTGAGTTGTGCCACCAGCGAGCAGCTCAAATATGAGGATTCAGAATTCTGCAGTCACAAACTAACTGCAATCTTTCATCCCAAGCCTGGCCAAGCTCTTTAATAAGGGGCTCATAACCAATAACTGGAGCCCCTAACACTCATTCTGCCGTCTAGGCTAAGATACAGATTTGGTTTCCAATACCAGGCTCTCACGCAGGAAAACGATGAAGAAATACATCAGGATAAGACTTTGCCAACAAACAGCAACCTTGTACGCCCTCAGAGTCCTCCTGGATGGAGAAAGAAAAATGTTGTGAAGAAGAAACGGAGAGTGGTGGTCATGGGGGATTCCCTGCTGAGAGGAACAGAGGCCGCTATCTGCAGACCGGATATAACTACAAGAGAAATGTGCTGTCTTCCAGGTGCAAAAATTAAAGATGTGTCTGACAGGATATCAGGACTCTTCAGACCTACAGATGACTACCCATTCCTGCTACTACATGTGGGGACAAATGACACCGCAAGAAACGACCTGGAAATCATCTGCAGAGACTTTGAAGACTTAGGCAAGAAAGTGAAAGAACTGGGAGCGCAGGTGATCTTCTCTTCCATCCTCCCAGTGGATGGCCATGGAACAAGGAGGTGGAATAAGATTCTGCAGGTGAACAACTGGCTACGTCGATGGTGCCGTCAGCAACGATTTGGATTTCTGGATCACGGAGTGAACTACTTATACGATGGACTACTTGCTAGAGATGGGGTGCACCTTACGAAGACTGGAAAGCATGTATTTGGAAGTCGCCTTGCTACACTTGTAAGGAGAGCTTTAAACTAGAACAACATGGGAAGGGAAGCAAAAGACCAGAAAAAGCCATACACCTGACAAATGCTATTGAGAACTCTGCTATTAGAAGTGGAAAGGAAGAACAAAGACGAAAGAATCTAATTAATAAAAATATTGGAGAAAGAGAAACCAATCACAAACTAAAATGTTTCTATACTAATGCACAAAGCATGGGCAACAAACAAGGAGAATTGGAACTACTAACACAGGAACAGAAATATGATGTAATTGGAATCACTGAAACTTGGTGGGACAATACACATGATTGGAATACAAGACTAGAAGGATACAACTTATTTGCAAGAAATAGACTTGATAAACGAGGAGGGGGTGTCGCATTGTATGTTCGAAACGCGTATATCTGCACAGAGATTGAAGCTTCAGAGACTGGGAGTTCTGTGGAAACTGTTTGGGTAAGAATACAAGGACAGAACAATGGAAAGGACACGATTGTAGGCATTTACTACAGGCCGCCTGTGCAAGCCGAAGATATAGATGAACTCTTTATGCATCAGATGGCCAAGTTCTCCAAAAAATATGACATAGTTGTCATGGGAGATTTCAACTATCCAGACATTTGTTGGGAATCTCTCTCAGGCAAAACTAACAGGTCAAGGAAATTCTTATCCTCTCTTGCTGACAACTTTATCTTCCAAAAGGTAAGGGAGAAAACAAGGGGAACTGCTACCTTGGATCTAATCCTTATAAACAGGGAGGAAATGGTTGAGGAGGTAAAAGTGGCTGGGACCCTAGGAGGTAGCGACCGTGCTATTTTAGAATTTTGGATTACTAGAGGTGGAAGACCTGTGAAGACTCAGACGTCAAGGTTAGATTTCAGAAAGGCAGATTTTAAGGGATTCAGAAAGAGAATTGGAGGGATCCAATGGCTGGATATCCTTAAAGACAAAAATGTCCAGGAAGGATGGGAAATCTTGAAAAATGAAATTCTCAAAGCACAGTTGTTAACAATTCCGAAAAGAGGGAAGAATAGGAAGCATTTAAGGAAACCAGGATGGATGAACACAGAACTTAAGCACATGCTAAAAAGGAAGAAAAAAATGTTTATAAAATGGAAAGAGGGAGGCATATCTAAAGAAGAATATAATGCTGTCTGCAGAACCTGCAGGGCACAAATCAGATTAGCTAAAGCTGAAAATGAACTGAGGCTTGCAAGAGATGTCAAAAGCAATAATAAAGGATTTTGGGGATATATCAAAAGTAAAAGAAAAGTCAAAGATGCTATAGGATTTTTACAGGATGAAAATGATGAAATGGTAAGACAGGATGTTGAGAAGGCTGAACTTTTAAATTCCTATTTTGCATCTGTTTTCTCTCAGAAAGGAAATGCAACATCAACTGTTATTCACTGTCCTATTAAGGGAATAGAAGAATCCAGGATATCTATAAACAGAAAGATAGTGAGGAAACACTTAGCTAACCTAAATGAATTCAAGTCTCCAGGTCCAGATGAATTACACCCCAGAGTACTGAAGGAGATAGCAGAAGAAATTTTTGAACCCCTCTCCATAATCTTTGAAAATTCTTGGAGAACAGGAGAAGTGCCAGAAGACTGGAGAAGAGCAAATGTTGTTCCTATCTTCAAAAAGGGGAAGAAGGTGGACCCAGGCAACTATAGGCCGGTGAGTCTGACTTCTATACCAGGAAAGATCTTTGAACAAATTATTAAACAACATGTATGTCAATACCTGGATAAGAATGAAGTGATTAAACAGAGTCAGCATGGGTTTCTAACTAATAAGTCATGTCAGACTAACTTAATTTCCTTCTATGACGGTATCACTGATTGGGTGGATCAAGGAAATGCTGTAGATATAGTATATCTTGACTTCAGCAAAGCATTTGACAAAGTCTCTCATACAATCCTTATTGAAAAAATGACTAAGTATGGAATGGACAAGGCAACTGTTAGGTGGATTCATAACTGGCTTAGTGATCGGACCCAAAGAGTGGTCGTAAATGGCTGCACATCCAGTTGGAAGAATGTCTCAAGTGGGGTACCACAGGGCTCTGTCCTGGGCCCTGTATTGTTCAACATCTTTATCAACGATTTAGATGAAGGAATTGAGGGTAAACTGATTAAATTTGCTGATGACACAAAGCTAGGAGGGATAGCTAATACTAGAGAAGAGAGAGAGAGGATTCAAAAAGATTTAAATAAACTGGAGAAGTGGGCAGCAACTAACAGAATGGTTTTTAACAGGGAGAAATGCAAAGTACTACATCTGGGCAATAAAAATGAAAAAAGCATATATAGAATGGGAGGAATAGGGCTAAGTGACAGCACATGTGAAAAAGACTTGGGTATACTAATAGATCACAGACTGAATATGAGTCAACAGTGTGATGCAGCAGCAAAAAAGGCAAATGCAATTCTAGGATGTATTAACAGAAGCATACAGTCTAGATCACGTGAAGTCATTATTTCCCTCTACTCCTCTTTGGTCAGACCTCATCTAGAATATTGTGTCCAGTTTTGGGCACCACATTTTAAAAAAGACATCAACAAACTGGAGCAAGTTCAGAAAAGAGCGACCAGAATGGTGACCGGTCTGCAAACCCTGTCTTATGAGGAAAGGTTGCAGGATTTGGGAATGTTTAGTTTGCAAAAGAGAAGACTGAGAGGAGACTTAATAGCTGTCTACAAATATCTAAAGGGCTGTCACATTGTAGAAGGATCAACTTTATTCTCATTTGCACAAGGAAAGACTAGAAGCAATGGGATGAAACTGAATGGGAAGAGACACAGATTAGATATTAGAAAAAACTTTTTGACAGTTAGAGTGATCAATGAGTGGAACAGGCTGCCACGAGAAGTGGTGAGTTCTCCTTCAATGGAAGTCTTCAAACAGAGGCTGGACAGACATCTGACTGGGATGATTTAGCGAATCCTGCTTTGAGCAGGGGGTTGGACCAGATGGCCCAGGAGGTCCCTTCCAACTCTACGATTCTATGATTCTATGATTCTATTGAATGTGCTCATTAGAAGCAACCTCTTTCTGAAGGGAGAGATATTTTCCCAGCTTGGCATCCTGGACTAACCCCCTGGGGCAAAACTATTGTGTTCCACCTATTGAGATAATAAAAAGGGGAGCTGAGCAGTCACTTTTTTGTCCCCAAGTCACATAAAAAAAATAAAGAGACTCATTTTTTTTTACCGACATAGAGTGAATGGACTGGGTTGTCTCTCCGGGTCAATCGCTTTGAATTACTATTTTAAAAACAGTTAAAAAATATTTTCAGTCTAGAAGGCTTAAGAATATTGCTCTATGACATACATGCTTACATTCAATGGCCAATTGCATACAAAGGCAGGATGAGTAATACAAGAGATAAAAAGAAAAAACTTTTGAGAAGCTGGTAAAATATATAAATGTTGACGTTCACAAACTCATTGAGGAGCAATGGAGGACAACAGAAAGAATCAAGTGACAATGAGAAGACAAAATTGGAAAATGATCTTCAATTCAGTGTTTTGCAAGTAATACCAATATACACTGGGAAAAAAAAGTTTAAGCTGGAAAAATCATTTTTTTTAATGAAGAATAAAGCTTAAATTGACGTATAGCCTTGGGCTCCACAAGTTCTGTTCTCAGGAGCAAGCAGCAGGCAAAGCTTTCATTGTATCAGTAATTAACACTTAGCTCAAGTTACCAAGGAGAAATTGTCCTCAAGTGCTGAACTTCCGTGAAGCAAAAGTGTTCCTTTTGGCTAAAGCTTTTGCATGGGTCTAGGCAGATTCACACAGAGTTTCTGTAAAAAAATAAAAGCCATGATTTTCTTGGCATTTTTAAAGTTGTTTTTCTATTGTGTACAATATAAAATGAGCTAAATGCAAAAATGGTTTGTGGTGGGGTTTTTGTGGAGGACAGGTGAAGAATGAATTTGAGTAGTGTGTTTTATTTCACACTATTATGATGTGCTTTTTTTTCTGGCAGTTTTCTGAAGACTTGTGTATAGAACTTGAGAATTGCCATAAAAAAAAAAGAAAAACATTGGTTCCAAGTGAATCAAAATAAAAGGCAAAACAAAAAAGAAAAAAATTGCTTTGAAAAAAGAAATGCGGATATTAAAAAAAAAAAAGGGTATAAAAAAAAGCTCTATTGGGCTACACATTTGGTTTTTGAAAGCAGAAAAATCTGGTACAAATAGTGACATGATGGCAGGAAAAACACTACGTGAAATACATGCTTTTTTGCTGCATTTGATGCATTTTTACTTGTGCAGTGTGTATGAGATTTCAGAAATGTCAGTCACTTTGCTGGGCCTGTTGCAAAGCCATATTTTTGCTCTTTCCGATGTACTTAATTTTGTGCACCCTGAGAAGATAAAAGTTTGGATTTGCTAAATAAAAGAGGATCACAGACTGCATAACAATGCTTATGGAAGAACAATACCCTCGGCAACAAACAAGATGTGTCATTACTTTATTACAAATTATCAATATAATTAGCCACCAAACTGTCATCTCACATTTGCATTAGGAGGATTTACATTATCAAATGAGATGAACATTCACCAGCGACTACGAAATAAATGGGGAAAAGAAACTCAAAATCATCTAAAGACATAATCCACTACAAGGGTAGATATAAAATGGTCTACAAGTCTAATAAAATCCTAACAGTAATATTTTGTGTGTCCGTTTTATCTGTACGTTTAGGCTGAGTGCAGACGTACTTTTTTGCCCTGCAGATTTTTCCGCGCAGAATTGAAGAAATCCGCAGGTCAAATTACCTGCATTTTTCCTGCGGATTTCTTCCATTTTTAATGCGGTTTTCTTGCGGTTTTAGGGCAGTTTTTCCCCTGTGGATTTGGAGACAGGGGAGGTGGAAAACCGCACAAAAGAAGTGACATGCTGCGGATTTTGTACCGCAGGAAAACCGCGCGGAAAAATCCGCAGCGTCTGCACAGCGTTTTTGTTTTTTTTAATTGATTTACACTATACTTGTAAATCACACTGCGGATTCGCAGCGCTTCTGCGCGGTAAAATCCGCTGCGGATCCGCAGGAATTCTGCATCGTGTGCACACAGCCTTAAACCCAATGTGGATAATCTGCAATTAGCATACGATTTTGTTTTCATTTTTAGGTGGAAACATTTCATAAATTAGACTCCTCAAAAATTACAATACCAAGAAAGAAAACTCAAGGAATTATGGAAATCACAAGAGTTCTCCTTCAATAGAAGTATTCAAACAGAGGCTGGACAGACATCTGTCTGGGATGATTTAGTAAATCCTGCTTTGAGCAGGGGGATGGACCAGATGACCCAAGAGGCCCCTTCCAACTCTACCATTCTATGATTCTATGGATGGCTAGACCTGATAATGATCTGCAAATAATAAAAAAAGTGGAAACAAAATCTTCAAAACATCTAAATTTATCCAGTATGGAGTATGACCGCCATGTCCAGAAATCCCCACACTTACCGCCTTGGCTGCTATCAATAAAGTTATTAATGGTTCTCTGAGGACGTAAAGTTCTGCCACGCTGGATGATTTCGGGCAAATCATCAAGTTCCGCTGTTGGCAGCTCCCGATGCAATTGCCGACCAATGATGTTCATCATGTGCTCAATGAGAGACAACTCCGGAGATGCTGGTGGCTACGGTAGCACAAATGAACCTAGGACACCTTTATGTCCCCTTGTGAAAGGACCTTGTAGTGATTAAAGAGGGGGAGGTTAGTAGGTTTCAAAAATTATTTCCTATCCACGACCTAAATGGGACTGCCAAATGCATTCTGCATTTAGCACAGACAACGAATGGTGCGGAGGCTGCACATGCATTCCTCTTCTCCATTTGGGATAGGGATGCAGCCGATGTCGGGATTGTTGGGGGGGGGGTCTAAAAAGTAGGACATCTAACAATGAGTAACTTCATTATCGAATCTATAGGGTATAACTTTTTTAATAATCCTTTGCATTGTGGGGGCACTTTGCACATCAGATTGTAGGCAAGGTGTCCGGCTGTGAGAGCTTGTTTTCTCAACCCTTTTGTTTCTTTGCAGCATCCATAGAACTCTTTATACCCAAATGTGATCAATGATAAAATTAAGAATTACCCATAGCTAACTAATATGAGAGGATAAATTGGCGACAAGTTGTTTCTATCTTATTCTTGTATTTACTCATAATTTTAATATGTTGTTCATATATGACGCAGCGGTGAGATCTTCAAAATGCGTACAGTTTGGGACAATATTTTATGGTAATATAATGTGAATTGTATATTTATATTTTGGGGATTTTTTTAAGCTATGTAGGTTTGTAATGGAGGGAGGTACTATGATGCCATCGGGGCATACCTGGGATGGAAATTGCACTATGGTAGGTATTTGAATGAATGAATGAACATCGGAAAGATGTATATCTTTGTACCGTGTTAGCCAGTAGATAGAAAAATATCTAGCCTGATGAAGAGACCTGAGTAGTCTCGAAAGTTTGCAATGTGTTACCATCTTTTCAGTTAGCCATTAAAAGGTATCAACTACTGAGGACTCTCAATTCTGCATATTTTTCTTGAATGAACATCAGAATGTTTTGTATGGCCTGCTGAAGAAAGTAGTCTGCCTTTGAAATACATTGCCATAAAACGTCTTTAACTCATGGGGACATTCGTATACCAGTTTCACATTTTTAAATTACATATTTGTTTATGCCACTAGTCTGATTTCAGAGAAGAGCATCTATTCTATATATAGTGACTTTCTATACACCATGAAGTTGGTTTATTCATGGTATATTTGATGACAGATTCCCTTTAATGAATTGTTTGTATCACCAGAAGGCCTCATCTTTATCCATTCCAGGCCAAACCATTTTACTTTACCCTCACCCCATTACAAAATGTGACTATGAAAAGTGGAAACGGGAAAGGGAATAGATGTCTCGAATCCAAAGTTCAATTCTGCCTTTTCTCATCTATTTGTAACAATGATGTCCACCAATCTACCCATCTAGGTAAGTCCTTACAGACCTGAACAAAGCCGAATTTACAACTGCCTTACTGTGTAGGACTCAGGAGATACAGTGGTGAAGTCAGTAGCCAATCTAAATTGTTTATTGATTCACATCACATATAGCGCCAATATACATCATCACAACATCAAGGAGAGCAAGCGTCCAAGCCTAGTGCCACCCACTACCCTTACTAAATATCAGATGATCGGGCCAAACAACTAATGTGTATTGTCACTAGTGAAATTAAGTATTGTTCGTGTGGGACCACATAACTCCTTTGGACCCATTGTTGGAGGCCCATTATGACCAAAAACATGGCAGAAATAAAAACTACTACCATACAGAACATGGATGCCGCGGCTCTTCAATCTCTTTTACCCAAACAACTTATCATTTGCGGCTTGCTCTTTTGAGCAAAGTGCTCCTTCTGACCCGCAGCTAAGCTGGAATTATAGTAAGCACCTTACCTAGTAGCTAAACAGTATCTGTGCTCTATTAAAAGGCTGGCTGTCAAGAACCGAAAACATAAATTAAAAAAAAAAAAGTTCAGACTCCTGCTAATGTGAAGACTGCCTGCCACTTTGAGTAACACACTATAGGGTTTTTCTAATTTCCTCCCTGCAAAGCTCAGACGGAGATATTACACAGCAGAGTTTATCCGCATAAATAATTCATATCCAGATGTGTGGTGATGAAGCTGTCTCCTGTACCACAGCGCTACTCACGTGGGTTTATTCCTGAGCCATAACATTATTAGAACATTGTTTTGTTTGTGCTCTGAATGGGATTATATAACTTCTAGCGAGAACAACAGATGGCTGCTTTGTTCTAAGGCCATTAGCCTCATAGTCGCCTTGTAAAGGGTTCTGGCAGAAGAGAGCGGGACTCGCAGTAGTCTTTGAGCTACACTGACAGGCTAAATGTGCAGCTTCACTCAACCAATCCCAACATGCAGAACATTTCCATTTATGCTAAGAAAGAACACCCTAGTGGTTGTACAGACACCATACAGAGGCGCTATAACCCATAGCATGACCAAATGATGCTAGCCAGGTGGCATAGGTCTGATATCACACAGATGTAAAGAACTTCAACAGTGATATTAAGTTACGGTACTCAATATTATCCAAGCACATTCGCTCATCATTACTTGATAAGATGTTATCCGAGCACCCTCGGGTGCTAACAGAGTCTTGGCCGTGCTCAAAAAATATGTAAGAGTCTCCGCGGCAGCATGTCTCGCAGCTGTTCAGCAGCCGCAACACATGCAGGGATTGCCTAGCAAATAGGCAAACTGTTAATCCAAAACTACGCATGTGTTGCGGATGTTGAACAGCCACGGGGACTCGGGCATATTTTTCAAGTACGCGAAAATGTTTTAAAAGTGATCATATACTACATATTTTAGACAACCAAAAAGGCTGATTTAGAACATTTACTGGCGTCATCTTTTTGTCCACAGAGCGGACTATGGATTAAATGAAAGTTATACATCTCCTTTTGAATCTGTACTCTAACTTGTGCACATCGTCAGATAGGAGCTGTGCGCTACTCCCTCCTGAGCTGCACGCTTCTCAGTGGTCTTTTGCACAATCGGTGGGGCCTCAAGAACAGGACCCACACCACTCTGCAAGGAATTGCAATGTTTAAAAAAAAAAAAATATATATATATCATATATACTGTATATTATAGTCAAAACTTTTCCGAAGTTATGACTTCTAGGTCATGTAAAAAATACGAATTACGGAGTTTTTTTGTGTCATGAAGTAGCATCACGACTTTATCATTGCATTAGGTGTGCAAGAATCCAAGACTAATCATACATATAAGCACCCCCAGGCTTTGGAAGGAGATAAAGCCGTATGCTTTGTTTTATAGGGGGATAGATGTCATCCTAAACACTAAGCAGATATTCATTGGGGATCTTTCTTCTCAGAACGCCTTCAAGAATTGGCGCAGATAAGGCTGAGTTCACATGTCCCATAATCATAGGTTTGAAAGGGCTCCCAGTGGCAATTATTTATCTTCGGAGGAGAAAAAAAAAATATCTAAAAAATTTGTACAGACAACTTTTTTTGACAGACAAAAAAAAAAAACCAGATTGCAACTGGATTTTTTTTACATTGAAATCTATGGAACATTAATCTGTTAAACATTCATTCGTTTTTCTTCCATTTTCATTTTTGCATACTGGATGTGTTTCCAACGGATGATTCCTTGACATGTGAACTCCGACTAAGAGGTTAGGTTCTTTTCAAATTCCGCAACGACATAAAAGCTTCCTACTAGAGTTGGTGTGAATCCATTAGCAGGACCCGATCCATTGGCCAGATCAGTAATCTGTGGCTGCTGGAAAGGATCCCTGAAAAAAAAAAAAAAAAAAAAAATATCGCCTCTTACATAACGGCATCCATGGCTCTTCTTATGAGCATCACACTGCAAAATGACGTTCTTCAATGAGCCATCTCTCCAGTCCAAAGCCGACAGATTACTGTATTGACCGCTTCACACCAACCCTACTTCATACACGTGCCATGGAGTATACAGGGGCATAACTTGGTCATTGGCTCCTGTAGAACAAAAATGTACATCACAAGGAATACTATTTTTTACTGTTTCTCTCTGTAAAGGAAAGCAATGCAAACTAAACTTTATTAGATGGTTAAAAAGGGGAATTCCGATGCTTAGCCCAGTATACGCCAAAGGTTCACAGGGGTCTATGGATGTTTTCCTAATGCATAGATTAACCAAAGTGAGAATAAAATATAAATAGGCCATAGACGTCTTATACTCCTGCTCCTCTCCGCAGACTGCATAGCGTGTGTACTGTGCTGACAGCAGCCCAAATACCCTAAGGCTTTCGTGGATGTTCACATTGAGCAGAAATAAATAAATTGGCAATTCTGCTCATTTATGACAGCGTTACACAAGTCCACTGGATACATGTTTTTGACTATTTTCAGTCTCAACTTCGTATTGGTCACATTTTGTTATTCTTTTCCTTTGAAACATAATGTTTACATGGCTACAGACTTAGAAATGTCTCATTTGGTGGTCTTTACAGAGAGATTTATCCCTGGAGGCAGATGGGTCTAAAACCCATTAAATGTCCAAAAATGTGATTCTCCTTGGTTCTCGCAGTGTAACAATTCATCTGTCCTCTTCTCAACTTACGAGCTCTGCAGGAGTACTCAACTAACAAAGAAAGTCTGGGTGGGGGCTAGAAGAGCTTGTCTAAAAAACTACCCTGGTCACCATCTCACAGTAAGCAATGGTCGTAAAACCCGCTGATCATCTCCTGCACAGCTACCGGGGTGTTCATCATATTCTTAGCAGGGAAGAGACCAGAGGAATGCCTTTGATGTTAATAGCTTTATGTCACAGAGTAGAAACACAGCTGGAGGCAATATATTTCCTTAAGTTTATTAACATGACAAGACTGATTGATGGGTTCAAACACATCAAAATATAACTATTAGTTTTAATGTACTAAAATTACAGATCCTCTCTCAAAAAAAAAGACCAAAAGTACAAGTAAAGCTTTTTTTATATGAATTTTGGAGGGAGAACAGTATAAAATGTTTGGATCAAAGGATGCACCAAAGTTATGCTTAAGGCATTAACATTTTCTGGGGATGGACTTGAATGTCAAGTAATTTCTGTTTCTCATGTCATTTTTACTGCATTACTCATTGTATCGGCAGACAGATGTCACAATGTTGCATCATGCTGTTTTTTAATAATTCTGAATGGTCCGATAAACCTCAAAAGTCAGCTATATAAAGGGGCTGTCCACTTTTCGAAAAACCTCTTCACTCGCCAGTGTAAAGTGAAAAAAACAAACATACTCCTCATGCTGGGTCTGGTGGCTGATGGGCTGCTTGCGACACAATTCCACAAGATGTCAGAGTTTCTTTCGAAAGACGTGTGAGAGCTAGAGCTCATTAACCACCGTTGATTGGATTTAGTGACCTTGTGGCATAATAATGTCACATGAAAATCGGGTGACCTGGAGCTGTTCAGAATTAAGGGACATAGCATTTTCTGTAATTTTTTACGACAAACTGCAACATTTCAACATGCGAAAATGCTCCTATTTTGCATGCATACCAACGTAAACTCCAATTCATTTTTTTTCTTCGGTTTAGTTTAACTTTCTGCACTTAGTGTGGGTAAAGGGGTGGCCTCAATTACTTTGAGCTTGAAATTACATTTAAAAAGCTCCCCACTACCTGTGAGTCCATGTTTGGGACCCGGTCCTGCTCGGCCCTTATTTACACAGTCTGTCACTATGACACATGGTAAGGTTTTAATACTAGAGGTTCGGACCATCCTGATTGTGGTAGACCTTGACGCTGGATGGACGGCTTTTATCCTTTTTTTTTATCAAAATCGGTGTTTACCAAGGCTAGTTTCACATTTGCTTTTTGAGGGGCAGCGGACACTCGCCGTGAAGCTCCGCCCCCTGGCACGCCTCCTCTGGGCAGCTCCGCCTATGGGCGCATGCCGCTGCATGCAGCCTGCGCACCCTATCTTTAGCACTGGGTACGCAGGCATGTTTTTGCCGCCGCAAGTTGCGTTTGGCGCAGGTCGCCGCACCGTCAAAAGTATGCAAAAGCATATTTGCACACGGCCTGCGTACCCAATGCTAAAGATAAAGTACGCAGGCCGCATGCGCTCATAGGCGGAGCTGACCGGAGGAGGTGCGACAGGGGGCGGAGCTTCACAGCGAGCGTCCGCTGCGCCTCCAAACGCAAATGTGAAACCAGCCTTAGTACCCAATGTTATTTCTATGCACTATCGCTTTAACTTGTTTACTTACAGCAGGGTATTTGTTTATTTTGTTTCGGTTTTGGGTTTTATTTGATGGCCAATGTGAAAATGCTCCAATTTTGATTGCATAAAAACTTATATTCCATTTTTTTTTCGGGTTAACATTTTAACATTTGTCTGCCGATACAATAAGCATGCCCCTGTGAACAAACCCTTTAAATGTTTGTGGAAAATGCAGCCACATTACTTGTGTTATAAACCAAGTAATTACACTTTATATAAGGCACTGTCTTTGGTTTGCCCAGGAGGAATACCAACATACATTTACATTCTACCTTGACAATTGTTGGTAACAAATATGACAGACCCTTCTCTATTTTGCCGATGCTGTAACTTACTAAGGATGCTGAAATAAAAAACAATTTGTCCAGAAATTCCAATTATAACCCAGATGGATGAAAAAGTAAGGGCTTTTAAACATTTAACTTTTTTCGAGAAGAAATAATGGTTTTCTCCAGAAGTAGGGCTTAAAATTATAATACGCACTTTTCCTGCCTACACCTAAAATGAATCATCCTGTGCACATATGACTTTCCATTTAATGGAAGATATTACATAAAAAAATTAAGAACGCAAGATAATTTTGCTACATTGGGGACAACTTGTTCCTCTGATTTCTTATCCATGTTCTGCATTATGAATTCCAGCAAATATAATTTCATTATCTCCGTAATTGGCATGTTGTGTAATTTACTTTTTAGTGCCACAGAGAGCCCTTGATGCCAATTATTGTTTATATCCACATCATAACTGAAAGTTCCCATATACCTCCAATATCAGTGATCTTTTCCGACTCCTCTATATAAATAATATTCATGTAGGCCGAGTATGAAAGGAGTAAGCCTCCGACAAATACCTCTAGTAGTGGCTTATCTCCACAAAAATGAAAAAGATTGGGCATGTAAAATTCAATATGTTTGTTGGAGAGGATAAGGGAGGCCTGCGTACATATTAAATAGTTAATCATGTTGATGTTTGTCCAACAAAATACATTGAACTTCACAGGAAAAAATAAAAATCTGCAATACTATATGATCCCAGAAATAAAGAGATCTATGAGATAATAAAAACTTCAAAGTTTATTGGAAATACATATAAAAATTCAAGTTAAAAAACATAAAACAAGGAAAGCCTCTATAGGAACCTGCATTTAAAAAAACAAATATATAGATCAAAAACAGGCTGAATTCTTATCTGTGTATACTATAATACCATGGTAGTGCATGACATCTATTTAACAAATTACTGAGGTTTGCCCTGGTCCCTAGACTACCGTAATGACCCACACTTGCTAGTTCCCCCATAGAATTTACTTAGGTATAGGCAAGGAGGTTACCTGATCTCTAGGGGTAAAACTGCAAATATGGATCAATGCAAACGTAGCAGACTTGATTTATCCCACTGCCTCGATGCGCGTTTCGCCTCAGTTGCTTCTTTCTGGGGGAGTTAGTTAGGGTACCGTTACACTAAGCGATGCACCAGCGATCCCGACAACGATATGGATCGCTGGTGCATCGCTAAGTGGTCGCTAGTGAGCTGCCACACAGGCAGATCTCACCAGCGACACAGCAGCGGCCGGGGGTCGCTACTTACCTGTCAGACGCGGCGATCCTGACGTCCTCCGCCCGCGTCCACGCATCGCTCGTCGGCGTCACAGAGGAAGCCCAGCAGGAAGCCGACGACGAGAAACAGTCCAGGACGCGCGATTAGCGATAATCAGCTAGGGAGCCGGTCGGAGGCAAGTATCACATGTAGCGATATCGCTAGCAATATCACTACTGCGTCACAAAACCAGTGACGTTACAGCGATATTGCTAGCGATATCGCTATGTGTAACGAGCCCTTTAGCCACAACTCCTAAAATCTTCAGGTTCATCTAACTTTGCTGTAATGTTTAAAAGGACCATAAATGATCCTTTTGGTGAAAACAGGATATCACGTATCCACAGAATAGGTGATAAATTATTGATTGATGGAGGTCTGACTGCAGGGGGTATTTTTTAGCTCAGACTGAGCACTTTTATCTCAGTTAGAATGGAGCGGCAGTGTGCATGCCCAACCACTTCATTCATTCTCTATAGGAGTGCTGGAAAAGTCAAAAACAGCCCTCTGCAGCTCCATAGATAATGAATGGGGCAGCAGTAGAGCATGCATATTATTGCTCTAGTCTAATGGGGATTAAAGTTCCCAATTCTGCCCATCAGAGCAGGTCCCAGCAGTTGGACTACTGATCCTGTGAATAGGCTAACTTATTTTAACTCGAGAACCCTCATACGATTAACATTTACTTTGTATATATTGGTAACGCTGGCATTTCCTGCAGCCATCCTCTAGTCTCTCTTGGCTACTTGCGAAGTCAACTCCTTAAAAATAATTACAAGCAGGAGCGGGAGCTAGTTCACTGAATGGTTTGCTCCTTTCTTCCACACCAGTGCCAGGGTCAGGCACAGCAGGGCAGGAGGTCTCCGCTATGACCAGTCTCTAGTAACAGGCTTTTGTTTCATTTAACACATCAGGGGGCAGTTCACAATGGCTTCTGCACACTGTCCCACCTTAAAACATGTAGGCAGATATTGAAGGAATGAAAGATAATACGTACAAAGACAAGGGATGAATGGTGACATCAACCACGTAGTGTGACATATAGTGTGTGCTAAGCTTACCGAATATATTACACAGTTAGAGGCACCACATGAACGCGGATATCCGACAGCTAGCTATGAAATCCTGACAGTAGCCTATACAGTAGTTATGTACACAGCCTACGCTACAAATAATAATGCAACTGTACGGTAAGCCAGCTACAACCATTAATATTAATGACCCATTCAGGAACTTGAAATGCCCTTTTTTAAACAAAAAGTAAACTATTTACATCAGTCTAAATAACTAAAAGATGACAAAAGGATAAAACATAGCAACAAACAAAAACAAAGAGACAAAGAATAAAGGCAGCTTGCTGTGCGCAAGACAAAAGGGCAAGAACACCAGCAACTTTCCTTTCAATGGCGCAAGTGTATTACATCCACATTGGCTAAAGAGATGGTAATAGGGTCTCCCTTGTTAAGCTACATCACATAGGAGCTTCTACAGGCCCCAGGGTTAATAAAATGAAGTGTAGGGTGAGGAAGACAAAGAACAAGTCTAGGGGAGGCAAGGGGACAAGACCACATAAGATAGTGGAGAAGGAGGCCATTGTGATTTACACCAACATTTCAGCAAATGTTTTCAGTCACTTTTACCATGCAGTAAGAGGTAGGATGTGCGGGATTTAGAACAGCGGGGGTCCCGTGACTTTACAGCCTTAACATATGCTGTAATGAACTCCTCATGGTTGTAGTCTTGCATTGTAACAGGCCTTAGAAGCTTCTGCCTCACGCAAATAGCAGATCTTCGCCATAAAAAAGGCCAACCATAAAGTGATACTTTTCTTCAAAGTGGTCTTCAAGGCAGTTCGAGCTATTCTCGTGAGGGTTGTACCAGTTTTATGTCCAGTACTTCATGTTATACAGAGGAGTCCAGGCCTTTTGTGAATTAAGAATGTAAATGAACTCTTCAGAGGAAGCAGGAATTACCAGAACACTTCTGCAGGGCCAATTGCACCCAATTGTTAAGAAAAGAGTTCAAGCCATTCAGCCGCCACCCTACCCCAAAAAATAAGTGATCATCTTCTTTTCCCATACAACATCTCTGCTGCACATATGCTTATCAGCACATTTGAGCAATATTAATGCATTCCCTTACTATTCCATTGCTACATAATCTAACCAGGTAAATTCCAGATCAATACGGAAACTTTCTGATTAGATTTATCAACCCTTTGCCTCAGAGAAAGTATTGTAGGTTTCAGAAATTACAGTATGTTTTAAGCAATACAACACTAGACTTATCTGGCGTAAGGAAGAGCTAAATGGAAATATGAACTATTTTTTTAAAATCACATTTTTCTGTTTTTTTAGCAAAGCTTTTTCTCCATATCTTAATTTGCATTAAAGATAAAGAAATTTAGAAAACTTTGCAATTTTCACACTCGCTAATGAGTCGATTCTAAAATTCAAACTTCCCGTTTCAGAAACTCTGCACGTATATTAGAATCAATAGGCCAAGACACAATTTCTTCTAATGAAGCATCCAAAGAGCAGTTGAAAAGGTCATTGTGAAGGCGGGGAACTGTGACATCATTTAATGTGATTCTGTGTCATCAGGAGTGCATAGAGGTGTTACCTGTCATTGTAATCCTGACTGGTCAAAATGAGTCTGCTGAAAATGCTTCCAGAAAGAAAAAAAAACAAAAACGTACAAGTCTAAAAGAGCAGCAGTGGCCAGTGTGAAAATTGCAAGACTACCGATTTGGTACAAATTTATGTGATATGGAAAAAAAAAAAATACACCAAAAATAAAATTTAAAGCAAACCTGTCAGCTGGATTTTGCTAAACTACAGACAGACATTGTCAGGTTGTCGCGGTTATACTTTTTAAAATTATACCTACTGTGAAGAAATCCGACTTGTAGTTCTTGTGTAATCAGTGTTTGAAGTTTTCAGTTAATGATAAGCTCTTGCTCCAGGGTGGGACTGTAGGAAAAGTCTTATCTTCCACTCTAGGCCAGAGAAACCAAGGAAAGATCTGCCCACAGGCCGCCTTGATGCACTCTGTCTCTCTCAGTCTCTATAATGAGGAATGTGTTTGTGCTTCGGGGCGGCCGGTGGGCAGGTCATTCCTTGGCTTCTCTGGCTTAGAGCAGGAATTACAATCCTGCCCCGGAGAACGGTCATCTCATTAACTGAAAACTTCTAACACTGATTACACAAGAACTACAAGACGGATTTCTTCACAGTAGGTATAATTTTAATTAGTATAACAACAACCTGACAATGTCTGTCGTTTACTTAGCTAAATTCTGCTGACAGGTTCGCTTTAAAGATACTTGAAAGAACAGCTGGTCTTTTTCTGATAACAACTTCCCTCTATTGAGTTTTCCCAGGATCTCATCACTGATGGTCTATCCTTAGGATTATTGTTGGTGCAATCCTCGGCAAGGCTGCCAAGGTGCTTCAAATTATTGGAACAATGCTGTAATATTCAGCACAGACACTGCAGATGGAGAAATGTAAATAACGAGGAGGCATCACGGCTCGGCTGAGTATTACACATTGCTGATCAGAATAGCCGTGGAGGAGAACTGGACCCATCAGATACATTAACATGGCAATTCAGGAAAACCCCTTTAAAAACCTGACTTTTGCAAGAATGGTATAACCAGCCATAAAGCTAAGGCTTAGCTTTCCAGCTATGAGACATTTGGCTTGGATAAGGAGATTGGACAAAGCTGTGGTGTATTAGAAAATAAGTCCATATGTACCATGCCATTATCTACAACGCCTAAAAGAGAGAAAAAATATTTCCATAAATTAAAATTTCAATTTTACAATTGTAGAACATCCGGTGTAAAAATCTACAACTGAGTTTTTCAGTCTGGCCAAACACAAGCGTGTATTTGTATAGAGAGTGAATGTGAATGGTACTGACACTCGGTATTCTTCTGGTATAGATATGTCAGTCTGACGTACGACTCCAAGCTTCTGTCTGCAATTCAATAAGAAGTTTGCTACATTTTTGTGTCATGTCTCTGATTTTTTTTCCAAGGTACTGCAATTGAGTCCCTACGATAAATCCATATACTCAAGGTGACTAAGTCTCAAAGTCATGTCAGCACGTACAAAGTCAGGAAAAAAAAAAATAGAGGAAATTTACACCATAAGGGACAGTTATCAACATGAATCTTGACATAAAGCATCTATCACTACATCAACAGAGGCACTGTGATGTCAAAATAAAGGACAACCTTGTGTCCCGGCAGAACTGATCCGATTACGCCGCCTCCGAGCATCACACATACTACGGCAGGCACTCCATCTATGGCGTTTAATGTCATGTGTGTGAAACCTGTTGATGTTTTTAAAAGGGAAAAAAAGCTGCTATGGGGCTCTCCTGCAGGGAGAAGAATAAAATGGGATTACATCAGGTTAGGTCACGGGGACTAACGATAGATCTAATCATGGTGCACTGTTCTGCCACCTCATAAAACACTTCATCACGCTTCACCCTGCCACCCGTTGCTTAGCAATGCTGTGCACAACCTGAAAGCAGCAAAGCAGGGTGGTTTTCCAATCCAGTTTGCAGCAGTTGAAAA
Organism: Dendrobates tinctorius; assembly: GCF_039654945.1. NCBI lineage: Eukaryota > Metazoa > Chordata > Amphibia > Anura > Dendrobatidae > Dendrobates > Dendrobates tinctorius. The sequence goes on along the minus strand of NW_027361708.1, from coordinate 32,870,738 downwards.
GGGAGGCGACGTATACTGTGGGGAGTCACACTATTATTATTTATTTATACAGCGCCATTAATTCCATGGTGCTGTAGATGAGAAGGGGGTTACATACAAAGTTATAGATATCGTTAACAGTAAACAAATTTACAATAACAGATTGGTACAGAGGGGAGAGAGGACCCTGTCCTTGCAGACTTACATTCTATGGGATAGTGGGGAAGAGACAGAAGGTCGGGGGTGCAGCAACTCTGGTGGTGATGAGACGGCAGCTCAGACGGTGGTGAGGTGACAGAATGATGATTGCAGGCTGTAAGCTTTCCTGAAAAGATGGATTTTCAGGTTCCGTTTGAAGGATCCATGGGTGGTGGATAATCGGACGTGTTGAGGCATGGCATTCCAGAGGATGGGGAATATGTGGGACAAATCTTGGAGGCGGTTGTGTGAGGGACAAATAAGTGTGGAGGAGAGAAGGAGGTCTTGGGAGGATCAAAGATGACATGAGGGAAGATATTGGGAGATTAGTTCAGAGATATAGGGAGGGGAAAGGTTGTGGATGGCTTTGTAGGTCAGTGTTAGTAGTTTGAAATGGATTTGTTGGGGAATTGGGAGCGAATGGAGGGATTTGCAGAGGGGGGAGACAGGGGAGTAGCGAGGAGAGAGGATTATTCGGGCAGCAGAATTGAGGACAGACTGGAGTGGTGCAAGAGAGTTAGCAGGGAAGCCACAGAGGAGAGTGCTGCAGTAGTCAATGCGGGAGATGATGAGGGCATGTACAAGAGTTTTAGTATATTGAGGACTGAGGAAGGGACGGATTCTGGAAATATTTTTGCGTTGGAGGCGACAGGAGGTGGCAAGAGATTGGACGTGTGGTTTGAACGACAGGGCAGAGTCGAGAGTTATTCCGAGGCAGCAGATTTCACGTGCTGGAGAGAGCATGATGCCGTTTACCATAATAGATAGATTGGGTAGGGAAGATATGTGAGATGGAGGAAAGATAATGAGTTCAGTTTTGTCTACGTTGAATTTTAAGAAGCGAGAGGTGAAAAAGGAGGATATGGCTGATAGACACTCCGGGATTCTGGACAGCAGATAGGCGACATCTGGGCCAGAGAGGTAGATCTGAGTGTCATCTGAATACAGGTGGTACTGGAAGCCATGTGACTTTATGAGTTGTCCTAGGCCAAGAGTATATATGGAAAAAAGTAGGGGCCACAGGACAGAGCCTTGGGGGACTCCAACAGAGAGGGGGCAGGATGAGGAGGTAGTGTGGGAGTGGGAAACGCTGAATGTGCGGTCAGAAAGGTATGAGGAAATCCAGGACTGGGCAAGGTCTTTGATGCCAAGGGAAGAATGAATCTGTAATAGTAGGCAGTGGTCAACTGTGTCAAAGGCAGATGACAGGTCAAGAAGGAGGAGGATGGAGAACTGTCTGTTAGCTTTGGCTGTGAGTAAGTCATTAGTAATTTTGGTCTGGGCAGTTTCAGTGGAGTGGTGGAGGCGGAAGCCAGATTGCAGGATGTCAAGGAGTGAGTTAGATGAGAGGTGGGAGGAAAGTTGAGCGTGGACATGCTGTTCAAGGAGTTTGGAAGCAAACTGGAGCAGTGATATGGGGCGATAGCTGGGCACAGCAGTTGGGTCAAGGTTTGATTTTTTGAGGATAAGTGTTATGGTGGCATGTTTGAAGGCAGAGGGGAAGGTACCAGAAGTTAGGGATAGGTTGAAGAGATGGGTTAGGGCTGGAATGATCATGGTAGTGAGGTTGGGGAGCAGGTGGGAAGGGATGGGGTCAAGTGCACAGGTGGTGAGGCGTGATTTTGAAGGAGAGCGTATTAATCTCCTTTCCGTTATGTTGGAGAGGGAGGTTATTAGGGAAGGGCAGAGGTCTAGTATGTGGAGCGGTTGGGGTGGTGGAACTGTAAAGGTTTGCCTTGTTTGGTCAATCTTGTTTTTGAAGTAGGCGGCAAAGTCCTCAGTAGAGATGAGGGGAGTTGGAGGTGGCAGTGGTGGGCGGAGGAGAGAGTTGAATGTGCTGAACAGTTGTTTTGGGTTGTGTAATAATGAAGATACAAGGTTTGTGAAATAAATCTGTTTGGCAGAGGTGAGGGCTGATTTAAAGGCAAGTGTAGCTTGTTTGAAAGCAGTGAAGTGGTCTGGCAGGCGTGTTTTCTTCCAACGCCGCTCCGTGACCCTGGATGCTTGTCTAAGTTTTTTGGTGAGGTTGTTGTGTAAGGGTTGCCTATTGGTTTGTCGCACTTTGCCATGCATGAGAGGAGCGACTGAGTCTATGGCTGATGTGAGGGTGGCATTGTAGAAAGCAGTGTGGCACTGTCCGTGTTGTGGAGTGAAGATATGGAGGACAGACCTGGCTAGTCATTGCTTGCGTTGAGAAACATGTGATGGTGTCTCCGCGGCTGTTGATTTACATGCTTTTGCATATTTCCCATAAGGGATGGGGGCATTGCTCTAGATCACTGCGTTGAGAAACATGTGATGGTGTCTCCGCAGTGTTGGATGTTGATCTCCATGAGGTCACTCATCCTTATGTTCATAGCCTTTCACTAGGCATTGCTCCTACTAGCCAGTTTCCTACTCCACACTGATGAGGGGCAATACCCCGAAACAGCTGTCTGTGGATGGATACCATGTTTTGGCATAGGTGGTTTCCTTCATTGGAGACTGCCCTTCCCGTGGTTGTTCCTTCCCGGGGAAAGACCTGGCTAGTCATTGCTTGCGTTGAGAAACATGTGATGGTGTCTCCGCGGCTGTTGATTTACATGCTTTTGCATATTTCCCATAAGGGATGGGGGCATTGCTCTAGATCACTGCGTTGAGAAACATGTGATGGTGTCTCCGCAGTGTTGGATGTTGATCTCCATGAGGTCACTCATCCTTATGTTCATAGCCTTTCACTAGGCATTGCTCCTACTAGCCAGTTTCCTACTCCACACTGATGAGGGGCAATACCCCGAAACAGCTGTCTGTGGATGGATACCATGTTTTGGCATAGGTGGTTTCCTTCATTGGAGACTGCCCTTCCCGTGGTTGTTCCTTCCCGGGGAAAGACCTGGCTAGTCATTGCTTGCGTTGAGAAACATGTGATGGTGTCTCCGCGGCTGTTGATTTACATGCTTTTGCATATTTCCCATAAGGGATGGGGGCATTGCTCTAGATCACTGCGTTGAGAAACATGTGATGGTGTCTCCGCAGTGTTGGATGTTGATCTCCATGAGGTCACTCATCCTTATGTTCATAGCCTTTCACTAGGCATTGCTCCTACTAGCCAGTTTCCTACTCCACACTGATGAGGGGCAATACCCCGAAACAGCTGTCTGTGGATGGATACCATGTTTTGGCATAGGTGGTTTCCTTCATTGGAGACTGCCCTTCCCGTGGTTGTTCCTTCCCGGGGAAAGACCTGGCTAGTCATTGCTTGCGTTGAGAAACATGTGATGGTGTCTCCGCGGCTGTTGATTTACATGCTTTTGCATATTTCCCATAAGGGATGGGGGCATTGCTCTAGATCACTGCGTTGAGAAACATGTGATGGTGTCTCCGCAGTGTTGGATGTTGATCTCCATGAGGTCACTCATCCTTATGTTCATAGCCTTTCACTAGGCATTGCTCCTACTAGCCAGTTTCCTACTCCACACTGATGAGGGGCAATACCCCGAAACAGCTGTCTGTGGATGGATACCATGTTTTGGCATAGGTGGTTTCCTTCATTGGAGACTGCCCTTCCCGTGGTTGTTCCTTCCCGGGGAAAGACCTGGCTAGTCATTGCTTGCGTTGAGAAACATGTGATGGTGTCTCCGCGGCTGTTGATTTACATGCTTTTGCATATTTCCCATAAGGGATGGGGGCATTGCTCTAGATCACTGCGTTGAGAAACATGTGATGGTGTCTCCGCAGTGTTGGATGTTGATCTCCATGAGGTCACTCATCCTTATGTTCATAGCCTTTCACTAGGCATTGCTCCTACTAGCCAGTTTCCTACTCCACACTGATGAGGGGCAATACCCCGAAACAGCTGTCTGTGGATGGATACCATGTTTTGGCATAGGTGGTTTCCTTCATTGGAGACTGCCCTTCCCGTGGTTGTTCCTTCCCGGGGAAAGACCTGGCTAGTCATTGCTTGCGTTGAGAAACATGTGATGGTGTCTCCGCGGCTGTTGATTTACATGCTTTTGCATATTTCCCATAAGGGATGGGGGCATTGCTCTAGATCACTGCGTTGAGAAACATGTGATGGTGTCTCCGCAGTGTTGGATGTTGATCTCCATGAGGTCACTCATCCTTATGTTCATAGAGGTAGAAGAGAGTCTTAGAGTCTGTGGAAGTCTAAGTGTGCGAGGTTTCTGCGAGGATGTGCTAGTGGCTGGACATGGGAGGCAGGCGAGTAGGAAAAGGATGAGAATGTGAGTAGATGGTGGTCAGATAGGGGGAAGGGAGAGGTTGTCAGATTAGATAGGGAACAGAAGCGGATGAAGATGAGACTACATCTGTTTCTAGAGGATTCGGGAAAAGCGGCTGTATGGAATAACTCATTCACAAGTACAGGTGCATCTCACAAGATTGGAATATAATCAAAAAGTTAATTTATTTCAGTTCTTCAATAGAAAAAGTGAAACTCATATTAGATATATCACTCTGCTTGTAATGACTGTATTTCAAGTGTTTATTTCTGTTAATGTTGACAATTATGGCTTACAGCCAATGAAAACCCAAAAGTCATTATCTCAGTAAATTAGAATACTTTATAACACCAGCTTGAAAAAATGATTTTACAACCCGAAATGTTGGCCTACTAAAATGTATGTTGAGTAAATGCACTCAATACTTGGTCAGGGCTCCTTCTGCATCAATTATGCATAAATGCGGTGTGGAGGTGATCAGCCTGTGGCACTGCTGAGGTGTTATGGAAGTCCAGGTTGCTTTGATAGCAGCCTTCTGCTGGTCTGCATTGTGGGGTCTGAGGTCTCTCATCTTCTCTATTCTAATTTGCTGAGATAATGACTTTTGGATTTTCATTGGCCATAATCATCAACATTAACAGAAATAAACACTTGAAATAGATCACTGTAATGACTTTCACTTTTTGTATTGAAGAACTGAAATAAAATAACTTTTTGATGATATTTTAATTTTTTGAGAAGCACTTGTTTGTTATTAGTTTGATGACGAAACGTTTTGTGACTGATATGCGAAAAAATTTTTTAAAAGAAATTCAAAACCCCCAATAAAGTTCACGGTTCATAGAGTAAAAATAACAGAACTAGACTTAATTTCCTGATATATAGTTTCCTGTTGGTTATACAGTGCCAACATATTCTGTTGGGCCATTCAGTGCTTTACACTACTCATACTGCTCTCATTTCTAATGGAGACCTACAACCTGCTCTCCCCATATTAGACATACACTTGGATTGATTTTATGGGAAGCCAAATAAATAAACTCTTGGTATATTTTCCAAGTGTTGGGGGAAACCGGAGAACATGGAAGAAATCCAAGCAAATACAGGAAGAATATACAAACTTTGTGCAGATGTTGTCCTTGGTGGGATTCGACCCAGGACCTCAGCGCTGCAAGAAAATTTGTTACAAATTATTGCCCAATTTAAGATTTTTGGAATCGATCAACAGATTTGCATATACGAGTGTTAAAGCAATTTTTTTTTTTTACAATTTTTTAAGTATATTTTCTGGTTTACAGTAGGACTGCCATAAACCCACCACCCAAAGTTAAAGTTCAATAGATTTTAAGTGGAATTGCAGTTATCAACTCCTACAATAATGGAGACCTGTAACCATCGATGGTTTTCTTTCTATCAACTAGAATTTAGGCTCAGTGAATTCAATGTGAGTTATTTTATTTACAGAAACAAACATTCTGTTGCTACCACTGGTCGAAGGGTAAAATTTTGAGACATCATTAAAACAATTAATTCATACATCATTTAGCTTGGTGAGAGCAGAAGCGATTGAGTTGAGTAAACTCTGGATCAGGCCCAGTATTGCTAGCCCCCCCCAGGTAAGCCCTCAGAACCGCCAGAAGCATGGTCCCTATACTTTCTGCATTACCATATCATTATGTTATAAAAAGGCACTGAAATCCTAATGTCTCACAGGAGACCATTTTAATGACACAGTGAGCTGTAACCCTTTTCTGGTTATGTGCAAAATTTCCGTTCCATATGGAACAATGAGGCTTCGTTGTTAGGGCAAGGATCAGGACATAAGAAAACATATGTAAGATATTCAGAAATTGCAAAATATGGAACAAGAAGTGTTTCCTACAAACCTAACGGCTTGCCTAGTAAAGGATCGGGAACCAGGAACCAAGGTCTGAATGCTGAGAACATGTGTACTTGGTTTGGCCGGACGATGCCTGCAGTCTGGCAAAAGATGCACATTTTAGAGTTATTGCTGAGCTGTACAGAACACGGCATGCCAACCTTAGTTGTGGAAATGTGATGATGTAGTAAAGGAAGCTTACTGGCTCACTGACACCACTAAATTCATGTCTTTGATGGAATATAAATCTCTACTTACTAGTACAAGAACCAGCTTTGCCGTCTGGAAGCTATTATGGCCTGGCTGCAGAACACACAGGAGAACACTCCTCTCGAACTGTGTATCAAGTGGAAAAGTCTCAGAGAGTTACCTTTCTTTTTCAAAAGGGACAATCTCTACATAAGGATATTTTTTATTCCTGTGGAACATTAAATCTGTTGTACGTTACTAATGGAAACCACAGTGGAAACACAAGACTGACCCATGGATTTCTGCTGCAGAATCGCTCTTTGAAGTGCCACGTTAACCTGCCATGGTGTCCACGTAGACATGTCATTTACTGATGAGAGAATTAAAAAAAAAAGAAAAGCAACAATGGGAAGTGATTTTTTTTTTTGAGTGGCTTTTATATGTTGAATTCAAGCTAAAATCTATGTAGAAAAACAAACTAGAAATGAGCAATTCGACCCACACTGCCCAGGTCTGGTGCCATGATGTCATGGGGTCTAGCAAGCGCCAGAGGCATCCAAGATTTAGGGGACAGAAGTAAAGATCGGTTTAAACAGAGGACCAGTTTGGATTCCGGACCTGAGTAGTGAAAACGGAATTTTTAATTTCTACTGTTACCATAGTTGACAACCGGTATATATAGTAATGTGACTGCAGAAACCAGAGACAAATCTAAACCACAAGACAAACTCTTAAATGTCATCTCCGTGACTTGACATCTGACAACTGTAGTAACATAGCACCACAACTCATGTATATACTTTCTTAAAGTCTTCCAAAACGTCAAACGTTCCAGATATTCATGACACTGTTAGCCAAAGACGTAAAACGTCTGATCTTCGCTTACCTCTTCTTCTTAACCAAGTCTGGATCATTAGTAAATTCTAGGAGCTATTTTGATAAGAAGCATCAGAGAACTTTGCTACGTCTCCAGAAAATTTGCGAGTATTCTAAAAGCAAACCTGAAAGTCATCCAATTTTTTCCTCTTTCACGTCTTTCATTAAATATTTAAAAGCTACCAAATTCTTAGGAAATTGTACGAAGATTTTATCAATTTTCCTGCCTGACCTCCTTTTAATGTTTTTTTTTTCCAGGTCATAAGTTGACAGTTCTAGGAGATTAGGACATCCTGTAACCATACTGTACACTTAAATGGTTTTCCTGTAGATTTAGTAACTTGAATGTACTATATAAAACACAAGCCTGCTGATCTAAATGACAAGAGGGTCTTGTTCTGCCGAGATCATGCATGTAGTTGTGCATTTGTAGCTGAATAATATGGTTTATGTCTACTGAAGTAAGGACTACCTTCAATGTCAATTTTTTCTGCGGATTCTACAGCGGTTTACCATCTCCTCCATTGTAGAGATGATAAACCGCAGGGCAAAACCTCAGGAAAATCCGCAGATAAACCGCAGGTCTTTTGACCTGCAGATTTACCTGCGGATTTTGCAAAATCCACACGGATCAATCCGCAGCAGAATCCTCAGCGTGTGCACACACCCTAAGGGATACTTGGCCCTCAGCGATCCATGCAGATCCCATTACAATGCTCACACTTGGACATCACTGGTCTCTTCTGGAAATCTATTCTTAGCCAATCAATGGTAACCCACCTCAGCCAGTGATTGTCTGTGCGAGCATTTCCATCCATTAATGGTGTGTGGAAGATGAGACCAAGAAGCACAAGGGAGAAAAGGGGAGTGCTAGAGAGGCATCTGTGAGGGATCATTGAAGGCCATCATTTTTAATACTGGAAACCAGTCAGATCACTGTACCTTTAAAGGGAATATATCTATAAAGAGCACCCCCTCTGTCTAAACCACATACACTCACTGGCCACTTTATTAGGTACACCTGTCCAACTGTGTGTTAAGACTTAATTTCTAATCAGCCAATCACATGGCGGCAACTCAGTGCATTTAGGCATGTAGACATGGTCAAGACAATCTCCTGCAGTTCAAACCGAGCATCAGTATGGAGAAGAAAGGTGATTTGAGTGCCTTTGAACGTGGCATGATTGTTGGTGCCAGAAGGGCTGGTCTGAGAATTTCAGAAACTGCTGATCTACTGGGATTTTCACGCACAACCATCTCTAGGGTTTACAGAGAATGGTCCGAAAAAGAAAAAAAATCCAGTGAGCGGCAGTTCTGTGGCCGGAAATGCCATGTTGATGCCAGAGGTCAGAGGAGAATGGGCAGACTGGTTCGAGCTGATAGAAAGGCAACAGTGACTCAAATTGCCACCCGTTACAACCAAGGTAGGCAGAAGAGCATCTCTGAACGCACAGTGCGTCGAACTTTGAGGCAGATGGGCTACAGCAGCAGAAGACCACACTGGGTACCACTCCTCTCAGCTAAGAACAGGAAACGGAGGCTACAATTTGCACAAGCTCATCGAAATTGGACAGTAGAAGATTGGAAAAACGTTGCCTGGTCTGATGAGTCTCGATTTCTGCTGCGACATTCGGATGGTAGGGTCAGAATTTGGCGTAAACAACATGAAAGCATGGATCCATCCTGCCTTGTATCAACGGTTCAGGCTGGTGGTGGTGGTGTCATGGTGTGGGGAATTTTTTCTGGGCACTCTTTGGGCCCCTTGGTACCAATTGAGCATCGTTGCAACGCCACAGCCTACCTGAGTATTGTTGCTGACCATGTCCATCCCTTTATGACCACAATGTACCCAACATCTGATGGCTACTTTCAGCAGGATAATGCGCCATGTCATAAAGCTCGAATCATCTCAGATTGGTTTCTTGAACATGACAATGAGTTTACTGTACTCAAATGGCCTCCTCAGTCACCAGATCTCAATCCAATAAAGCATCTTTGGGATGTGGTGGAACGGGAGATTCGCATCAGGGATGTGCAGCCGACAAATCTGCGCCAACTGTGTGATGCCATCATGTCAATATGGTCCAAAATCTCTGAGGAATGCTTCCAGCACCTTGTTGAATCTCTGCCACGAAGAATTGAGGCAGTTCTGAAGGCAAAAGGGGGTCCAACCCCTTACTAGCATGGTGTACCTAATAAAGTGGCCAGTGAGTGTATATCGGCAGGCACATTACATTGAAATGTAAATTAATCGACCCCTTTATATCTTCTATCTGTTGCTGCATTTATAAGTATGGTAATTAGCATTTTTCATATGCAAATGATTACTTACCGCAAGTGCTCTGGGTGTGGCAGAGCACAAAAAAGTCTTTGCCAATCCAAGTTGTCTCATCACCCAGCACCAGCCTCTAAATTATTTTCAAGCTCACTGCCTATATAACATCAGGTAAGGAAATCAGACACTAAGCCATCAGCCATCAATCAAGCTAAAGAAGCTGGTGAAGGGTGAGGAAACAACTTTGGGGGGGGGGGGGGGGGAGACTTGTTGAGTGTCCTGTCACACTCAGAACACTCAATGTCTCATTTGCATATGAATGAAAATACTAATTACTGTGGAATGCAGCAACAGATAGAACATACAATGGGGGATTGGTCTTAGGGACAGATTCCCTTAAAGAATAATTTCAGTTTGAAAAACCTTTTAAGTTTATTGCAGCTAAATATATCTGATCATCTCCGTTAATTTCTGACCCAACGGAAACATAATGTATAGACTATAAAAATAGCTTACATCAGAATGACAGAAACATTTTATACCACAATGAGGCCACAGAGAAGTTACTAGAAGGCAAGAATGCCATCCATGGCTCACAAAGCAACAGTGCCAAGATGTTATGAATAAATCTGCATTCATTATCCCTAATGTAACATTATCAAATCAATTTATCCGACTGATGCTATAGGAACATTGTCTAGATTATTCTTCTACGTCAGGCATGAGCAACACCAGCTCTCATACTTAGTCAGCCAACATCTCTCCATGAGTTGGGTCTCCTCTATTACTTCTCATCTATAAAGACATATCTGTGCATACTTCAACCTGTAGATTTTATTTGGCCCAAATTAAATACAGTATATTAAGTAAGGGCCGCCATCAGGGCATTACTACCCTTACTGGTGTAAGGGGCCTGATGAGCAGAAGCAAAGGAGGAGGGGCCCAGACTGCCTGAGATACACAGGCAGAGAGTCTGACTCAGTCAGGCCCATCCTATTTTGCTTCTCCCCACCAGGTCCCAGGGGAAGCGTCAGTCATCTTTATTTGCCAACACAGCCACGCACACATGGAGGATGTATAAACACAGCCACGCACACATGCAGGATGAATAAACACAGCCCTGCATGGTGGTAACTGTGCTTGGCTGTGAGCCCCTCCTCACCCCTTCCTGGACTTCCTTTTGGGCTCCAGGCACAAGACAGGTTTCCCTGTGTGCGCAGAGTGGTGCACAGAGTCCATGGCAACAAGCAAGTACGGGAAGAGGTGGGGGGGCCAGGTATGTAGAGGAATGAAACACTACAGTGCTGAGGAAAGGGGTGATGATGGGAGAAGCTACTGAAAAGATGGGAAAAGCTACTGATGGGAGGTTCATACACACAGTACTGGGGAGAGGAGAGTAATACTCCTGAGGAGAAAGGAGAAACCTGGCTGCTATTCACACATAGAAGGTCCCTCCCTCCTGTAATGCTTCCAGCAGCACAGCAGTCGGGACAGGGGATGTGTGCAAGGCTGACAAGAGGGCTCCCTGCACTGCTGATGCCCAACTACATGACCCCCTCCATTTCCTGTCCTTTATGATGAAGAGTGAGTACATACAGTGGGGCAAAAAAGTATTTAGTCAGTCAGCAATAGTGCAAGTTCCACCACTTAAAAAGATGAGAGGCGTCTGTAATTTACATCATAGGTAGACCTCAACTATGGGAGACAAACTGAGAAAAAAAAATCCAGAAAATCACATTGTCTGTGTTTTTTTTCATTTTATTTGCATATTATGGTGGAAAATAAGTATTTAGTCAGAAACAAAATTTCATCTCAATACTTTGTGATATATCCTTTGTTGGCAATGACAGAGGTCAAACGTTTTCTGTAAGTCTTCACAAGGTTGCCACACACTGTTGTTGGTATGTTGGCCCATTCCTCCATGCAGATCTCCTCTAGAGCATTGATGTTTTTGGCTTTTCGCTTGGCAACACGGACTTTCAACTCCCTCCAAAGGTTTTCCATAGGGTTGAGATCTGGAGACTGGCTAGGCCACTCCAGGACCTTGAAATGCTTCTTACGAAGCCACTCCTTCGTTGCCCTGGCGGTGTGCTTTGGATCATTGTCATGTTGAAAGACCCAGCCACGTTTCATCTTCAATGCCCTTGCTGATGGAAGGAGGTTTGCACTCAAAATCTCACGATACATGGCCCCATTCATTCTTTCATGTACCCGGATCAGTCGTCCTGGCCCCTTTGCAGAGAAACAGCCCCAAAGCATGATGTTTCCACCACCATGCTTTACAGTAGGTATGGTGTGTGATGGATGCAACTCAGTATTCTTTTTCCTCCAAACACGACAAGTTGTGTTTCTACCAAACAGTTCCAGTTTGGTTTCATCAGACCATAGGACATTCTCCCAAAACTCCTCTGGATCATCCAAATGCTCTCTAGCAAACTTCAGACGGGCCCGGACATGTACAGGCTTAAGCAGTGGGACACGTCTGGCACTGCAGGATCTGAGTCCATGGTGGCGTAGTGTGTTACTTATGGTAGGCCTTGTTACATTGGTCCCAGCTCTCTGCAGTTCATTCACTAGGTCCCCCCGTGTGGTTCTGGGATTTTTGCTCACCGTTCTTGTGATCATTCTGACCCCACGGGGTGGGATTTAGCGTGGAGCACCAGATCGAGGGAAATTATCAGTGGTCTTGTATGTCTTCCATTTTCTAATTATTGCTCCCACAGTTGATTTCTTCACTCCAAGCTGGTTGGCTATTGCAGATTCAGTCTTCCCAGCCTGGTGCAGGGCTACAATTTTGTTTCTGGTGTCCTTTGACAGCTCTTTGGTCTTCACCATAGTGGAGTTTGGAGTCAGACTGTTTGAGGGTGTGCACAGGTGTCTTTTTATACTGATAACAAGTTTAAACAGGTGCCATTACTACAGGTAATGAGTGGAGGAAAGAGGAGACTCTTAAAGAAGAAGCTACAGGTCTGTGAGAGCCAGAAATCTTGATTGCTTGTTTCTGACCAAATACTTATTTCCCACCATAATATGCAAATAAAATGAAAAAAAAACAGACAATGTGATTTTCTGGATTTTTTTTTCTCAGTTTGTCTCCCATAGTTGAGGTCTACCTATGATGTAAATTACAGACGCCTCTCATCTTTTTAAGTGGTGGAACTTGCACTATTGCTGACTAAATACTTTTTTGCCCCACTGTATGAGTATATACAGTGTGTATAGTGTGTACAGGCTGTTTGCTGTAATGTGAGTATAAGTGTATAGTTGTGTGCAGACTGTGTTATGTATTGTGAGTATGTGTATATAGTGTGTGTGCAAGCTGTGTGTTGTAATGTGAGTGTATATGTGAAAATAGTGTGTATGGTGTGTGCAGGTTGTGCTCCTATGTATAATGTCACTGGTGATCACAGTATTACCTGTACACTGACACTATATACAGAGCTCCTGTGTATAATGTCAGTTACGGTGATATTAGTGTTGTGTTTTTCTATTAATGATCAGTATTGTACAGTAGTATTCATATGTGGTATTATTCGGTCACTATGTGGTGGTAATATGTGGTCAAGTCATGGTGTAGCAGTATTTGTTCCTTGTATGTATTATTCGGTCGCTATGTGGTGGTAATATGTGATCTGGTCATGGTGCGGTGGTATTTGTTCCATGTATGTGGTGTTATTGGTCTTTTTAGAAACTGAAAAATAAAGAAAAATATACCAAAAGAGTATTGGAGGATATTGCTTAATAAGTTACAGTAGAGTAGGGCCCGGCCAGAGGAGTCTACCTTGTTGTGATGGTGGATTAAAAAATCTCTTGGCCAAAACAAAAGCTGCTGGCTCTATGTGTGATCTGGTGATGGGAACTGTTAACGTGTGATTGGTGAGGATGTGGTACAGAAGTGGAGTTTTTCCAAGAAAGGGCGGTGGGACTGTGGAAGGTTCGGGGGTGGAGGTGGAGCTGGGATGGAGACTGGGTGCAAATTCAGTATGGGGTCCCGAAATTCCAAGTGGCAGCCCTGGTTGTGCAACTGGGTGTTTCTTTTGAGTCATCTGTGGGAGCGTACACAGAAGCTGTCAATCACAGCTCAGCAGTGTCTGAGACTGACAGACTGCTGAATCAGCTACTGAGCTGTGTTTGGCAGAGTCTGGGAGAGATGACATAACATGCCCCCACAAAGGACTCTAAATGACAAGTTGCACGACAAGCAGAGATTTCACATACTGCACTCCAAAAGAAACAAATGTGAATATCTGTGCAATGGAGCGGAAAGCGCAAAACAGAAAAGAGCAGGAAATCAAGGCAGGTCAGGAACATTTACGGTAACTCAATTTTTTTTGAGGAAATGACAGTTCCTTTTTAAAGACTCACAAATAGGCGAAACATGTCCTTACACTGTCCACACTGTGCCAACAGTATAGAAGGAAGCACCCCATAGACAGAAAAAATATCATACCTAGTTTTCAATTTTAAATGACCAAGGGGAATACAGAGGAATAGTACAATGTAGATTTACTAGAAAAGATGTTCCAGCACTATTGCACATGGGGAATACAACTGTTACCAAAGCAGACGTGTCATGAGGGTTTATGGTGGGTAATGAGCTAATATATATACAGTATATGTATGGGAATAAAAGGGAACCTATCACCAGGTTTACGCAATATAAAGTAGGGCCAGCATCAATAAGCCCTGTGTTACTGCATCCTGGTGTGCTGGATATATGTCCCCAATCCGCTCAGCAAGACACAAAAAAACAATTATATTCACAGATGGTGCGGTCCTGTAGGCGTCTCTGTGGTCTTCATCTGATGCCTCCTCTCTTATAATGCAGTCCTGCTTCCCTGATTCATGTGCCACATCTACATCATCCACCAGTGTCCCCCATCACCCTCCTGCACAGGCGCATCTCTCTTTGCCTTGCCGAGGGCAGATCAAAGTACTGTAGTGCGCATGTGCCAGGAAAATCCAAAGTGTGCCGATGACCTCTAGGTAAAGCTGGTACATGCGCATGACCGTGCTTTACTCTACTCTCGGAAGGCAAAGAGAAGGGTGCCTGCGCAGGAGCGCGATGGAAGTCACTTTGTGGATAATGTAGAGCACACATCATCCACACAAAGCAGGGACAGAGGGCAACGATCCAGAGGCGCCCATTGGACCATGTCAGAGTATAACAATAGGACTTTTTTGTGCTTCAGAAATCAGATTGGGGACATGTATACAGAATCCCAGAATGCTGTAAAGAGACCTTAAAAGGTGCTGGCCCCACTTTATATGGGGAAAATCAGGTGACAGGTTACTGCACATCTTCAATATGGCTTGTTACTAAAGAATTATTCTATATCCACCACATTAATTTCTGATATACGCTACATCTTAATGGTGAAGACAATTTTTCGCAGACTGGCTGTATCCGTTTTTACGCGTCACTTTGACTAGTCAAAAATTGTGTGTGCATATATTAGCACTTCATTAGCAACCTTGGATTCTATGCCCTAAGAAAAGGTAAAAATGGCAGTGTTCACTTGGTGGTATCACACATATCTGCCTTCTTACAGTTCTTTGTTTTCAAAGTATTTCCATGTAGAAGGACATAATTATAATTTTCACACATTTTCACAGTTAAGGACAAGTATAACAAAATGTACAGTATATACACACATACATACACAAACAAATCTCAATTCTTCAGTGTGCCAGTAATGCACAAGGAAAGTATACACCGGCCACGCTGATTTATTCTCTCCTATACATCTATTATTACATTACAACAATCCACTATGTAAATTAGTCTTCCAGAGCCTCCAAATGCTGCAGCCAACAAAGGCCACCGAAAACAAACCTCTAACAGCTTGAGACAGCAGAGGTGTGAAATCAATGTACGATTACTAAAAATTAAATTTGTTGGAGAATTACATGTAAATTCTGTAAAGTCTCCGCACTGACCAACGTGTTCTCCATTATCTATGTGTCACTAAGTGCAGTAAACCTATCTCCATCATTTACCAATGAGCGGGACAATCAAACTGAAGACAATTAGTGAAGTAATGAAACAGCTCAGATAGGACAATATATTTATCAGATTACAGGGCAATGAAGAATAGGCAGAGCTGCCCGGGCATTTATCTGGACATTGTAACTACGCCGACTGTCTAATATACACTACTCATACTCTCCGCGTCGGGGTGGAGGCCACGGTGCTGGCCTTACAAATCCAAGGTCCGTTCTCCTTCACATAAAGTGGTTTCTTTTCTTTAAATGACTCTGCATATGAAAGAAAAGTTGTCCGAACCCGCCAAACATCTTTAGCCAACAATATCATGTGTATAGAGGCCTGACAACTGTGCTCTAAAGGAAGTGGTCAGAGAAAAGAGAGACAGGGCATGTAGGATTTCAACCTGACAGCTCCTTTGTGCAGGACATAAGAAGATGCCACAGGCTGGATTGTTGACTCTCTTAATAGATTTATATGTCTCAAGTTGGTTCCATCCTCCACAATAGTGAGGGTAGGGTGGCACCTCCACATTGACAAGTGGCAGCACAAGCACGTTCACCCAACATTAACGTCAGGGGACATACATCACTAGCAGAAAGAAGCAATTTAGGGTCCAGAATTTATATATATTTTCTGTTGTGTTAACCAGGTTTTTGTTTTGTTTGTTTTTCTCAGTTTTGACTTTTTTTTTTTCTTTTTAAACACAACTAATTTGTATTAAAAAAAAAAAAAATGAAAATTAAATCTTGCAATTTTCCCAATGGGTCCAGGTAGTATGTTTTTTTTATTTTGCCTGGGACACTGTAGTAATTAAGAAGGGGTTTTCCGATAATGGGCAACCCCTTTAATTCGGAATGAATGAGGGTCCCAACACTTGATGTTGTGATTGAGTCAGGACCCCTCCCAGTCTATGGACATTAGATAGTAAGTTGGTCCGGCTGAAATTTGCAGGTTTGACTGTTACATGATATGTGAATGCTTCACTTTACACATTGTGAGCATTTTGTATTCAATCAGGACTGCAAGAAAAAAAAAGAATGGCAAAGAAAACTGAAAATAATAGCAACAGATCACAATCAAAATAATTTCAAGTAATAATATTAATAAGAAGAATCTTGTCTGCGCTCACAGATATCACGAAGAAAAGGGATAAGGAGGGGCCATAATCATTTCATACAGGATTATCAGAGTTTTAAAAAGTTCTATTGCAGTTCTCTCTCTTAACATATATAAAGACAAGAAATATCATATTTGGTGTTTTAGTACAAAACCTATAACCAAGAAAACAAAGAAACAAATTGTATAGAAAAGAAAAAAAAAATTCTCCAAGGCATAAAAACAAACATACATGCCGTAATAAAAGAAAATATAGCTTCCAAATGACAATACAGGAAAGCTTCACCCCATTGAGCAGTTGCACAGGCCGGCCGATGCTGCGGCTATATATTTTTTTATTGGGCTCCAACCTTATTATATCCTCGTGAATGTATCTTTGTTCTCAGTCTGAGTAATCTTCATCTCTTGCCGCCAGATTTCTCTATTAAACTTGATTTGATGCTTAGTGTAACCAAAGTATCTCACAGGGGTGCAGCACATAGGGGAGATTGAGGTTCACAGAGGACAAGGATTGTCTGTTTTCCAGCAGATGAAGAAAAAACAGTTGGGGGTCATTTAAGACGTCTCTAGTTTGATATAGGGCAGTGACTGAACGTGAATGATAATGAGTGGCTGTAAGAAAATCATCAACCCAAAATGGAACAGTCACCCATGTATGTATGTAGAGGTCTGCTCAGAGTAAAGGGGAAGATTGCAGAAAACATATATTTCCTTACTTTATTTAGGATTTCCTGAACAAGGGCTTAATGGTAATTGCTTCATATTAAAAGATGAATAAGATCAGAAAAGTATTTTTCCAAAAACAGCGCCACTCTTCTTCTTGTCTGTGTGCGGTATTGCAGCTCAACCCCATCCCTGAGGATTGACCACACAAAGCACAAATCTGTCGGATATACTAGAACTTTATCAAACCCTTTTTAAAGCTGCCAAACTGCACGAACACAACCCCGAGCAGTCACACCTGCCGTATCTTCATAGAATGTTAGAGTTGGAAGGGACCTCCAGGGCCATCATGGCCGAACCCCCAGCTCAATGCAGCGCAAGATTCACAAACATCTGACAGATGTCTGTCCAGCCTTTGAGCCTTTGGGGATCATGTATAGCTACCATCAATGGGAGCTTTTCCCTAAAGAGTAGATGAAACCCTTACTTTAGTAAAGGATTATGCCCCAAAGTCTAAAAATGTTCCATGAGTGATACCATTATTGGCAGCTTTCAGGGCCTAAAGGCTCCTTCTTCAGGCTGGTTTACAAATAAATTACTGAGACAAGGAACGATTGTCACACCTCTCTGATGGAATAAAGGTGGTGTCATGTGAAAATACACCAATTGTGTTTCACACATTTCTTCATATGTTTTGGGAAAGGTTTTTCTGATCTCATCTTTGGCTCCAAAACTGATAGGCGCGTGTGAAACTCGCCTCGGGCTGCACATTTCCCTAGTACAGAGCCATATGGCCGCTGCATGTTTCTGTAGGGGGTCCAATGGGTGTCATACATGGAGCGCTAATCACTTATGGCATGCAATCTTTTTTTTCTCTGATTCATATGGTATCTGCTGACAGAAAAAGCTTTTTATCTTCTATGAAATTGGAGGCATGCAGAGGTGTAGTAAAGAAGGCATGTACTGAGGCAGCCATAGAAGACAACACAGCCCTACTAACAACCAAAGCTACCAAAACCGATCCTAGGCCTGGCCTATACCTTCTAGGGTTACAGATAAAATTTAAACAGAGATTTCTAGAATTTAGGAAATTTCAGGGCATCATCTGGAAACCCAAAATACCCCAAAAGAAAACATAATATACCAATATAGAGCGAGTCATGGACTACATTGTTACACTTACATGGACACCAAAATAACCAATATATAAGCCCAATTTTGTTACCCAGTTGTATGAAGTTGTAAATGTAGGCATCTCCTTATACAAGTACTTCCACCCATGTGTAAAACCCAGTCAGCCCACACAATGTCCACAAGGGGCGGTGTAGCCACTATTACTCAGTGAGGAGGGGAAGGAAACAACCCTATTATCTGGCTTGTCATGTTCAGGGTGACAACCAGAGATTACCAGCTAAAGTAAACCATCCCCTGCATTTGGGAGATCTCAGTCACAGGATGTCCATTTGTCACTGCTGACCTCTGGGACACGACATGGCAGTACCTGGCCCTCCTCATCTCTGCTCAACTTTACCAGACCCTGACCAGGCAGTTACGGCAAGTGACAGGCAACTAAAGTCATTCATTTCTTCATAACACGCCGTTAGAATAAGCGACTACTGACACCTACATGTGTCATGAGGCTTCATCCCAAACCCCTTCCAGTTACTCAGGAGGATCATATGTGAGGGTAGATGAATATTTCCAGTCACAGCTCTAAGGGAAAAGCCAAGCAGATCATCTAATATTTATACCAACTCCAGTAATACATGGAAATAATCACCTAATTACACATTTTTGCTATTTTTCTTTTCCTGTGCTGGGAATTCACAATAGCATTTTCTTAGTTATACCTGTCAGTAGTTTCTTAGCCATAGCTGACATTACAACCCCCTCATGGAGATAGCCGAAAAGATTTACAAGACCCCTGTCCAGCGAACTGCCTGAATCCCCATCGCCTCTTCCTATTTGTAGGCTTGATGCGACGTCATTGTTACGGCACAACGTGCGAATACCATCGATCCACGGTGACTAATCAGAAGAGGTGCCAAGGATTCCAGAAGGGAGGAGAAGGTCTGCTGGGCTCTGGTCCGGCGGGCACAGACTACTGACATGGCCGCTGGATTAAGGAATCTTTTTGATTATCTACCATGCACCTCTCCCAGACTGCCTAATTTACAGTACAATTACGCCTGACCCTGTACATGCGCCTGTTTTTCTCATACATGTGGTTTTATCAACAGATCGCAAATGGACCCATTATAGCCTACAGCCGTCTTCAGGTCTTTTTCTTATGCGGACTGATCAGCCACAAAAAAAAAGAAGCAGACATGCCAAACTCTAGCCCGAGTCACAGACTATGTTATACAGGTCTATGAATGGGTCCATTACTGAACAAACAGCACCGAGATGCCATCTGTGCCGTCTGCCACAAACAAGGACGTGCAAATTTGGCCTTAGGGCTCATGCAGACGAGCAGATCAACTGAACGTGTGTGGTCTGATTTGGATCGGACAGCACACTGACCCATCTTATTCCATAACTTGTTCAGATAAACAATTTCTCTCTCGGTTTGATGAGGGGAAAAGAAAAGGAAAAATAAAATCGCAGTATGCACTTTCTTTCAAGTCTCACCTATAAAAGCTTATGGGTGCATTAATTAAAAAAAAAAAAAAAAAAACGGATCCCACACGGAACATATGGTAAGTGGCATCTGATTTTTAGAGATACAGTTTTAATAGCTTTATAATAGAAATGTATTTGATCAGGTATATTTTTTAAGGTAGATGAAAGCAGATCGCACTAACGTAAAAAACAGGCACCCGGATGAAAATCGTCCTACGGTTTCTGAATGAAAAGCGGACAATGTTTCCTACACTTGTCTGCAGATCTGCCATTCAGGAGTCTAAGCTGTGTGATAACCCACGTGGAAGCAAAAAAGAAGTCATCAGGGCTACCTCCTGAGAATCGGACCTTTATGGCCCCACCGGGAGCATCATCTAGAGTACAGGAGGGTTAGCTTGGCCCTGATGGGGCATGGGTGCAGACATGATGCCCTGAAATAAAGTTGATGTATATTCATCTGTTTATCCACATCCCCGAAGTTACAATGTAAAGAAAATATTATATAAAATAACAATAAACAGTAACTACAGAGAGCTACGAGATGTGAGGAGCGCAGGACCGGGCTCTACAGGAGCATGCCGCGCAACGTGACCTTTACATTACATTCCTCTTTACCATTAAAACCTCGGTGTAATCATTTTTCTATTAGGAATCTTTACACCATTTTGCCGCTCAAAGGGCAAAGTAAGAAAACAACCCCGAAGCACTTAGTACTTCAAGCCATTATCTATTATTATTGAGGGGCTCACGCAGGGCCAGAACTCCCCCGACTGCCAGAAAACTTAGAAAGGAGCAGCTTTTCAGGTCTTTTCAGAGATTTACATTGTTGGAACTTGCAGACATTTCCATAAGCTTATGAGAATGTCTGCAGGATTACCGGCGCGGAATCCCAACGCGTTCCACCGTCTACAGTAACCATTTCATACGACCTCACGTGGGACCCTTTTGGGATTTACATTTTATGCAAACGGTTAGTTTTGCATGCACAGAGTCGGCTTTGTTCTGTATTCTTCAGAAGGGATGGTATAAACCGGGATGGAGTACATTGGCATGTCAAAGATCAGGTTGGCATGGGAGAGGCAAAGGGATATCTTCATCCTTAGCGCTTTACATGGGCGGTGGGTAGGGGTAGAGAGAGTGAGGGGTATTGGGGGGCTTCCAGTCGCCAGCCCTGGTGGTGTAATCTAGTGTCCACAACTTTATAAGTGCAGAACTGAAGAACACAATATGTGCTGAAGTCACCATTGTATCACCGCGCGGCACTGATCGTATGGCTACTCTAACTATACCTACACAATCAGATGAGGTTAAGTGGAAGGTATAGTGGAGACGACAATGTTTCCACTGTGGTATCAGGTGTTAGACATCTCCCTCAGGTCTTGGGGTAAGCCTACTGCTTTATCACAAGGTAGCCCTAATGACTTAGAGGGAATCTGTCACCTATTTTTCGCATACAAGATGCAGCCACCGCCATCAGGGGCTTATCTACAGCATTCTGTAATGCCGTGGCCACATCTTGGATGCAAATAAATGGGTACAGATTCCCTTTAATGACCGGCTTCGGCTCTGCTGCATCGGAACCATTTTTACAGTACACGGACTGTGCGTTCTGTCTATAGAATAGGTTTGGCTAAAATGCTGGAAAGAGGACGGCAGCGGAGCAAGCGCTTGTAGTATGTAGCCAAGCGGCACTCAGAGTGCAAGCACAGCCATGTCACGACAATACCCCACAGGCAGAGGGGCACATGTGGAGCCTGCGGGATCGCCGGGCCTGACGTCCCCCGGCAGACCCACAGTGGGGTCTCCATCAGCTCTTCTTTCCACATGACCAGGCAGTACACAGCACTGCAGGAAGCAGCAATGTGAAGGGCAAACAGCATAATTAGTTCAATTACTGTTTTCCCACCACATGGCAACTTTATTCATCCAGACATACTAAACGAAGTCTAATGAGAGTCTCTGCAGAGAGGAGTTTGTAAATCGAAGAAAACGGGATCGCGCCTAAAAGAAGGAGCCATGTATACTGAAAATTAACCCCATCCACTCGGATTTACAGAACGTTTCCTATATTAGGTCGCCCCAGAGCCCAACTGCAAGAGATTATAGCAACGGGTCCATCCAGCGCTGCGGTATAGGTTGCAGCCATTTAACCCTTATGTGTATGCACTGCTGTAATGAAGCTTATCAGGGAGCTGGATCTCCCTCCAGCACTATCTATCCGGCATTATCTCTGCTACTGACTGCTAAGCCCTAACTAAACAACATAAATCAGCAGATGACAAAACTTTTTTTTCCCCCTGGGCCCATTAAGGCAATGGTATAGGGCAGAGGGGTCTTGCACATAACAATGGGGGCTGCTCCCATTATAATAGTCAGACACAGACTTCCTAAATGTTGGGTGGCAGGCCGTGATGTTTAGGAGGGGGCCTGACGCCAACATAGATGGGAATAATACAAGAAATTAGGGGGCTCAGGTGAGAGCTGGAGCCCTAGTGGTAGGAGATGCCCCCAATATTCCCTACAGCATATCTATAGTGTAAATGTGCATGATCTGCTCTTAATCTTCGGTTTACGCCCCCCACAGCCATCAGATCGCATCAGACCTGGATCTGCAGATAAATAGCTCATGTACCAGCAGCCTCCGAGGATAAAAGTTTTATCAGCAGCCCTATGTAAAACCACAAAGTTATCTCTGCTGCCTTTGATAAACTCATCTCTGCTACATTTGTGATGCATGAAGCTGAGGGACAATCACGGTAATGGTGAGGATAAAGGCCAGTTCAGTCCGATGCGTTTAACCCCTTGAATCCGTGCAGACCTTTATCGATCGCTGTGGAAATACTGCGCACAGTTTTTAGCAGATGACAAGTGTTTGTCAAACTGTCCAAAGGTCTGAGGAGAATCGCATCGGTCCGATCGATCGGCCGAGCACAGTCCTCCGGGTGGGGGGATACCTGCATCTATCATGGGGCGCCGCATCGTTACCTGCCAGGGATGAGCCGAAGTTGCCGCTGAGCAGCAGAGCCAGCGCCAGGACCGGAGCGCTGGGGATCCGGGCTGCAGTCATCGCTCCTCGGCCACACTCCGGGGCTTCTCCCTGCACACAGAACCAGTGCTCTGCCCCGTCCCCGGCTGGTCGGGGTGCGGGCAATGGGTGCCAGGCACAGTCCGCTACTTTACGTACAAATCCACTGCCAAGTAGTTTCCAAGCGGCCGGGAAAGTGCAGAGAGGAGCCGGGCATGTGAAGAGGAAGTTCCCGGGTGCCGGTCAGTGTCCGGCAGAGGTGCAGCTAGCGGGGCATGTGTGCATCTCCCCTGCCTACTGCTGCCACAATGCCAAGGTGTCCTGCGAGCAGCAGCACTAGCACCGGGGACCCTGCAGGGGGGAGAGCGACAGCCGAGGCGGCAGCTGGGAGCGGAGGCGGGGCGGAGAGGCGGGAGGGAGGGATGGCGGCCGCGCTACCTGACACACCTCCCCGGCCCCGCCGCCGCCGGCCGCCGCAGCGACTGGTTATCACAAAACCACTGACAATAGTTATCATAGAAAACTATAATAATAAGTCATTATAAGTGAGCAATGTTCTGAAGACATTATCTGCAGTCACTGGGACCTGGAAAATGATAATAATAATAATAATAATAATCGTGATGATAATTACAATCAAAATTATCTGTAGAAGTTTCTTCAGCATCAAAATATCGCAACACCTTGAATTTTGTTTTACAGACAACAAGGGAAAAACGAGTCCATTTATCCACAGTAAGGCTATGTGCACACATAGCGGAACTCTCACGGAAGTTACCTCGAGAATTACGGAATTCCATACCACGGGAAAATCGCATTTTAAATTCCCGCGATTTTCCCACGGAGAAACTAGCATTTTGCAAGCGTAATTAGCTTACAGAATGCTAGCATTTTCCAAGCCATCTGGAGCATCGCTTGGAGAACTGATTGACAGGTTGGTCACACTGGTCAAACATAGTGTTTGACGAGTGTGACCAACTTTTTACTACTGAGACTGCCTATGCGGCATCAGTAGTAAAAGATAGAATGTAAAAAATAATAAAAATATAAAAAATATTGTTATTCTCACCTTCCGGCCTCCCGCGCAGCCTTCCCGCCTCTCTTCACGCTCCCGGTCCCAGTAATCCTTTGCGTGAATGACCGTGAGACTTCACGCTCCCGCGAGATCTCGACGTCATCGCGGTCATTCTCGCAAAGGATTACTGGGACCGGGAGCGTGGAGAGAGGCGGGAAGGCTGCGCGGGATGCCGGAAGGTGAGAATAACAATATTTTTTATTTTAATTCTATTTTTTACAGGGATATGGTACCCAAAGCCCGGAGGACAGTCTCCTCTCCTCCGGACCGTGGGTACCATCCGCAAATGTTCTGCTTACTTTTCTCATGGTGTGCACAGCCACATGCGGGAAGAAAGCGGAACGATGCATTTCTATGGGTGCGGGATCGCCGCGATTCCGCTAAATTAATGAGCATGCTGCGTTTACCGCAAAGCGATTCCGCCGCGGAAAAAAACGCAGCATTAGCACAGCATTGCAGAATCCCATAGGATTGCATGGGATGCTTATTTTTCGCGTTTTTGTGGCAAAATCGCGCGTTTAAAACCGGCCCGAAAAAGCGAAAAAAACCGCGACGTGTGACCTCAGCCTAAGGCTATGTGTACACGTATGCAGAAAATTTCTGCATAAAAACAGGACTCCTTCCCAGAAAACGCGCGTTTTTTCCCACGTGTTTTTGCCGCGATTTTTCACACACGTCCCCAGACACATAGAAAATAGCCAGAAATGCGGAATTTACAACAAAATTAATGAGCATGCTGCGTTTTTTTACCGCGAAGCGGTTTTTTTCGCTGTAAAAAAAGCATCAATATGCACAAAAAGTGCAAAATGCATAAAAATGAATGGGAAGCTTCTTTTAAGCGTTTTTTGAGCGGATATTTTGGCAAATCCGCGGGGAAAACGCGAAAAAAACGCTGTGTGTGAACACAGCCTAACAGCTCAAGAAAAGTGGCTGTGATATCATAAAACTGTGTCCCAACCACACATTTAGGCCATGTTCACACCTTCAGTATTTGGTCAGGATTTTACCTCAGTATTTGTAAGCCAGAACCAGATGAACCGCCCGTCACTGAAGGCTCATTCACACGTCAGTATTTGGTCAGTATTTTGCATCAGTGTTTGTATGCCAAAGCCAGGAATGGAACTTACCAAGAAAAAAATATAATTGAAAGACTGATGTCTGATCTTTGTTTTGGAGACACTCCTGGTTTTGGCATACAAATACTGATGAAATACTGATCAGAAATACTGATAAAAAATACTGATGTGTGAAAAAGGCCTGAAGCTGCGCTCGCAGCAGCTCATTGTGTCCTGGTTTTCAGTGTGGATGGTCGCACCGTTCATGTTGAACATCAGATGACAGAGACATTGACTACGTCGTGGGACAGTAACTTCACATCGGTCAGATAAGGGATATAGTTGTGTATTATTTTTGTTTTTTTACAGGGGACGTGGGCTTCAATGGATTTTAGACGTAAAGGGGAGTATAAGGGTATGTGCACATGTAGTTTTTAGTCTCTGCGGATTTTGTAGAGAAAACCGCAGGAAATCCGCAGGACAAAGAGCTGCGGTTTTTCTGCGGTTTATCTGCGGATTATCTGCGTTTTTTCTGCGGTTTTGCCCTGCGGTTTTACACCTCATAATGGATGAGGTGTAAAACCGCAGCGTTTCTGCACCAAACAATTGACATGCTGCGGATTGTAAACCGCAGCAAAACCG
The DNA here is from genome assembly GCF_039654945.1 of Dendrobates tinctorius. NCBI lineage: Eukaryota > Metazoa > Chordata > Amphibia > Anura > Dendrobatidae > Dendrobates > Dendrobates tinctorius. The sequence continues at coordinate 32,844,935 of NW_027361708.1, read as the reverse complement.
CGCGGAAAAAAACGCAGCATGTGCACAGCTTTTTTTTTATTTCCATAGGAAATAAAGGTACTGTACAACGCAGCAAAATCTGCTGCATTTCTGCAGAGCCAAAAACGCTGCGGAAGCGCAGCAGAATCCGCAGCGTGTGTACACACCCTAACTGTGTTTTTTTATTTTTAAATAAATGTGTAAAACAGGATGTTTTGTTTTAGTTCAAATAAAGGATTTGCTGGGTGGTCATTTCAATATTTACTATGGGGTTTGATGTCACCTAACAATATAAAGGTGACATCAACCTGTACCCTATTACCACACTTGCCACTGCAACAGGACAAGTGGGAAAAGCGTGGCTAAGCACCAGATTGGACACATCTTATGGAAGCACCATTTCTGGGGCAGCTGGGGGCTGATTTTGTTAGTCTGGGAAGGGGGGGGCAATATCTTTGGCCCCTTCGCAGTCTATTAATACCAATCCACAGCTGTCTTTTTAGACTTTGCTGGTTTGAATTTATAGGGGGAATTTATGTAATTTTTTTCCTGCGGTCCCCTCTAAATTCCTCTGCAAAAGCTAAGCAAACACCTGTAAGCTGTTATTGATATCCTGGGCATCTTTTGGGATATTGCCCCTATTCCCAGATTGTTAACATCAGCCCCCAGCTGTGGGCTTTCCCTCTGCTGGTTATGAAACACCATTTTTTAATTTAATTCTTTATTTTACACATGAGGGACACAGCTGCTGATGAATACAACTCCCATCATTGTCTCCTGGTCGCGCTGATTTCAGGGAGACCAAGTGACAATGAGAGCTGCCTTTAGCAGCCGGCGCCTGGGATCTGCGCAAACTGTACTGCTATTCCCAGGCACCGGTACGTGTCACACGGACAGCAAACGGATATACGGATGTCACATATGGATGTTTTTTTCAGTACAGATTCACCAGGACGTGTGAAGGAGGCCTTACAGACATTTGTACATTATAACACTCTCCTGCTCCTGTGCAGTGAGAGAAGATCATGTAAGGGGTTCCTGGCTCTTGCCTACATGTTGCGTTTCCCATGGCACCTTCTGACTGTTATTCAGTTCCCGTTCTCTCTGCTTTTTCTTTTTGCTGTGCTCTCCGTGATGCTGAAGTTGGTTTCTTATTCGTGCAGTTTCTTATTCAGCAATTACTCGCACATCCAGTTGCAGTTTGCGCTGGCGTTGGCACGCCCCTCGCCCGCATTGGCCCGGTCGCGCCCCTGTCACCCAGCTTATCACAAACCCTGAATGGCAAATACATCTGAACACTTACCTTTATCCTTTCTCTCCACCTCCTTGACCTGTGTGTCGGTCTTTACTGAAGTTCTAGAATGCTATGCTTCATTCAAATGTCAGTGATTTTTCTCATGCTCAAAAATCACCATCAGAGGTCGGTCAGAGTCAGTTTTTACCGTCAGACTTTGGTCAGAGTTTCAGCAGTTTTTCTCGGATGAAAAAAAAATTGATGGAAGTTTCTCCAGTTTCTCATATCAAGCAATTTGTAAAAATAGACAGCACACGGATGGCGCATGAGTGCTGTCTAATTTTTCCATGGATTCACAGACATGCATTAAGTTTGTTCCAAGACTCCGATTAATATCAGACACCTCTTACTGCTTTTTTGTGGACTACTCGAACAGAGGAAAGAAAATCAGATGTGTGAATAACCTCATAGACTATCATGGGCACAAGGGCTATCTGTGAAACGCACATATAGCACTCGTACGAGAAAAACTGACATCTGTCTAAGCAGCCTACTGAACGACCGCCAATAGGCTTAGGCTAGGTTCACATTCCAGTAATCTTCTGCTAGAACGGATCCAGCGGCAATCAGCAAAAACATTGTGCAGACACAACTTTTTTCCAGCTAATCAAATTTCAACTGGATCGTAATTTTTAATATTGAAATCTATGGAAAACAGATCGGTTAAATAGACATCCGTTTTTCTTCCATTTGAAAAGATTGCATTATTTGCTTACTGGATCTACTGATCCAGCAAAACACTATTGATAATCAATATGAAACTGATCCAGTAAGCGGAATAAAAAAAAAACAGATGCTTTTCAAAATGGCAAAAAATGGATGGCTATTTACTGGGTCAGTTTTCCTTATACTTCAATGTTAAAAAAAAACGATCCAGGTGAAATCATAATTTTTTAAACAGACCACTTTTTTGTCAACGGATTGCTGCTGGATCCGTTCTGATGGATGACTACTGAACATGAACATTGTGACGAACAGCCCACGGCCGTTCGTCCACTTACGGGCGACGACTAACGGGGGTCCCGCTGCCACCAAAACGCGACGGACAGCGGACCCTGTGTCACCACTATGTCACGATCCCACCACTGACACCGGTGTATCAGCGGACGGAGGGACGTGACACAATGCCGGCACACGGCTATCACAGGCGCAGTGGGACTTATCTTAGTTATCCCACCACTGGCACCATGTGACAAAAATATCCAGCAAGCTAATCTCGCTCTACAATTTGCCGCAGGGGGAGTTTAATTTGGATGCCCCACCACTGCTATCAATCTTCCAAGTACTGCGGGGATTTGTGTATATCCCACTTTCTCAGTTCCACTTTGGAACTCGCAGCTCTCCGGCGCCCCCCTTACCCTCAGGTCAGTCAGGGAACTGCACCTAGGATAATTAGTCGCCGGACGGGCTGCCTGTTGTGAACCGGCAATTAGGCTTCTGCAGTAAGGGAATTATCAATGCTGTGGCTGAAGCCCCTTACTCAGCAATATAAGACCCTTCTAGACTGCCAGCAAGCCGTAATAGCCGTACACAACGCGCTGCCACCAGTCACGGTTACTTAATTCACAGTGTTAGATTAAGAGGGTCCGTGGCAAACCCCTTGAATTAGTAGCGATTATCTATCAAAGGCGTATAGTTCGATTCTTAGAGCATGGAGACAGATCTAAATAATTTCATTTATTTTCCGAAAGAGGACAGTGATTACAGATAAAAGTTGCTATAAAATTGAGACATAAAATATGTACAGTACAGGTATAAAATAAAAGTGGAGAAAACAAAGAGATTACACTCACAGTTCCATATTGTTCCTTAGGCAGACCATGCGGCTTTAAGGGGGGAGGAGCCACACGTCTCCATTCATCTGGAGTTCTTGTCAGCACGACGACTTGAGCTGTTCTGAGCTGGTTTGCCCAGGAAATGCCTTGTAGACTTTCCTATGTGACATCACAGAGAGGTGCATTCTGGGTTGATCCCACCTCTCTTATCCAAGTTATGTTTTGGCTACAAAACTTAGATTAGCTATAACTTTATGGGAGAAGCTGGTATGGACTCATCAGTGGTATCATGTTTCCCAGCGTAATGAGCCCATCAAGAAAACATCAAACATCTATGCGATATGACCGTCCATTTGGGCGCAAATCATATCTCAGGTTCTGGACATCCGAGAGTTTTGCAACAGGCACCACAGCGAAGCTGGGTCTGCTCGGATCGCAGAAATATGATTTTTATATCTCTGCTTGGTACGGTTTTCGCAGGGCAGGCTCTTATAGTTTTATTCAAACCTCTTTGTTTCAAACAAAGAACCATCCCGCACTTTTTTCTCTCAGCTGTGGAGAGGAAACAAATGGTTGTAACAGCAGGGGGTCTCCTATTACTAGTGCGAACACAGGCTGTAGAGGAGGGGGGTGGCACTGCTCTGTGTGTGTGTGAAGGGAGGAGGGGTGAAGCTGCAGAGCTAGCAGCCTGGATTGTCATATGTGCCGGATCTTTCTGGAAAGTTACAACAGAAAACATCATATTTTGTAGACAAAACCCCATACCTCACAGACATTGTACATCACACCTCCCCCCTTAAGAGGGCGCTAAGGAGGCATTACCTCTCGGTAATCGGCCATGCGCACCTCAGCGGGTTCGCCCCGGCGGGACAACCCATCGGCATTGCCGTTTTCACTGCCCTTCCTGTGTTTTACAGTAAAATCGTACTGTTGAAGGGCAAGGCTCCAGCGGAGCAATCTTCCATTGGTTCCCGACACGGTGTGCAACCAGCTCAGTGGGTTGTGGTCGGTTACCACCGTGAAGGCGCGCCCATACAGGTAGGGCTGCAAACGCTGCAGTGCCCACACCATGGCCAGACACTCCTTCTCGATGGTCGAGTATGCCACTTCCCTCGGCAAAAGTTTCCGGCTCAGGTACAACACGGGGTGCTCTTGGTCCCCCGAGTCGACCTGGCTAAGCACAGCACCGAGGCCAAACTCGCTGGCGTCGGTCTGTACCAGAAACGGGCGACTGCTGTCGACTGCTCTCAACACTGGAGAGTTGCACAGGGCTGCTTTCAAAGCTTGGAAAGCCGCCTCACAGTCATCTGTCCAGTTGACTGTTTGGGGTAGCCTCTGCTTGGTGAGGTCAGTCAAGGGTTTGGCAAGGGCGCTATAGTCCTGTACGAACCGCCTATAGTACCCTGCAGTGCCCAAGAAGGACTTCACCTGTTTCTTGGTCCTGGGGGTGGGCCAGGACACGATTGCGTCCACTTTTCCTGGCTCCGGACTCATGGAACCCCCGCCTACCCGGTGCCCCAGGTAGTGGACCTCGCGCATGCCTATCTGGCACTTCCCCGGCTTGATGGTCAGGCCTGCCTGGTGAAGACGCTTGAGCACCTCCTGGAGGTGCTGAAGGTGTTCCTCCCAGGTGGAACTGAAGACGGCAATATCGTCTAAGTACGCCACTGCGTACTCCTCCAGTCCCCGAAGCAGGTGGTTGACCATCCGCTGGAAAGTGGCAGGGGCATTCTTCATGCCGAAGGGCATGACCGTGGACTCGTACAGTCCAAAGGGGGTGATAAAGGCGGATTTCTCCTGTGCCTCAGGGCTCAGGGGAATCTGCCAGTATCCCCGACTCAAATCCATGATGGATATGTAGTTGGCGTTTGTCAACCGCTCGAGCAGATCCTCGATGCGCGGCATCGGGTGGGCATCAGAGGTTGTGATGGCGTTGAGCCCCCTGTAGTCCACGCAGAACCGGGTGGTTCGATCCTTTTTAGGCACGAGGACTACAGGTGAAGCCCACGCACCTTTTGACCGTCGAATCACCCCCAGCCTTAACATCTCATCGATCTCTTGGCGCATGACTTGTTGCACCGTTTCAGAGATCCGATAAGGTGTTCGCCGTAATGGGGCATGATTCCCGGTGTCCACCTCATGAACTGCTAACTCCGTCCTCCCAGGACGGTTGGTGAACACGGGCCGGAAGAGTTCCAGGGTGGCCATCAACTGCAACCGCTGGGACACGGTGAGCGAACCACTTATCTCCATGTCCTCAATGGACCCATTGGCCTTGGCCTGGGCCAGCATGTCCAGGAGGGAATCTTCCTCCCCATCCTCTGGCAGATTGCAGACCGGTAGGACGCAAGCTTCACGTTCGTAGTGCGCCTTCAGCATGTTGACGTGAAAGGCCTTGCGCCTACCCCGAGCATGGTCAAGCGTGACCACGTAGGTGACCGGGTTGAGCTGTTGGTGGACGACGTATGGGCCTTCCCAGGCTGCCTGAAGCTTATCCGTTGGTACAGGGACCAGCGCCCACACCTTTTGACCCACCTGGTAGGTCCGCTCCCGGGCGTTCTGGTCGTACCAGCGCTTCTGGTCAGCCTGAGCCTGCGTCATGTTGTCATGCACCAACTGCGTCAAGGTCTGCATCTTGTCACGGAAGCGCATGACATAATCCACGATGGACACTTCTGTGGGGTTTGGCTCATCTTCCCAGGATTCTCTTATCAACCCAAGGGGTCCCCGGACTCGCCTGCCATACAGGAGCTCGAAGGGGGAGAACCCGGTCGAAGCCTGCGGAACTTCTCTGTAAGCGAACAGCAGGTGTGGGAGGTACCGCTCCCAGTCGCGCCCTTGGGTCTCAACCAGTATGCGGAGCATCTGTTTGAGGGTACCGTTGAAGCGTTCACACAAACCATTAGTCTGTGGGTGATACGGACTCGATACCAGGTGCGTCACCTGCATTTTCTCACAGAGAGCCTCCATTAGGCGAGACATGAATTGGGGCCCTTGATCGGTAAGCATCTCCCTGGGAAATCCTACCCTTGAAAAGATGGTCACCAGTGCGTCAGCCACCTTATCTGCCCTGGTTGAAGACAGAGCTACTGCCTCTGGGTACCGGGTAGCGTAGTCTACCACGGTGAGAATGTATCGCTTTCCGGAGCTGCTGGGGACGGACAGCGGTCCTACAATGTCCACCGCGATTCTCTGGAAAGGCTCCTCTATCACCGGCGAAGGAATAAGGGGAGCCTTAAGAGCAGGCCCCGCCTTACCCACTTTTTGACAGGTGGCACAGGAGCGGCAGTAGTGTGTTACATCTGTCCCCATCTTGGGCCAATAGAAGTGTTGAGACAGCCGTGCCTTTGTTTTGCTGATCCCCAAGTGTCCAGCGAGTGGAATCTCATGGGCAATCCGCAACAACTCAGTTCTGAACTGATAGGGGACGACCAGCTGTCTTTCCCTCAACCACTCCTTTTTAGGATCTCCGGGTACTGTCTCCCGGTACAACCTTCCTCGTTCCCAGAACACCCTCTCCTTATCAGACTTGGAGGTGGGCGTCTCGGCGAGACCTCTCAATTTCTCCAGGCTGGCATCTGAGTGCAGAGCAGCCTGGAACTCCATGCTGGAGGCTGCCAGAAGTGACGTCAGGGTCCCCTCTTTACTGGGACCCTCTGGAACCGGCTCTGGGTTCACCTCTGGTTCAGTCTCTCCTGTAGCAGCAGAGGGTCCAGAAGACAGTGCGTTACCTGCGATCTGGGCACTCTGACTGCGTGTGACAGCTGCTATGTATGCTGTCTCCCTGGGGATTTCTTCAGACCCACCAGCTGGTGCTGCCCTGGGCTCTACCTCCCCGTCCACCCCCAACACTTCAGGAGCAGTGCTACTTATGGGCCAGTTACCTTCCTCGGTGGCACTGGTCAGCTGCATGGCATTACCTTCCTCGTGGTCCCCATGCACCTCCCCATTCTCTTGAGCACCGTTGCTTGCTCCTGCCAGGGGTTCCTCAGCCGTCTCACTCCGCAGAGTGACGGGGCTGAGCACCTCGGTACCTGTGGACACATCTACCGTTTCAAAGAAAGGGTTAACGGGTTCAGTCGGCACAGATACATCAACATCATCATTCCTAGGAAAAGAATGGTTATCAGTTTGCTTTGGTACATTCACATCAGCATCAGCATCATACCTTGGGAAAGAATGGTTGTTAGTTGCATCATTACTCATCAAGGCATTAGCAGGTAACACATTCAGTTTCCCATCATCAACATCATCAGGGTTAACGTTACCCTTATTATCAGTTTGGGGAAGGGTGTCAGGGACATAGTATGCAACCATCCTCCCCAAGTCAGTCCCCAATAAAACATCAGTGGGCAGGTTTTCAGACACTCCCACCTCCCTCAACCCGCTCCCGGCACCCCAGTCAAGAAAAACTCGTGCCACTGGCAAGGGACAACGGGTGCCTCCAATCCCGGTGACAGTCAGGGTTTTCCCCTCAACAAACTCTTCAGGGGCCGCCAGTCCAGGACGGATGAGGGTTCGTTCAGCCCCGGTGTCCTTGAGGCCTGTAGCAAGACGGGCCCCCACCTGAACAGGTTGAACGTTGTCGTCAGCCCTCCCAACCACACCTCCCACCAAAAGAACAGAGGCGTTGGGCCCGGGGGCCTTGGCTGGGGGGTTCTTCGGCCTATTCGGACAGGTGTAAGAGAAGTGACCAGGCCGCTGGCAGTGGTGACACAGGCGACTGTCAGTAGCCGGCCTGTTGTTGGCAACAGGGACAGGGCCTCCGGAGGGACGGCCAGCTGGGGCATTGGGGTTGGTTGCTGGCTTACCCCCTTTCCAGCTGGTGGTGACTGGCCTCCGCGTCTCGGGCTTCCGGTTGGCCTCGTGGTTGTCGGCGATCTGCGCCGCTTTGTCCGCGTTCGTTGGTTCGCGGTCCAGGATGAACTGTCGGACCTCAGCTGGGCAGAGATGCAGGAACTGGTCTTTGATCATCAGGTCCCGTAGCTGCTCAAAGGTTTCAACGGACAGTCCATGGATCCACTGGTCAAAGTGGGTCCTGAGTCCTTGCACCACATCACTGTAGCTATCGTGTGGGCCACGTTGGAGGTGTCGGAACTTCTTTCGGTATACCTCAGGTGTCAGCCGGTATTTGGCGATCAGCGCCTGCTTTATGGCGTCATAGTCGTCATCGGCTTCTGGCGGAAGAGAAGCAAATGCCTCCAGGGCTTTGCCTTTTAGCCCTGGGGTCAAGTACCTTGCCCATTGGTCTCTAGGCAGCTGGTACTGTCTGCAGGCTTTCTCAAAGGCTCGCAGAAATGTGTCCAAGTCCCCATCCTTTTCCATCACGGGAAAATGCTCTGGCCGGGGTTTAGGAGTCTGGACGCTGCTGGGCTCACTGCTTCGGGCTGTGGGGGCATTCCCACCCCGCTGGAGTACCTCCAGTTCATGGGCCCTCTGCGCCTCCCTCTCGGCTCGCTGCTCTGCTCTCTCAGCCTCCGCTCGGCGCTCAGCTCTCTCAGCCTGGGCTTGACGCTCGGCTTGGGCCTCCTGCCGATATTGCTGGATCAGCCTCACCCGCCCATCACTGTCTTCGGCGGGGAGTGCGTCCAGGGCCATTTGCAGATAGGGGTCCACCCCGTCCTGGTTGAATGTGGGGCCAGCGCTCAGGAGTGGAGCCTCTGCTGCAGCCCCATTGCCACTTGGGCCAACTTCTGCGCTCGCTGGATTCTGGTCGTTGTCCAGCTGCACTAGAGCCGCGATCATTTGAGCTCTGTTTTTGTTCGTGGCGTCAAGGCCTTGGTACGTGCATAACCCAGCAAGAACTTCCTTTGTCTGCCGGTTGTACCAAGGTTCTCCTTTTGCCGCCATGGTTGCCAAATAAAAGATAGAAAAAGAAAAACGAAGAAATGGGAGGGAATACTTGTATGTACACACAAAAGTCTCAGAACTAGTAACCACTGAGTCTGTTCTCCAAAACCTATGATGCAGGATTCCCGCAGGAACCGTGCAGGTTTTTAGTGAGAGGAATGATTGCTCAAACCAAATCACTAATGCTCTAGGATTATCCCACCGCTCTGCCACCAATATGCGACGAACAGCCCACGGCCGTTCGTCCACTTACGGGCGACGACTAACGGGGGTCCCGCTGCCACCAAAACGCGACGGACAGCGGACCCTGTGTCACCACTATGTCACGATCCCACCACTGACACCGGTGTATCAGCGGACGGAGGGACGTGACACAATGCCGGCACACGGCTATCACAGGCGCAGTGGGACTTATCTTAGTTATCCCACCACTGGCACCATGTGACAAAAATATCCAGCAAGCTAATCTCGCTCTACAATTTGCCGCAGGGGGAGTTTAATTTGGATGCCCCACCACTGCTATCAATCTTCCAAGTACTGCGGGGATTTGTGTATATCCCACTTTCTCAGTTCCACTTTGGAACTCGCAGCTCTCCGGCGCCCCCCTTACCCTCAGGTCAGTCAGGGAACTGCACCTAGGATAATTAGTCGCCGGACGGGCTGCCTGTTGTGAACCGGCAATTAGGCTTCTGCAGTAAGGGAATTATCAATGCTGTGGCTGAAGCCCCTTACTCAGCAATATAAGACCCTTCTAGACTGCCAGCAAGCCGTAATAGCCGTACACAACGCGCTGCCACCAGTCACGGTTACTTAATTCACAGTGTTAGATTAAGAGGGTCCGTGGCAAACCCCTTGAATTAGTAGCGATTATCTATCAAAGGCGTATAGTTCGATTCTTAGAGCATGGAGACAGATCTAAATAATTTCATTTATTTTCCGAAAGAGGACAGTGATTACAGATAAAAGTTGCTATAAAATTGAGACATAAAATATGTACAGTACAGGTATAAAATAAAAGTGGAGAAAACAAAGAGATTACACTCACAGTTCCATATTGTTCCTTAGGCAGACCATGCGGCTTTAAGGGGGGAGGAGCCACACGTCTCCATTCATCTGGAGTTCTTGTCAGCACGACGACTTGAGCTGTTCTGAGCTGGTTTGCCCAGGAAATGCCTTGTAGACTTTCCTATGTGACATCACAGAGAGGTGCATTCTGGGTTGATCCCACCTCTCTTATCCAAGTTATGTTTTGGCTACAAAACTTAGATTAGCTATAACTTTATGGGAGAAGCTGGTATGGACTCATCAGTGGTATCATGTTTCCCAGCGTAATGAGCCCATCAAGAAAACATCAAACATCTATGCGATATGACCGTCCATTTGGGCGCAAATCATATCTCAGGTTCTGGACATCCGAGAGTTTTGCAACAGGCACCACAGCGAAGCTGGGTCTGCTCGGATCGCAGAAATATGATTTTTATATCTCTGCTTGGTACGGTTTTCGCAGGGCAGGCTCTTATAGTTTTATTCAAACCTCTTTGTTTCAAACAAAGAACCATCCCGCACTTTTTTCTCTCAGCTGTGGAGAGGAAACAAATGGTTGTAACAGCAGGGGGTCTCCTATTACTAGTGCGAACACAGGCTGTAGAGGAGGGGGGTGGCACTGCTCTGTGTGTGTGTGAAGGGAGGAGGGGTGAAGCTGCAGAGCTAGCAGCCTGGATTGTCATATGTGCCGGATCTTTCTGGAAAGTTACAACAGAAAACATCATATTTTGTAGACAAAACCCCATACCTCACAGACATTGTACATCACAAACATAGCCTTAAGCCCTCGTTACACATAGCGATCTCGCTAGAGAGATCGCTGCTGAGTCACAAGTTTAGTGACGCAACAACGATCTCACCAGTGAGATTGCTGTGTGTGACACTGGCCAGCGACCGGCCCCCCTGCCAGTTATCGCTGATCGTCCTGGAATAGCCAGGACATTTTTTTGATCGCTGGTCTCCCGCTGGCCAGCACGCATCGCTGCGTGTGACAGGCGGGAGACCAGCGATCAGTGCGCTGGTAACTAAGGTAAACAGAGGGTTTCTAAGCAGCATGCGTCACTTAGAAACCCGATGTGTACCGTAGTTACCAGCTCCCTGCATCAACGCGCTGGTAACTAAAGTACACAGCGACGCCGCGCACTCGGCGTCGCTGTGCTGATCGCTGGTGAAGCTGTCTGTCTGACAGCTCACCAGCGATCATGTAGCGACTCACCAGCGATCCTGACAAGTTGATATCGTTGTCGGGATCGCTGGTGAGTCGCTATGTGTGACGGGGCCTTTACACGTAGCCATTCGGTATTAACAGCAAAAGTGTAAAAATACCTTTAGATGCCTGATGTCGCTGTGAAATTCACCCTTGTAGAGGATTTCCCACAATACTGTATTTATTAAGAGTATACTTATCAGTGGGGTTTGAATGCTGGAGCTACTTCCAATACCTAGAATAACGGGGTCTCACAGTGTTGTGAAAATGGGGGTGCTCAGGATTACAACACAGACCCATTAAAGTGCGTTTTTCAGATGCAGTGATGTTGTGTAATCCGTCATTGGACTATGGAGCAGTGGACACATGTTCTGTGTACTAATAAATCACATTTACCTACATGGAATCTGATGGATGGGCCTGGGTTTGGTGAATACCAGAAGAACGTTCCTCGCCTGACTGCATTGTGCCAACTGTACAGTTTGGTGGAGAAGGGATAATTTTTTGTGCTTTTTATTCAGAAATTTTTAGAAGGCCCACTTTTGTTCTATCATTACCTCAGGAAGGTCCATAAAAGCAGGTTAGATGAGTTTGGTGAGGAAGAACTTTGCTGATCTGCAAATACTTTCAACCTCAACCTCATCCAACACCTTTGGGATGAATTAGAAGATACATTGTGGCCTTCTCCTCCAACATCAGCGTCTGACCTCACAAATGCTTTTTCTGGATGAATGGGTAAAATTTCCCATAGACACCTAACAAAAATTGAAAAACGACCAAAAAGACCCAAATTATCAGAAAAATATTTTATTTGGAAAAATACGACAGGAAAAGGGGAACTCATGGGGAGCATGTGCAAAACATACAAAAAGCGCAACAGTGCAAAAAGAGGACGCGCCGACCACCACAATCAATAAATTATACCACATACTGTATATCATAATAATGTCATGTGGAAGCTACCCATATAGTTATATTCAGCAGTAGGAAAAAAATGGGATAGAGAAAACATAATTCCTCATAGTACCTATATGAAAAATAGTGTAACCATATACCATATAGCACCACTACCTAAAATTAGGCTAGCTACCAAAAGATTAACTATAAATGGAAAAATTTCCGGGTATCATGTCGATATACATCCATTCATATATTGGCACTTCCCCTAAAAGCAGAATATATAATCTGCATGCGCTCAATATAGCTTACCCACCGGGATATGTGAAAAAGATCTCATAAGGAATAAGTGCCTCAATATTAATTAACCCAGGGGCATAATTGAACAGGGTCACAGAGAACCAGTGCCTCAGGAATGGGGATAACAACAATATTAATTAACCCAGGGGCATAATTGAACAACAGGGACACAGAGAACCAGTGCCTCAGAAACGGGGACAACAATAAGCGGTACACTGAGACACATTAATATATCCTAAGTCTTGTTACCTCAGAATTGGTGGCAGTGTGTGCGGTGGACCAGGTCAGCGCGTCACCCCGACTCGCGTTTCGAAAAAAGGCTCCTTCATCAGGGGGCCTCCTGAGGCACTGGTTCTCTGTGACCCTATTTAATTATGCCCCTGGGTTAATTAATATTTATGTTTATGTGGTTTTTCCACACCCCCATTTATGTATATATGCGACTGATCCATGCATATGTCCAGGACTTCCAGCTAGCATGAGCTATTGACTCATAATACATATCTGAGTAATATATATATGATGCAGTTGTTTACCATTTATATTGCTTAATGACCTAACAAAACTTGTAGAAAGCCTCTGAGAAGCTGCCTTAGACCTCCTTCACACATGCAGTTACATGTGGTGCGCGCTTTCGCACGTACTGGACACATGCACTCACATTGAATTCTATGGTGATCCTCACACCTCCATGTTCTCTCAAGAACAGTGTGAAAAGCAGATCTACAATGCAGCAGGTGAACATGTATTTAATGTTTTCATGCAAATACAGTGTGTACTGGTTAATTATTGATCACACACGGCTGCGCTTAGTGACGCTCCCTGAAGACACATTAGTCTATAGGGACAGTTCACTGCAACTACTATGCATGCGGAAGGCACAGCCGCACTGATCACACTCTGTGTTTTCTCTGCCCTCACGTATTACAGACACCCACCAAGGGATTTCCACAGCTTATCTATTCAAACAAGTATACCCTATACACATGATAGGCTTAGCAGGCGGTCTGCTTGTCTTCTGATGTCTCATGGAGACAACAGGCATCAGAACTAGCTTTACATACACAGGGCCTGTCACCGCCCGACCTCACCGGTCTCTTGTAGGCAATACTTGTATTTCCATGAAATAACAATTCTAGCTCATACATAAAATAAATGTGAACAATTGCACCTATCATATGTATATTATAATAGCACAACGTGATATAAAGATTATTCATGTAGGACGAAATCTAGTCTGCACCTATAGATGTGTTCAAGAGACCTCTATGGAAAACGAGAAATAATATAAAGCATGGAACTATAAAACATATCACATAAAACTCCCACAGTATTTCATCTATGTATCATAGCTGTCACCAAGTGCCGTGATATGACTGGCTGCATTGTATCACCATTAGTAGTTCTGTGGGCACATTAAAGGGTTTTTCTAGTCAAAATCTATATGACTGCAGACCTATGAATCTGCACTGTGCTCTGTGCGGATTAGCCGGTGTCTGATCCGGGACCTGAGGGTACATATGTGCTATACATACTCCCAGCCAGAGCCGGTCCAGTGCGCGTGGCCTCCCTTTCATATACTTTTATGGAGCAAGGCCACACCCTGTAGTTGACCACACCCACTGGACAGCTGCCTCACTATTCTGAGCGCGGCCTAGCTCTATACAAGTGTGGCGCCCCTGAGGCTCAGTCGCCACAGAGGTACTGCACCTTCTCCTAAGGTGTGGTACCCCACCATCCAGATAAGGTGGGAACTCCTGACCACACTCCAACACTCGCACCACACACAGTAGAGTAGTTCAGCAAAACCACATTGCGGCTCCTTGCTTAGAGAGAAGCAGAGCACCTTTGGTGGTTCCCTGCTCGGAACACTAAATGTGCTGGGAGGTGGGTGGAGTGGAGAATACATAAAAGAGTGGGAAGGTTTAGGTGAGAGGTCAGTCAGTTGGGAAGCCACTCAGAGAGGAGTGAGGGAAGGAGATCCCTGGAAGAGGGATGGAGGAAGGAGTGCTGCACCGGGTCTGAGTGACCCAGGTCCGCTGGCACGGGAAAGGAAAGAAGGAGAAAGACATTGAACTGAAGCCTGATCTTCCATAGGAAAGAAAGACAAGTTTGGAACATAGGAGAAGAGGGAACACAGAGGACGTGGGTTAGGAGAGAACCCTGCCTAGAAGTTCTAAGCGCAAGACCGGGGCCCGGTCCCCAAGGTTGTATGGACACTAATGGTTCTGCAACAGACACCGGTGGAATAGTGGGCTGTAAATGCACTACTCCCATCTAAGACTTGGGGGCACAACAGCAACACGGATAGAGAGCCGGGACTCAGGAGTAAGGAGTCCCGAAGCAGGCTACAGCTGTCTGCCGTACAAGTTGAGTTCTTGGGAACATCTGATAGGAGGAAATCCAGTGTAACTCAGTACTAGGAGATCTTCACACTTAAAGGCGCTATAGAGGAGACGTTCAGAAAAGGTACATAAGTTGGCGGAGTGTTGGAAGGGAGCATTCCATCTGGCCTGGAGGTTGACTGAGACCCTGACCCGGAGTACACGGCACGGAAGCGGGCACTATAGACTGTGAGTAAAGCTTTGGAACTACATGCCCTGGTGTCCTCCATTCCTTCCTGCGTCCGCCTGCTTGGCACTGCTGCATCCCCTGCGCCGGACACTACACTATCTAAGTGTCACTTCACCTATTCTGCCCTGGGACGACAGCCCTGCCTGTGGAGGGTTATAACATCACTGCTGCACCACACCATCTGTCCCAGAGGATCTGTGTGCAGCGTCAGCCTAGCATCCCACTTGCCGAAAACCACAGGTGGCGTCACAAACTATTCCATTAACTACATTCAACCATGAGCATTATTCCGCCATTACTTGGGCGCCCAGGGCCATGGACCGGGTCACCGCTGCTGTGACACACCACCCGCTGAGACCGACCCGGTACTGAGTAACCCCGCAGCCCTGGGAGGGCGACCCACAAGTGTATGGAGCGAGGCCCGCCTACTGGTCAGGCACTGTCTGGGAATATGTGTAACTCATACATACGCTCTTCTCCCAACTTACAATCCAGTGAGTCCTCACAGCCCACAGTGCGTGCGCTGGGGGAATTCATAAGTCTGCAGTCACACAGAGTGTGCACAGGGACGCATTTTAACCCCCTAAATGCTGTGATCGAAATCGATAACAGCATTTACAGAGCAGGCAGAGGGAGGACTCCTCCTCTGTCCTAGGATCGGTGCTGCCGCAATGTCATCGTAGGCGCCCGATCATTGCTATGGTGATTCGATTTGGTCATGACGACGTCCAGGTCACCAGAGCTAGCAAACTTGCTAGATCATGCTCAGTACATAATCTAACAAGTCTGTCTCTCAGTGCAGCGCTCCTGCATTCCTATGCTTTCCAAGCCATCAGCCTGCAAAAAGTGAAAGTGCCATAGTGGAACAGAGTAAAAAAAAAGTGAAAAAAAAATCTTAAAAATATAAAAAACAAAATCACTAAATAATAAAAAATATACATATATATTGTACCCATAAATAAATATTTTTATGAAAAAAGTACACATATTTGAAATCGCTTGACCTATAAAACTGTCCCAATAGTTAACCCCTTTAGTGAACACCATAATAAAATATATAAAAAACGATGCTTTATCTTCACACTGCTGAACGAAAAGTGGAAAAGAGCACTATAAAAAACAAGTGTAAATATTAATGGTATCGCTGAAAATGTCATCTTGTCCTGCAAAAAGCAACCTGCCACACAGCTCATTCAGCGGAAAAATCAAAAAGTAATAGCTGTTAGAATATAAAATAATTCCTTTTTTCTATAAAATAGTTTTTATTGCATAAAAGCGCCAACATAAAAAACAATATAAATGAAGATCGCTGTAATCATACTGACCCAAAGAATTAAGTTGCCTTAACAATTTTACCATATGCGGAACAGCATTAAAAAAACACAATTTCTGCCTCCCAAAAATCAGAATAGAAAGCGTTCAAAAAATTTCATGTGACTGAAAATGATACCAATAAAAATGTCAACTTGTCCAGCAGAAAACAAGCCCTCACGTGACTGTCGGTTGAAATATGGAAAAATTGTACCTTTCAAAATGTGGCGATGCAAAAACTAGTTTTTGCAAAAAAAGCGTCTTTTAGTGTATGACAGCAACCAAACATATAAACAAAACAATATATATCTGGTATCACTGTAATCACACTGACCCGAAGAATAATTTAGTCTAATCACTTATACCACATGAGGAACGGTGTGAAAAATAAAACCAATTCTTCACTACCTGCTGTTGATTTGATCATTCTGCCTCCCAAAGGTCACAGTAAGGCTCGGCTCACATTTGTACTGCGCTCTGCGATGAGTGCTTACATTGGGATTTCCATGTAAATCTCTGAAATACATGATTCAAAAAGAACTTCCGGCGGTAGATTACCTATAATGAAGCAGATGATGGCATTGTGGATGCCATCTGACCTGTGATCTGGCAGTATCCATCTTTTTAGAGGTGGATAAAAGTGCAGTCAGCCACAGTTTTGTGCACCTCTGAAAAAAGGACAATGCTGAACAGAGGTCAGATGGAATTCAGAGTAACTGCTGCCTCATTATAGTGAGAGGCTTCCTTGGGGTTTCATCTGAATCATGTCACTCAGAGATATAGGTGGAAACCACAATGTAAGTTATCAGAGTAGAGTGCCGGATAAATGTGATCCTAAACGCTATGTAAAATGTTCCAAACAAAAGCTTTAAATCAATCCACCAAATAAACAAGTCACCACTCAGGTCCCTCATCTGTCAATGGAAATATAGGGGGCTTCCACATTACTGGTGGCACAAAGGCTCAGGAAAAGCGCTATGGCTGCTCGCTCCTCAAAAGAAATTCATCAAATTTTGCTCTCCCAAATCCAAATGTCCCCTTCCTTCTGAGCACCATATGTGGCTTAACCGCAGTTAGCGTCCACATGTTTGGCATTCGTGTAGCGATGAGAACACGTCTCTGCATGTCTCCAGAAGCACGATTTAGGCACAACCTACTGGTCACAACAATTTACTGGTCACTACAATGGCAGTTTGCAATTGTTACTCAGCAACGTCCACTGCTGCTTGCTTCTGGAAAACACCCATGAAGTCAAAATCATCACTATACCTGTAGATAAATTCCCAAAGGGGTATAATCTCCAGAATGGGGTCACTTCAGGGGAGATTCTGATCTTCTAGCACTTAGGGGCCCTGTATATGGAGTCCGCAAACTATTCTAGGAAAATTCTGATGTCCTGGAGGCAAATAACACTCTGTCCGTACCTCCCGAGTCTGGCCGTGTGGCTAAGCAGTACTGTACAGCCATATATAGGGCGGTTCTATATTCAGTGGAAATTGTGGGACAAATTTTCATGCCATTGTCACCCATTTTCTACTGTGAAAATGTGTCAATATAATCACTGTACCCCTAGATGAATTCATTGAGAGGTGTAATTTGTAGCATGGTGTCCCTTATTGGGGCGTTCTGCTGTTCAGGCATCAAACCAGTCCAGTAATATCTGAACTCTACTGTGGCGTGTTTTCCCTTCTGAGCTTTGCACTGTGCCTCAAAAGTTTCTGACCACATGTGGGCTATAGGCATCCTCATGGGTATCGGCATACTCAGGAGAAATTGCATAACAAATTTTGGGTTACAATTTCTCCTTTTACCCTTGTGAAAATATAAAATTGAGCTAAAATAACATTTTTATGGGAAAAATTAGATTTTTTTATTTTCATGGCTTTGCGTTATAAAGTTCTGTGAAGCACCTGGGGGTTCAAGGTGCTCACTACACATCAAGATAAATTTCTTGAGGGGTCCAGTTTTCAAAATGGGGTCACTTGCAGGGAGTTTCCACTGTTTAGGAACATCAGGGCCTCTCCAAATGCAACATGACACCTGCAGACCATTCCATCAAAATCTGCATTCCAAAACATAACTCCTTCCTTTGTGAGCTCTGTCATTAGCACAAATAGTAGTTTTTTTGCCACATATGGGCTATCTGCTTGCTTAGAAGAAATTGCACAACCAATTTTGGAGTCCATTTTCTCCTGTTACTCTTCTGAAAATAAAAAAATTGGGACTAAAAATATTTTTTGTGGGAAAATCGTGCTTTTTTTTATTTTATCACCTCAATGCTATAAATGTTTGTGAAGCACCCGAAGGTTCAAAGTGTACACCACACATCTAGATAAGTTCCCTGAGGGGTCTAGGTTCCAAAATGGTGTCACTTGTGGGGGGTTTCCACTGTTTAGGCACATCAGGGGCTTTCCAAATGCTTCATGGCATCTGTTAATTATTCCAGCAAATGTTGTATTCAAAAAGAAAAATGGCACTCCTTCCCTTCTGAGCCCTGTCATGCACCCAAACAGTAATTTTCCCCCACATATAGGGTATCAACATGCTGAGGAGAAATTGCACAACACATTTTGGTGTCCATATTTTCCTGACACCCTTGTGAAAATAAAAAATTTGCGACTAAAAATTCTTTTTGTGAGAAAAATTTGATTTTTTTTATTTTCACAGCTCAATGCTATAAACGTCTGTGAAACACCTGGAGGTTGAAGATGCTCACCACACATCTAGATAAGTTTCCTGAGGGTCTAGTTTCCAAAATGGTGTCACTTGTGGACAGTTTCCACTGTTTAGGAACATCAGGGGCTCTCCAAATGCGACATGGCATCCACTAAAGATTACAGCAAATTTTGTATTAGAAAAGTCAAATGGCGCTCTCCTTCCCTTCTGAGCCCTGCCATGCTTCCAAACAGTAGTTTTCTCCCACATTTGGACTATCAGCATGCTCAGGAGAAATTGTGCAGCAACAACTTTTGGGGTCCATGTTTTCCTGTTACCCTTGTGAAAATAAAAAATGGGTCTAAAGTTAAATTTTTGTGAAAAAAGTTAAATGTTCATTTTTTCTTCCACATTCTAAAACTTCCTGTGAAGCACCTGAAGAGTTAATAAACTTCCTGAATGTGGTTTTGAGCACCTCGAGGGGTACAGTTTTTACACTAGTGTCACTTTTGGGTATTTTCTGTCATATAGACCCCTCAAAGTCTCTTCAAATATGATGTGTTCCCTTAAACATGGCTTTGTAAATTTTGTTGAAAAAATGAAAAATCGCCGGTCAACTCTTAACCCTTATAACTTCCCAACAGAAAATTTTTTTTTCAAAAATTGTACTCATGTAAAGTAGACATTTGGGAAATGTTATTTTCCAACTATTTTGTGTAACACAACTCTATGATTTAAGGGCATAAAAATTAAAAGTTTGAAAATTGCTAAATTTCAAATTTTTCTCTGAATTTCCATTTTTTTTCCACAAGTAAACACAATTCATATTGAATAAATTTTACTACTATCATCAAGTACAATATGTTACGAAAAACAGAATCACTGGGATCCATTGAATCGTTCCAGAGTAATTACCACATAAAGTAATAGTGGTTATTATTGTAAAACTTGGCCTGGTCAGGACGATGCAAACAGTCATGGGGTTAATAATTTCGGATTTCTTAAGAGGTGATGTAATAACACTGCATGCTGTTCCATGTCAGCCGATGCATGAACTTACGCTTTAAAACCAAACTCTTGTATTTAATCAAACTGCCAATATTGCCTTTTAGAACTCTCCATTTCCGGCCCCCCCAAAATCTTCATCCCCTAAAGGCACATGAGTTACTGTCCCTTTAAATGACACGTGTTACCGAGCAAAAAACCATACATATTGCTAAGTGCATGACTGATATTGATTTGTAAATTATACTCATAACTGCCACCGCCATACAGCCTTAATGCCAGTAATCAATATGTGCTTTATGTTGGCGTTCAACTTGATGCCTCTCCAGCCTTTGTACTTAGTTTTTATGTCACCATGTCCCTAACAGCTTCTAATTGACTGAGCTGTATCTATATACATTACAGCTTCTGGGACTCTGCTATAAGTGACTGATCCATCCACTTCTGCACATTACTGGTGGCGTTTAGCTTGAAAGGGAGCGGAGTGCTTTCTTCTATGCAATCTCCTCTTTACAAGCTGTGTGTTTTAAGGAAAGTAAATGGATGTCTAGTGAAGTAGCAGGGGGCTGCATGCTTGTGGCCTGGGAAGTGACTGCTGGCTCTGTTTGCCTGGATGTGCGTGTCTGCCACAAATTTACTGGAGATCTACAGATCGCTGTTTTGATAATGCAATGTCTGAAGTAGATTAACCAAGTCCCAGCCGGATCCTTTACTTCTCTACCGATAAAAGAACTCTAGCTAGTGAATTGTTTGCGCAATAGAAAGAAATGTGGTTGGAGTTTTATCTATCAGAATGCCGATTATGTACAGCATATGTGTACAGTTGTGTGAAAAAGTGTTTGTCCCCGTCCTGATTTCCTATTCTTTTGCATGTTTGCCATAAATCACCAAACAAATTTAAAAATTAGACAAATATAACACAAGTAAACATAAAATACAGCTTTTAAATGAAGGTCTTTATTATTAAGGGAAAAAGAATTCCAAACCTACAGGGCCCTGTGTGAAAAAGTGGATGCCTCCTAAACCTAATAACTGGCTGGGCCACTATTAGCAGAAACAACTGCAATCAAGTGTTTGCGATAACTGTCATGGAATCATTTACAACACTCTGGTGAAATTTTGGTCATCTCATCTTTGCAGAATTGTAATTCAGCCACATTGGAGGGTTTACGAGCATGAACAGCCTTTGTAAGGGTATGCCACAGTATCTCAATCGGATTAAGGTCAGGACTTTGACTACAGTATGCCACTCCGAAGTCTTCATTTTCAAATAACTTTTTTCACACAGGGCCCTGTGGGTTTGAATTTCTTTTTCCCTTAATAATAAAGATCTTCATTTAAAAACTGCCCTTTGTGTTTACTTGTGTTATCTTTGTCTAATATTTCAGCCTGAAACATTTAAGTGTGACAAACATGTAAAAGAATAAGAAATCAGGAAGGGGGCAAATATTTTTTCACACAACTGTATATATACACACATGTATACACACTTACATATAAACCCTGATTCCCTTGTTTGATTTGTACAAGATAATGGAAGAATGAAGTACTGTGTACACATTTTCATCATTCCATTATAAGTGAAAGAAAGGTGATTCCGGCAGCTACAGTGCCTTGCGAAAGTATTCGGCTCCCTGGAACTTTTCAACCTTTTCCCACATATCATGCTTCAAAGATAAAAATACCAAACGTAAATTTTTGGTGAAGAATTAACAACAAGTTGGACACAATTGTGAAGTTGAACGAAATTTATTGGTTATTTTAAATTTTTGTGGAAATTCAAAAACTGAAAAGTGGGGCGTGCAATATTATTCGGCCCCTTTAACTTAATACTTTGTTGCGCCACCTTTAGCTGCGATTACAGCTGCTAGTCGCTTGGGGTATGTCTCTATCAGTTTTGTACATCGAGAGACTGAAATTCTTGCCCATTCTTCCTTGGCAAACAGCTCAAGCTCAGTGAGGTTTGATGGAGATCGTTTGTGAACAGCAGTTTTCAGCTCTTTCCACAGATTCTCGATTGGATTCAGGTCTGGACTTTGACTTGGCCATTCTAACACCTGGATATGTTTATTTGTGAACCATTCCATTGTAGATTTTGCTTTATGTTTGGGATCATTGTCTTGTTGGGAGACAAATCTCCATCTCAGTCTCAGGTCTTTTGCAGACTCCAGCAGGTTTTTTCAAGAATGGACCTGCATTTGGCTCCATCCATCTTCCCATCAATTTTAGCCATCTTCCCTGTCCCTGCTGAAGAAAAGCAGGCCCAAACCATGATGCTGCCACCACCATGTTTGACAGTGGGGATGGTGTGTTCAGAGTGATGAGCTGTGTTGCCTTTACACCAAACATATCGTTCAATTTTGGTTTCATCCGACCAGAGCACCTTCTTCCATATGTTTGATGTGTCTCCCAGGTGGCTTGCTGCAAACTTTAAACAACATTTTTTATGGATATCTTTGAGAAATGGCTTTCTTCTTGCCACTCTTCCATAAAGGCCAGATTTGTGCAGTGTACGACTGATTGTTGTCCTATGTACAGACTGTCCCACCTCAGCTGTAGATCTCTGCAGTCAATCCAGAGTGATCATGGACCTCTTGGCTGCATCTCTGATCAGTCTTCTCCTTGTTTGAGATGAAAGTTTAGAAGGATGGCCGGGTCTTGGTAGATTTTCAGTGGTATGATATGCCTTCCTTTTCAATATGATTGCTTGCACAGTTCTCCTTAAGATGCTTAAAGTTTTGGAAATCATTTTGTATCCAAATCTGGCTTCAAACTTCTCCACAACAGTATCACAGACCTGCCTGTTGTGTTCCTTGGTCTTCATGATGCTCTCTGTGCTTCAAACAGAACCCTGAGACTATCACAGAGCAGGTGCATTTATACGGAGACTTGATTACACATAGGTTGATTATATTTATCATCATTAGTCATTTAGGACAACATTGGATCATTCAGAGATCCACAATGAACTTCTGGAGTGAGTTTGCTGCACTGAAAGTAAAGGGGCCTAATAATATTGCACACCCCACTTTTCAGTATTTGAATTTCCACAAAAATATAAAATAACCAATAAATTTCGTTCAACTTCACAATTGTGTCGCACTTGTTGTTGATTCTTCACCAAAAATTTACATTTGGTATCTTTATGTTTGAAGCATGATATGTGGGAAAAGGTTGAAAAGTTCCAGGGGGCCGAATACTTTCATAAGGCACTGTAAATATGAAACGGTTCTTTATAGTTAGGGCAGGCAGACTGTGGAATGCACTACCAGAAGAAGTAATAATGGCAGACAATATGACAGCTTTTAAAAAAGAGCTGGATGATTTCCTCAGATAATGTAGTGCCAAAAATGTATCGTTAGTGGAGAAAGGTTGAACTTGATGGACCTAGGTCTTTTTTCAACCTATGTAACTGTGTAATGACTATTGGCACCACCGCTCACATACACATAGCCGTGCAAGAAATCTTTATCCCCTTTCCCACATCGGGCATATATTTACGCCGATGACGGACTCCCTCCCTTTCATGTGGGCTCCGGCGGTGAGCCCACATCTTTCCCGGGACATGCCAGCTGTTTTGAACAGCTGATATGTGCCAGCAATAGCCGCAAGTAGAATCGCGATCCACCCGCGGCTATTAACTAGTTAAATGCCACTGTCAAACGTTGACAGCGGCATTTAAATGGCGCTTCCGGCAATCACGCCGGAAATACGCACACTGGTGACCCGTGCCACGTGATCGCGGGTCACCGGTGTGTCGGCATGACAACCCGAGGTCTCCTCGAGACCTCTATGGTTGTCAGTGCTGGATTGCAGGGAGCGCCACCCAGTGGTCGGCGCTCATAACAAGTCAACAATTCCACTACATAGAGGCGATCTGACCATCGCCTCTATGTAGCAGAGTCGATCGGGCTATGGCAGCTTCTAGCCTCCCATGGAGACTATTGAAGCATGCCAAAAGTAAAAAAAAATCTTTAAAAATATACAAAAAAAATAAAAGTTCAAATCACCCCCTTTCGCCCCATTCAAAATAAAACAATAAAAGTAAAATCAAACATACACATATTCAGTATCGCCGAGTTCAGAATCACCCGATCTATCAATAAAAAAAGGATTGACCTGGTTGCTGATCGGCGTAGTGAGAAAAAAGTCAAAACGCCAGAATTATGTTTTTTTTGGTCGCCGCGACATTGCGTTAAAATGCAATAACGGGCGATCAAAAGATTGTATCTGCACCAAAATGGTATCATTAAAAACATCAGCCCGGCACTCAAAAAATACGCCCCCACCCAACCTCAGATCATGAAAAATGGAGACTCTACGGGTCTCGGAAAATGGCGCAATTTTTTTTTAGCAAAGTTTGGAATTTTTTTTCACCACGTAGATAAAAAAGAAGACATGTTTGGTGTCTATGAACTCATAATGACCTGGAGAATCATAATGGCAGGTCAGTTTTAGCATTTAGTGAATCTAGCAAAAAAGTAAAACAAAAAACAAGTGTGGGATTCCACTTTTTTTGAAATTTCACCTCACTTGGAATTTTTTTTCCCGTTTTATAATACATGACATTATAAAACCAATGATGTTGTTCAAATATACAAGTCGTTCCGCAAAAAGTAAGCCCTCACAAGGCCATATTGATGGAAAAATAAAAAAGTTATGGCTCTGGGAAGGAGGGGAGCGAAAAACAAAAACGCAAAACCGAAAAAAAAATCCGGGGGTTAACGGGTTAAATGATGACGTGCCTGTTGGTGAAATGTGTCGTGTATGTGTCTAGAGGTCTGAAAACTACACCTGGTTACAAGGAACCACACTTCAGTTGAAAGTTATATATTGATGTCCTCTGTGTGACACGCATCGGCACCGGGGAAGAAGCGCTACAGTAAGCGCTGTTCCCCGGCGGCAGGTGCTGAAGCCGGCTCTCATCATCCTCCCCTGCTGTGCCAGCGAGCAGAGAATGATGAGCGTTATATTAAAGTCCGAATGACAGCAGGTGGGGCTTTTGGGACTATTACCCCCATCATCCGACACCTGCTGCCGCTAATGATCGGGGTATTCCACAGCCGCCACCTGCTGTCATTCGGATTTTAGTATAATGTGCGTCATTCTCCTCGGCTATGCAACAACATAAAATCGTGACAAAAAAGCAAAAGTATTAAACGCAGCATAACTCCATCCACCACTCTGGTTTTGAGGCAGGATAAAATGCTGCAAAATCTCAATGTGTGAACATACACTTACAATGACATAATGGTAAAATGGCGATAACCTATATAATACGGGTTTATTTTCCTGCTTGTTACTTTAGATGTATATAGTTGATAATTCTCGCTTTCCTGGAGGACGCCTCCGTCAGCCGCCATTCTGCACATCGCCAGCAATTCAGCGCTGACTATAAAGTTGTGAAATGACTGCAGTGATTGTGTAACAGGAGCCTGCAGTCAGATCAGTGGGATCAGTCGCAGGAAAAGTCTTCTTTTTCCCTTTTTTTGGCTGCCAGAGGGAACATGAAAGGTAAAGAGAGAAGGATGGGAAGAAAGGGCCAGTGTCAGCCATCAGGGTCTGCATTGTGACCCCAGGCTGGGGCTGTAAACATTAGGTGCAGCTTATCAGACATCGCAGTCCTGTCCCTTTATTGTTTTACTACAAGGCACAGTGATAGGACTGGCGCCTGGGAGGGAGACAGAGGGTGACAGCACAACTAACCACCCAGACTGAACTCTGCAGGAGCCACAGGGGAGCAGACTCTGAATGGCAGCACTTTACACCAAGTCCCCTCCTGTGATCTCCCAGTGATCTGATCTGCAGAGGTCTAATGTTACAGCACAGGAGGACATCTGCAGACTGCAGCCAAGGCATTTCTCAGCCTCACCAGTTCAGAGCTTGCCCACTACATCCTTGGCTGTACACTAGAGGGCGCCCCATAGCAGTTTTCAGAAAACTCAGCACAAGCAGAGGCAAGATCCCAATGTCATCAGGGCCTCTCTGGTTACCCCCTGGTTCCCAAGCCCCTTCAGACCTAGCTAAGAAGGGACATAGTGTGCTGTGAGCTGCTTGTATTTTTCTGCACATTTCATAACATTTTTACTCTTTATATAAATGTATGCAGATGTATCATCACTGACATAGGTCTGCTGATGCCAAAATATTGCACAGCTCATGATATCTGGGTCCACACCTATGAAGGGATTGTCTCATCTTCATTGATGGGGTTGTCTTGGAAAAATAAAACTACCGTAGGGATGTCATACTCACCTACCGGCATCCACCTGAATCTACACAGAGACAGGAAGCAGTGATGTCACTGTTCCACCATCCCCTGGACTGCTGAGACCTGTGACTGCTGCCAGGTGACTTGAGCGGCGCATCATCTGCTATTTTTTGATGAGACGCACCTCATGAGTTAGCTGACTGCTGCAGTCAATCACATGGCATAGCAGTCAGGTGGATGCTGGAACAGTGACATTACTGATCCCACTGAGCGGCCTGTGCTGGATACCTGTGGTGCCAGTAGGTATGACTGAGTTTATTACTTTCTATTACTTTTTGTACAGGCAAAGTGTTATTTTGCCAACAGAGTACCCATTAATGGGTACAATTACAAAGTACATGTAAAAACTTTGCAATTTACCTCTTGTTAAAAATCCCTCCATTCTCCGTGACAGAGGAATTTGTAATCCTACTGTGTTCATCCTGTTGCCTAGGTTACCGACCACCTCTGTATTCTTAAAAAAGTTGGTTACCTAGGGAATGAGCTCACTCCGTTTGCAGGCTCTCTTCTTTAGAGGTCTGAAACTGGAGTGAAACTTGTTTTCCTTGATCTCTGGAGCAAAGTTTGATCAGCCAGGGCTGGCAAGACAATGATGCGTCTCACCGCTATGATAACATTGTGCCAGTGTGGTACTCGCAGGTACGCAGGATGCAGTGATGAGCCGGAGACAGAGCAAGAGCAAACTCAACCTTTATATGTGGATTATATGGATAAATGGTAAAGCTGACAATAGTTTTCCACGCAGGGAAGCTAGACACAAAATACACAAGTAACACGATGTCAAACAGTACAGCAAGTGCCGATAACTATATGGCCGTGATATGGCCGACTACGGGTCCTTGGACTATAATTAACGATCAACAAAGTGTCACATATCAATCTCTGATGTCCTTCAGAGTTGTTGTCCGGGAGATGTCTGATCGGCGTCTCAGCCGCTGGCTCCAGCCGAACAAGAGTTGTCGCAGGCTTCGGGCGTTCCTACGCCTAGGTGCTGAGGAGGTATAGCAGACCCCAGGCCGGTTCCCCTCAGTCGGGGCTGCCCCTTTGGGAGGCGAGGTAGAGGCGGCCGCGCACCTCAGCATACAGGCCACAGCCGCGGTCTGGAGTGAGGCAGTGGCGGCCGCGGGTCTCGGCGCACAGGCCACAGCCGCAGTATGGATCGGGGAAGTGGCGGCTGCGGGTCTCAGCGTACAGGCCGCAGCCGCAGTATGGAACAGGGCAGTGGTGACCGCGGGTCTCGGCATACAGGTCGCAGCCACGGTATGGAGCAGGGCAGTGGCAGCCGCGGGTCTCGGCGTACAGTCAGCCGCAGTATGGAGCATGGCAGTGGCGGCAGGGGGTCTCGGCATACAAGCCACAGCTGCGGTATGGAACGGGGCAGTGGCGGCCGTGGGTCCCGCTGTATCTCCTTCTCGTGCTGCTCGGCACCGTACTCTCCCCTGGTCAGGTGAGCCCCCGTCCTTTCTGTCTGGAAGTCGCTGACTCACTCTTGCTCTCCAACGCCACTTAGACTCCTCCTTCCTGTCTCTCATCTCTCTCCTCGCCGAGTCCCTTCCGCTGGTCTCCTGCGCTCATTTTATAGTCGCCCCACCCCCTCTCTTTGTTCCGTCCCCACGTTTCCTGGATTAGTGAATCATAGAATCATAGAATCATAGAATCGTAGAGTTGGAAGGCACCTCCTGGGCCATCTGGTCCAACCCCCTGCTCAAAGCAGGATTCGCTAAATCATCCCAGTCAGATGTCTGTCCAGCCTCTGTTTGAAGAATTCCATTGAAGGAGAACTCACCACTTCTCGTGGCAGCCTGTTCCACTCATTGATCACTCTAACTGTCAAAAAGTTTTTTCTAATATCTGATCTGTGTCTCCTCCCATTCAGTTTCATCCCATTGCTTCTAGTCTTTCCTTGTGCAAATAAGAATAAAGTTGATCCTTCTACAATGTGACAGCCCTTTAGATATTTGTAGACAGCTATTAAGTCTCCTCTCAGTCTTCTCTTTGCAAACTAAACATTCCCAAATCCTGCCACCTTTCCTCATAAGACAGGGTTTGCAGACCGGTCACCATTCTGGTCGCTCTTTTCTGAACTTGCTCCAGTTTGTTGATGTCTTTTTTAAAATGTGGTGCCCAAAACTGGACACAATATTCCAGATGAGGTCTGACCAAAGAGGAGTAGAGGGAAATAATGACTTCACGTGATCTAGACTGTATGCTTCTGTTAATACATCCTAGAATTGCATTTGCCTTTTTTGCTGCTGCATCACACTGTTGACTCATATTCAGTCTGTGATCTATTAGTATACCCAAGTCTTTTTCACATGTGCTGTCACTTAGCCCTATTCCTCCCATTCTGTATATGCTTTTTTCATTTTTATTGCCCAGATGTAGTACTTTGCAATTCTCCCTGTTAAAAACCATTCTGTTAGTTGCTGCCCATTTCTCCAGTTTATGTATATCTTTTTGAATCCTCTCTCTCTCTTCTCTAGTATTAGCTATCCCTCCTAGCTTTGTGTCATCAGCAAATTTAATCAGTTTACCCTCAATTCCTTCATCTAAATCGTTGATAAAGATGTTGAACAATACAGGGCCCAGGACAGAGCCCTGTGGTACCCCACTTGAGACATTCTTCCAACTGGATGTGCAGCCATTTACGACCACTCTTTGGGTCCGATCACTAAGCCAGTTATGAATCCACCTAACAGTTGCCTTGTCCATTCCATACTTAGTCATTTTTTCAATAAGGATTGTATGAGAGACTTTGTCAAATGCTTTGCTGAAGTCAAGATATACTATATCTACAGCATTTCCTTGATCCACCCAATCAGTGATTCCGTCATAGAAGGAAATTAAGTTAGTCTGACATGACTTATTAGTTACAAACCCATGCTGACTCTGTTTAATCACTTCATTCTTATCCAGGTACTGACATACATGTTGTTTAAGAATTTGTTCAAAGATCTTTCCTGGTATAGAAGTCAGACTCACCGGCCTATAGTTGCCTGGGTCCACCTTCTTCCCCTTTTTGAAGATAGGAACAACATTTGCTCTTCTCCAGTCTTCGGGAACTTCTCCTGTTCTCCAAGAATTTTCAAAGATTATGGAGAGGGGTTCAAAAATTTCTTCTGCTATCTCCTTCAGTACTCTGGGGTGTAATTCATCTGGACCTGGAGACTTGAATTCATTTAGGTTAGCTAAGTGTTTCCTCACTATCTTTCTGTTTATAGATATCCTGGATTCTTCTATTCCCTTAATAGGACAGTGAAGAACAGTTGATGTTACATTTCCTTTCTGAGAGAAAACAGATGCAAAATAGGAATTTAAAAGTTCAGCCTTCTCAACATCCTGTCTTACCATTTCATCGCATCTTTGACTTTTCTTTTACTTTTGACATATCCCCAAAATCCTTTATTATTGCTTTTGACATCTCTTGCACGCCTCAATTCATTTTCAGCTTTAGTAATCTGATTTGTGCCCTGCAGGTTCTGCAGACAGCATTATATTCTTCTTTAGATATGCCTCCCTCTTTCCATTTTATAAACATTTTTTTCTTCCTTTTTAGCATGTGCTTAAGTTCTGTGTTCATCCATCCTGGTTTCCTTAAATGCTTCCTATTCTTCCCTCTTTTCGGAATTAACAACTGTGCTTTAAGAATTTCATTTTTCAAGATTTCCCATCCTTCCTGGACATTTTTGTCTTTAAGGATATCCAGCCATTGGATCCCTCCAGTTCTCTTTCTGAATCCCTTAAAATCTGCCTTTCTGAAATCTAACCTTGACGTCTGAGTCTTCACAGGTCTTCCGCCTCTAGTTATCCAAAATTCTAAAACAGCATGGTCGCTACCTCCTAGGGCCCCAGCCACTTTTACCTCCTCAACCATTTCCTCCCTGTTTATAAGGATTAGATCCAAGGTAGCAGTTCCCCTTGTTTTCTCCCCTACCTTTTGGAAGATAAAGTTGTCAGCAAGAGAGGATAAGAATTTCCTTGACCTGTTAGTTTTGCCTGAGAGAGATTCCCAACAAATGTCTGGATAGTTGAAATCTCCCATGACAACTATGTCATATTTTTTAGAGAACTTGGCCATTTGATGCATAAAGAGTTCATCCATATCTTCAGCTTGCACAGGCGGCCTGTAGTAAATGCCTACAATCGTGTCCTTTCCATTGTTCTGTCCTTGTATTCTTACCCAAACAGTTTCCACAGAACTCCCAGTCTCTGAAGCTTCAATCTCTGTGCAGATATACGCGTTTCTAACATACAATGTGACACCTCCTCCTCGTTTATCAAGTCTGTTTCTTGCAAATAAGTTGTATCCTTCTAGTCTTGTATTCGAATCATGTGTATTGTCCCACCAAGTTTCAGTGATTCCAATGACATCATATTTCTTTTCCTGTGTTAGTAGTTCCAATTCTCCTTGTTTGTTGCCCATGCTTTGTGCATTAGTATAGAAACATTTTAGTTTGTGATAGGTTTCTCTTTCTCCAATATTTTTATTAATTAGATTCTTTTGTCTTTGTTCTTCCTTTCCACTTCTAATAGCAGAGTTCTCAATAGCATTTGTCAGGTGTATGGCTTTTTCTGGTCTTTTGCTTCCCTTCCCATGTTGTTCTAGTTTAAAGCTCTCCTTACAAGTGTAGCAAGGCGACTTCCAAATACATGCTTTCCAGCCTTCGTAAGGTGCACCCCATCTCTAGCAAGTAGTCCTTCGTATAAGTAATTCACTCCGTGATCCAGAAATCCAAATCTTTGCTGACGGCACCATCGATGTAGCCAGTTGTTCACCTGCAGAATCTTATTCCACCTCCTTGTTCCATGGCCATCCACTAGTGTCGGTCCCAGCCTGTAACTACTTCCCCCGGGAACATACCCTCTGGGAACCTGGGTGACAGCCCCCCTAGTTCCTGCCTGGTTACACAGTGGGCCCTTATTCCGGGGCTCTCTCTCCTACACCCTCGCGGGCTGATCACGAGCTGCATTGAGTTATCCCGGAGGGTAAGAAATTCATGAGACTCCCTTTCAGAGGCCAGAAACTACTGACCTGGCCGAAGAACCAGTGTTTGTCGGTTAAGTGTTGGCTAATTAACCAGGAATGATCATTCCTAGTAACCTTTGTTCCTGATTATCAGCCGGTCTGAATAAGTCTTAAATGAGTTGGTGAACTATATTGCGTGAAAATGGACTTTAACCATCTACTATATAATCGTCTAATTCTGTCTGTCTGTCTGTTTGTGACGGAAATTCCACGTGGCTGATTGGTCGTGCCCGGCCGGCCACGACCAATCAGCGAAAGGTGCAGTCCGGCCGCGAATTGGTGCGGAATTCAAACGACGCACACCACCACTACCGTCGGGAGATCTGCAGCGCTAGCCGCTGATCTTTCGACGGTTGCCGCGGTTCATCTCCTGCTGCACGGAGGTCAGCGGCGACGCAGCCAGGAGATGACCGACGCAGCGCTCAATGTGCAGATGGTACCCAGGGTCCAGAGGAGAGGAGACTCTCCTCCAGGCCCTGGGTACCATAAAGCTATAAAAAATAGAATTAAAATAAAAAATAGTGATATAATCGCCTTCCGACGGCCCCCGGATTCTTTCCCTCCTCTCATCATGCGCCCGGCATCTTCCGGTAACAGTAATGCTTTGCACGAAAGACCCCTGATGACGTTGCGCTCTCGCGAGAATGACATCATCTCCGGTCCATCGCGCTAAGCATTACTGGGACTGGAAGATGCCGGGAGCGTGGAGAGGAGATCGGGGGCCGTCGGAAGGTGAGAATAACCTTTTTTTTAATTTTTTTTATTATTTTTTACATTCTATCTTATACTATTGATGCTGCATAGGCAGCATCAATAGTAAAAAGTTGATCACAATTGTCAAACACTATGCTTGACAAGTGTGACCAACCTATGTGCTTCAAATCGTTTGGAATGCGCTTGAATTCCGCACGCGAAAATTGCGTGAAAAACGCATATTTCCCACGGGAAAACGCATGCGAATTCGCATGCGTTTTTCCCACGGCGGGAGTTGACATTCATCCACTCAATGCCGACTTTTATTCCCCATTGACTTGCATTGGGGTCGGGTTTCGGACGAAACTCCGACTTTTTTTTGCCCTAGTCAGACCAGTTTCATCTGAAACAAATTTTGTTTCATGAAAACCGATCCGACTAAAGTCGATCAACTCTAATAACAACATATATGCCATGTTTCCTATATATCGAAATCTAAACTCATGATAGGAAATATGGCATTAATATCTCCCAGCTGGGAACTCTATGGGAGAAGATATCCTGAAGTATTAGGATCTCCTAATTCTTGGGAGAATAGAACCGCATTCCATTGACCAGCCCCATCTAGTGTCACCAAGTTTAGTTATGTGGGAGAGACTCTTATCTGATAAAAAAATATTTTTAATTATTGTCTTTGTGCTGGGGAAGTTCCAGTTTAAACTGAGACTGAGCTCCCCTCCGTAAAGATTCAGCACCATTTCCATGACATCTGGTCTAGTAATTTTCTTTTGTGATCCCCTTTTATTTTATATGATTGTATAGCTGCGTCAGGGTGGGCAGATGATAAGGCCTCCCTGGGCCCCGAGCGGCCCACCTTGAGCAATGCTGCTGTTAACTTTATACAGTAGGTGTGTGAGAGCGCCAGTATAGTTAAGCTCTGCAGTAGTGCGGGGTGTCCACCTGTACTACCGCTGTCTGTTCAGTAGACTGCAGTTCGCTTTAAACTTGAGGTCTACAGAACTGGCGACGACAGCGGTGCATGCACAGGACGTCAAAGCCACGGCACGATGATGTAAGTGCGCCACTCTGGGACCCGCGCACTTTGCTGGAGGACTCGGCAGAAACCTGGATTATGTGAATATATGAATTTTTTTATTTTGTTCAAAACTTGTGGTGTAACTGTGGGGGCATCATAGCATACGGGGGCCCCCTCATACACTGTAGGGACTACTGTTTGGGCCCTCATACATTGTGGGGACAATCATACAGTGTAGAAGCTAATGTTAGGGCCATTATACAGATTGTGAGCAAATAGGGGGGCCATTATAAAGCAAGGGAGCTAATGTGGGGCCATTATACAGAGTGGGAACTAATGTAGGGCAATTACACAGCTTGAGAGTGTAAGGGTATGTTTCCATGGTCTGTACCGGCAGCGCTTTGGACGCAGCACATGCCCGCTCCATCCAAAGTGCTGCCGGCCGTCACGGCTGCGGCGGTAGCTGCCGCCGCTCCAGCAGCGGCGGGGCCCGCCGCTGCCAGCACTCACCCGTCCTCCCCTCGCGCTGGTTCCGCCTCCTCCTCTCTCCCGTCCTCCTGGCGCCGACGGGCCATGTGCACTCGCTCTAGGTCGCGGGCGCGCGCCCCGAGGGTTCCTTAACCCTGCAGCGCCCGCCCAGAGCTGTGAGGCCACCAATGAGGGCTGTGCACAGGCTATATCAGGCGTCTCCAAGATGGTGGAGACGCCTGATTATCGTGTGCCTTGCCTGCGGTGCTCTGGCCGGGTTGCAGGAGCCTTCCTGTAACCTTCCTCCTATTCCTGCCTTGTTCCCGTCTGGTACTCGGTGTCCTGTCCCGTACTCTGTTTCTCCGTCCTGAACCCCAGTTCCCAGTTCTGTGCTCCGTATTCCCGTCCTGTACTCAGTGTCTTCACTCGGTACTCCAGTGCCCAGTCCTGTACTCCGTATCTCTGTCCAGTACTCCAGCACCCAGTCCTGTACTCCGTGTCTCCGTTCTATACCTTGACCTGCACTTCCTACCCCGTTCTGCATTCTATCCTCAGTCCTGTACCTTTCACTCATCCGTACCTCCTGTGAGCCGTCCCTCTTGGTACCGGCTGTCGCGGTTCTGACCTCTGCGGTCCTGCCCCTAACGATCCCTTTATAGGGGTCGGTTATCACCTGGCGTGCTCAGCCCAGGGGCTCCAGATCCGCGACCCAGAGGGTCCACTCTTGGACGTTGTCCACTCCTGAACGTCACACCGGCTTTTGTATATGCGGTGATTCCGCATGTGTTCATTGAACCATGCAGAATCACCGCATCCTGTACATAGACTGTGATATTTATCTTGCGGAGACTGAGCGTCTCCGCAAGATAAATAGACATGCTGTGGTCTATAAAGACGTGCCGCATGTGCGTATATGCAGGTCTGCCACCTGCGTCTTTGAACGCATAGTGGAGATGGGATTTCATAAAATCCCCTCCACTATGCTGTAACATCTGGCCGCTGTGGATTGGATGCTGCAGCTGTACACAGCATCCATTCTGCAGCAAATACTGAATGTGGAAACATACCCTAACACATGTGTCAGAACCCCTGATGGTGAGGATAGGCTGGGCCACCGGTTGACACCAGGTACCACTCCACAGCAGTCCCCAGCAGCAGCTGACCGGAGGGTCAGAAGCACATGCACAAGGGAAAAGAGAACAGAGTCAAAGACGTGGTCAGACAATTCGGGGTTAGGGCAGGCAGCACAGTTTCAGTATACATAGTTGAAGTCAGGAGCAGAGATGTCAGGATAAATGGTTAACAAGCCAAGTAAATAGAAGGAGAGACAGAACAAATAGGACCCAGAGACAAGTAACTGGGAACCAACGATCGGTCATGGAGTGGTGGAAGGAGCTGCGTCCATTGTAAAAGGGGGGTTAAGTGATGTTGGAATAAAGTTTATGAGTGAATGATTCGTGACGCCACCTGTGGTGTTCGGCAATGAAGATGTTAAGCCGACGCTGCAGACAGATCCTCTGGGACGGATGGTGTGGTGCAGCAATGATGGTGTAGCCCTCCACAGGTAGGGCTGTTGCAGAGAAGATGGAGAAGATAGGTGTTAAGGGAGAGAGTGTAGTGTCCGGCACCAAGATGTAGCAGTGCTGAGTGGGTTGGTGCAGTAATAAGCGGAGGACACCAGGGCATGTAGTTCCAAAGCTTTACTCACAGTCTGTTTAGCATACAGGTGCCCGCCTCGGTACCGTGTCCTCCAGTTCAGGGGCTCAGCCAACTTCCAGGCAAGATGAAGCACTCCCTTCGAACACTCCGCCAACATATGTGCCTTTTCTGAACGTCTCCCTTTTGCGCCTATAGTGAAGTACTCACAGTACTGAGTTACACTGGAGTTCCTCCTGTCAGATGTTCCTATGAACTCTACTTGTACGGCAGACAGCTGTAGCCTGCTTCGGGGACTCCTTGCTACCAAGTCCCGGCTCACTATCGTTGCTGTTGTTCCCCCAAGGCTTGTGTGGGAATAAAGTGGTGACAACATCTATTGCTCCGGTGTCTGCTGCAGGACCATTAGTATCCATACAACCTCGAGGACCAGACCCCGGCCTTGCGCTGTGAACTTGGGAAGGGTTTTGCTCTAACCCTAATCCTTAGTCCTCCTCTCCTTACATTCCGTACTAATCCTTCCTTCTTATGGAGAGAGTCAGGCTTTCCATCAATGTCTCTTTCCTGTGCCAGCAGACCCAGGTCACTGAGGTCGGCTGCAGCACTTCCTTCATCCATCCCACTCAGGGGATCTTCACTCTTCCACTGACTCTGTCAGACTGACTAAATCCTAAACTCTTCCCACTCTTTTAGTGCCAACTAACTCCACCCACCTCCCAGCACGCTTCGTGTTCCAAGCAGGGAGCCACCAAAGGGTGCTTTGCTACACTAATATGTTGTGTGGGATGCAGGTGTTGGAGTGTGGTCAGGAGTCTCCACCTTACCTGAATGGTGGGGTACCACACCTCAGGAGGAGGTGCAGTACCTCTGTGGTGACTGAACCCTCAGGGGCACCACAGTAGCAAGGGGTATTGAAAGGTTGGAAATAACCTGGGAGGTTTTTGAAAAGTGAAAACACTTGAGCATGTTCCAGAGCTTGCTCATGGGAGTGAAGATCTATCCTAGTAGCCAGTTGTATAAGGGCATCCAGTGAGGATGGTATATCTCTGCCTGCCAACTTGTCCTTGATATGGCCAGATAGGCCCTGCCAAAGGTCACCACCAGGGTTTCTTCATTCCAGGCCAGATGTAGTAGATGTGGAGGCAGATGGTGTAGTGTGCAAGCGAGGGATGTAGCAGTGCTGAAAGGTTGACGCAGGAAGAAGGCAGAGACATAGCTGAATGCAGTTCCATTGCTTTACTCACAGTTTTCTGATGCACACAGATGCCCGCTTCCATGCCGTGTCCTCCAGGTGAGGGGCTCAATCAACTCCCAGGCAAGTGAAGTACACCTTTCCAGCACTCCTTCAATGTGTGCCTTTCCTGGACGTCTCCTTTCTGCGCTAATCTGGAGTACTTGCAGTTATGAATTATGCTCAAGTTCCTCTTTCTGTCTGTTACTTAGAACTCCAATGTAAAAAAGAAAAGTCCAGCTGATAAAAAAGGCTATTTATTGGAAAAATTCAAGTTAAGATCAGCATCCCGCAGACAATTAGCAGCAACGCAGCTATGAGTTTCGAACAATACATGTGTTCTTTGTCAGAGCTCAAACAGGTGAGCTCGCTTTACTTTATTTCTTTCACTTACAGTAGAACTCCACTCGCATGACAGGCAGCTGTAGTATACTTCAGGGACTGCTTACATTCAGGTCCCGGCTTACACACATTGCTACTGTGTCGTCGAGTCTTAGTTGGGAATAAAGCATTTACAGCTTCTATTCCTCCGGTTTCTGCTGTTGGACCATTAGTATCCACACAGCCTCGGATACTGGCGCCTGGCCTTTGGCGCTTAAGCTTTTGGAAGGGCTCTGCTCTAGCCCCAGTCCCCAGCTCTCCTCCATACATCCCGTCCTTTCCTCTCCTTCAGAGAGAACTCTCCTTCCACTCCTTTCCTTCCCAGCAGCTCCAGCTCACAAGGAGCTGCTGCATACACGTCCTCTCACTGCTTCCCCACCTGGGGAACTCTCCCTGCTTCCTCTCAGTTCTCACCCACCTCCCAGCACCCTTCATGAACCAAGCTGGGGTCATATAGGGTGCCCTGCTGTTCTAATGTGTCTGTGCTGGGTGCAGGTGTTGGAGTATGGTCAAGTGTCTCCAGCTTACCTGGTTAGTGGGATACTACACCTCAGGAGGAGGTGCAGTACATCTGTGGCGACTGAACCCTCAGGGGCGCCACACATGCATGACACCAGCATGACATGGAGCTACTTTGGGGACCATTTACAGCATTGGAGATACTGTGGGGGCCATTATACAATGTGGAAGCAAATGTTGGGGCATCATACAGCATGGGGGCTTATGTGGGGCCATTTACAGTGTAAGAGATAACAAGGGGGCACTAACAGCGTGGGAGCTAATGTGGGATTGTTATATAGCCTGTGGGCTAATATAGGGCCATTATACAACATGGGAACTAATGTGTGGCAATTATACAGCATGGGAGCTAACGTGGAGCAATTATACAGAGTGGGAGCCAATATGGGGCAATTATACATTGTGAAAATCATTGTGGACCTATTATATGGTCTGGGCCAGATGGAAAAGACGGCAAAAGTAAACGACTCCATCAGAAAGAACGTCATCAGTAAGTAACCATCTTTAACTTTACTGTGATCTTATACAGTATGTTCAACCACTATATGGTTACCATTTGACAGTAATATCAGTGTTGGTCTTTGTATAGTGATATATTTTCAGTAACAGTATTATCATCTGCTGAGATTCCCTTCTACCCACAGTTAGGGTGTGCTACCATATTTGTAATCAGGATTACTGGTGAGGGGCCGACTCAGATGTTTCATCCCACTGAGCTGAACCCCTAGTTACGCCTCTGTATGTACTGTATTGTTTTGTCCCCTTTTGTATTAACTTTTGTATATTTTCATAGCACTGCCTACTTTTCAGATTAAATTTATTAAATGTAATAGCTTTGTTCCTCTTGCTCTAAAAACCTCATCCCTGAGGTTGTATGTTACCCAGATTGGGTGATCATTTGGCCTGTATAAACGATTGGAGGAGGCAGCTAGATTTTCTTGGGTTATTGTGGTGCTTAACGGTGACCGTACCAAAGTATACATACTATACTATATCATACTGATTATCTTAGCTAGTAGATAAAGACTAGCTGCAATGATGTTTCCCTTAGAGAGATAAGGAATTTGTGCACCCGTGTGCCTATGTACCACATTTAAGAAGCAGCAGCAGCATAAGCAGTGTAGCTGTGAATGCAGCACTGGGGTGAGATAAAGCGCTTAGTAGAAATCAACTGCACCATCTCCCTCCCCCATATTACATCCCAAAGTGTTAAATGACAAATTCAGCTCTGCAGATAGCATATGTACATTTCTTTAAAATTTTTATGACTGAATCGTGCTGCTAATTAGAGCAAATATATATCATTTCCAAAAAATACTGTCACAGATAAAGCACCCTTAAAGGAAACCTGCCCTGTGTATGAAGATCATACGTTTGGTAAGAAGCGTTCTAGTGTTTCATAAATAGTTGTTTAGTAACATAATACAATGTGACAATCTCTCCAGATCAATTAGATTGGGTAGTAACCTCGGGTGTTTAATAAAAACTCTGCATTTGTATGGAGTATGGAAGTACGGGCATATACATAGCAAAGGCACAATAGAGAAGGGCAGACAGGGAATCATCCCTAGGTTCAGGCAAGGTGAATGAGAGAGGTTTTCTTTTCAAGTTTTTTCTCTCATCACAGCGCTTGGTAAGACGGCTTTCATGTATCTGTATTGTTGGAGCAATGGCTATAATTTTTGTCATGCTCGGTGACTGTAGAAACAAAGATTGACAGTAAAAACATTTCTTTTCCACACTGGCAAGAAGAGCTGCGGAAATTGAAATAATCCAAATACAAAACACTACAATATTTTCTTTTTTTTTTTTACTGTAATTTGAGATTTTTTTTAAACTTTTGGTTCAGAACCAAGGCTGTCGATCAGTGAAATACTTCCAGTAGTTATCCATGTAGGATGCTTGTTAGGGGTTTGTTCACACGCAGCAATATGACGTGAACTTTTCTGGCTGAAATATCCGTATCTAATAAACACTTATAAAACGTAACTTGTGTTTGGCGCAGTTTTATTAGAGCGCATAGTCAGTGGTGCTATTTTGATGCATTTTTTTATTCCTATTATCTAGCATGTTTGTATTGCATTTTTAATTATAAAATGGGTTGTAGTAATAGGGTGCGTTAAATAGCCCATTTATGATGCCAAAAAAACATTAAAATGATGATAAAAACTGTGCAAAAAGCACATTTTACCACTATACAGTATATGCACATGGAAAACGCACCAAACAATTGATATGACTTTTTAGAAGAAAATAGTGCAGAAAAAAACGTAACATTTACACTTTGGCCTCATTTCATCATTTACTGTAAGTTTTCTTCAAGCAGCTTTATTTTTGACAATGCTTTTCCCTATTTCCTTTCTTTTTCTTTGTTTATTCCTATGACTGGGTTATTCCACTCAGCATGTGCAGTTATGGTTATGGAATTGTACATCCTGTCTCTCCATGTACACGTTTTTCTATTTCGGCAGGGTTAGTACTTTGTGATTATATTACCTTTTCTCTTTTATGAATTCAATAAATAATTATTTTTTTTTAAAGTCACTCTTCTTATTTGTCTTGTGGTGTTACTTTTTGACTTTTTGTGTTCTGAGTTGATGTGAGTGCCATAAGAATAGCACTATTACAATACCTGCAGAAGGCAATGACTATTATAGTAAGGCCACGTTCACACGATCAGTATTTGGTCAGTATTTCACATCAGTATTTGTAAACCAAAACCAGGAGTGGGTGATAAATCCAGAAGTGGTGACGTGTTTCTATTATACTTTCCCTCTGATGATTCCTCTCCTGGTTTTGGCTTACAAATAATTCATGTGAAATACTGACCAAATACTGAACGTGTAAACGTAGCCAACCAGTTGTGCTAACAAACTTGCCTCATAAATGCAAAAATCACATTGCCTCATTACAAGGTAATAACTGGGCCATTTACCCCCCTTTCTGACTATACACATTGTCATGCTTTATCATACATGCGCTTTAATAATAATATAATAATAATTTTATTGATAAAGCGTCAACATATTCCGCTGCACTTTACAATTAAGTCAGGACATGTAGAGACAATAAAGACAATACAATTGTCAGATATGGGGAAAATGATATCTAATTGATATCATTTTGAGCTCTGATGGAATTCTCTTGGCCCAAAATACTTGCTCCCAAACTCAGCCCCCAACTTTGGCATTCCCCTAGACTAATGTTTTTCTTTAACCCCTTCCTGACATCTGACGTACTATCCCGTCCAAGTGACCCGGGCCCCTATGATCGTGGAGGGATAGTACTTCATTGGGATCAGCTGCGCTCACGGAGGGAGCGCAGCTGATCATGGCCAGGTGTCAGCTGATTATCATAGCTGACACCTGACACTATGTGCCAGGAGCAGTCACGGACCGCTCCCGGTACATTAACCCCTGGCACTCTGCGATCAAACATGATCGCAGTGTTCGGGGGCATATGGAAGCATCACGCAGGGAGGGGGCTCCCTGCATGTTTCCCTGAGACCCTCAGAACAACGTGATGTGCTCGCGTTGTTCTGAGGGCCTCCTCGGGGGTCCTTCCGAGTCGTGCAGGGAGGTGGCTTGTCAGTGCCTGCTGAGAGCAGGCGCTGAGAAGACTCCTACACTGCCTGTCAGATCGCTGATCTGACACAGTGCAGTGCAAAGTGTCAGATCAGCAATCTGACACTATATAGTAATGTCCCACACTGGGGCAATGTAAAAAAGTAAAAAAAAATTTCATGTGTAAAAATAATTTTAAAAAAATTCCAAAATAAAAAAAAATAATTTCCCCAATAAATTAATTTCTTTATGATAATAATAATAATAATGATAAAAAAAGTAAATATATTTAGTATCACTGCGTCCGTAACAACCTGCCCTATAAAACTGTCCCACTAGTTAATCCCTTTTGTGAACCCCTTAAAAAAAAACAAAAAAACCAAGGCTAAAAACAATGCTTTATCAACATACCGCTGAACAAAAAGTGGAATAAAGCCCCCTTCACACACTGATTTTGTGACGCAGCAGCGATATCGGTATCGATCTCGCTACATGTGACACCTCCGACCTGGCTCCCCGCTGGATATCGCTGATCATGCGAGAACGGGATGGTCCATTTCTCGTCGTCGGCTTCCTGCTGGCACTGACGAGCGACTCCATGGATGCGGGCAGAAGACGTCACCCTCGCTGCGTGTGACAGGTAAGTGACGACCGTCGACTGCTGCTGCATGGCTGGTGAGATCTGCCTGTAGTGACCATTTAGCGATGCACCAGCGATCCTGACCGGGTCGTATCGTTGTCGGGATTGCTGGTGCATCGCTAAATGTAACCTGGGACCTTTACACGTGGATATAAATAAGCATGTTACCGCTGAAAACGTCATCTTGTCCCACAAAAAACGAGCCACCATACAGCATTATCAGTGAAAAAATAAAAAAGTTACAGCTCGCAGAATAAAGCGATGCAAAAATAATTATTTTTTAGATAAAATTGTTTTAATTGTAAAAAAAATCCAAAACATAAAAAAAAAAATGAGGTATCGCTGTAATCGTACTGACCCGAAGAATAAAACTGCTTTATCAATTTTACCACACTCAGAACAGTGCAAAAGAAATTCATGAATTGCTGGTTTTTGTTCATTCTGCATCTCAAATCAGAATAAAAAGCGATCAAAAAATGTCATGTGCCCGAAAATGTTACCAATTAAAACGTCAACTCATCCCGCAAAAAATAAGACCTCACATGACTCTGTGGGCCAAAATATGGAAAAATTATAGCTCTCAAAATGTGGTGATGTAAAAACTATTTTTTGCAATAAAAAGCGTCTTTTAGCGTATGACAGCTGCCAAACATAAAAACCCACTCTAAATAGTAAATCAAACCCCCCTTTATCAGTCCCTTAGTTAGGGAAAAATACTAAAATTAAAAAAAAGTATTTATTTCCTTTTTCCCATTAGGGTTATGGTTAGGGTTAGAGCTAGGGTTAGGGCTAGGGCTAGGGTTAGGGCTAGGGTTGGGTTTAGGATTGGGATTAGGGGTGTGTTGGGGTTAGGATTGGAGCTAAAATTGGGGGATTTCCACTGTTCAGGCACATCAGGGGCTTTCCAAACGCAACATGGCATCTGATCTCAATTCCAGCCAATTCTGCGTTGAAAAAGTCAAACTGTGCTCCTTTCCTTCCAAGCTCTGCCATGCGCCCAAACAGTGGTTTACCCCCATATATGGGGTATCAGCCTACTCAGGACAACGTGCACAACAACTTTTGGGGTCCAATTTCTCCTGTTACCCTTGGGAAAATAAAAAATTGGGGACTAAAAGATCATTTTTGTAGAAAAAAATATGATTTTTTTATTTTCACGCCCGGGCTTTATAAACTTCTGTGAAGTTTAAAGTGCTCATCACACATCTAGATAAGTTCCTTGGGGGGTCTAGTTTCCAAAATGGGGTTACTTATGGGGTTTTCCCCTGTTTAGGCACATCAGGGGCTCTCCAAACGCAACATGACACCCTCAGACCATTCCATCAAAGTCTGCATTCCAAAACGTCACTACTTCCCTTCTGAGCCTCAACGTGTGCCCAAACAGTGGTTTACCCCCACATATGGGGTATCAGTGTACTCAGGACAAATGGCACAATATCTTTTGGGGTCCTGTTTCCCTTGGGAAAATAAAAATTGGGGGTGAAAAGATCATTTTTGTGGAAAAAATATGATTTTTTAATTTTATGACAGTACGTTATAAACTTCTTTTTGAGCCCTTGGGGGTTCAAAGTTCTAACCACACATCTAGATATGTTCTTGAGGGGTCCAGTTTCCAAAATGGTGTAATTTGTGTGGGGTTTCCACTGTTTTGGCACATCAGGGGCTCTCCAAAAGCGACATGGCATCCAGCCAATTCTGCGTTGAATAAGTCAAACAGCGCTCCTTCCCTTCCTTGCTCTGCCATGCGCCGAAACAGTGGTTCCCCCCCATATATCAGGTATCAGTGTACTCAGAACAAATTGCTCAATAACTTTTGTGGTCCAATTTCTTCTGTTACCCTTGGTAAAATAAAAAAAAATGGACCTGAAGTAATTTTTTTGTGAAAAAAGTTAAATGTTAATTTTTTTAAAACATTCAAAAAATTCCTGTGAAGCACATAAATGGTTAATAAACTTCTTGAATGTGGTTTGAGCACCTTCAGGGGTGCAGTTTTTAGAATGGTGTCACTTTTGGGTATTTTCTGTCATATAAACCCCTCAAAGTGACTTCAAATATGATGTGGTCCCTAAAAAAAAATGGTGTTGTAAAAATGAGAAATCGCTGGTCAACTTTTAACGCTTATAACTTCCTAACAAAAAAAAATTTTGGTTCCAAAATTGTGCTGACGTAAAGTAAACAGGTGGGAAATGATACATATAAGTTTTTTGTGTGCCATATCTCTGTGATTTAAGGGCATGAAAATTCAAAGTTGGAAAATTGCAAAATTTTTAAAATTTTCACCAAATGTCCATTTTTCCCCACAAATAAACGCAAGTTATATCAATGAAATTTTACCACTAACATGAAGTACAATGTGCCATGAGAAAACATTGTCAGAATCACTGGGATCCATGGAAGCGTTCCAGAGTATTACCTCATAAAGGGACAGTGGTTAGAATTGTAAAATTTGGCCCAGTCATTAGCCCAAGCAAATATGGCTTTGAAGTTCTTCATAAGGGGGGGTGCAAGGCATAGACCCTATGTCTCCCAGTACTAAGTTCCGCAAGTCCGCAAGTTTCACAGGGGTGTGAAATCTTGTGCAAGACCAGCCAGCTGGAGTCCTTTGTTTTACTCAAGCCACAGGCAGACATCATGACACCATAGATTCCAGCACCAGGCCCTGAGATATTGAATCTGGAAAATGACCTATGTTAACAGAATGCAATATCTCTGAGTCTATCTGGGCACATAATCAAAACCGGCATTCCTTTTCCTTCCCCCACATGACCGTACCCTGCAGCCACCTGTAGAACTCTGCATTATTGAGTTATAAAACATAGCTACTAGGAATTGCATACGATAGGCATATTTCATCTCTCTGCACAGATAAAATCCAGCAGAACCCAGTGGCGCCACCGCCGTTTAGTTAGACCCTTGGGCAGAAAGTTATGGGCATCCACGGTTCTGCATGGAAAACTATGCTCTCAGATATGGGAGGAGAGAGGCTACCCAGCCAAGGAGCTGTTGCAACATGTGGGAGGGAGAGCCTAGGGGATAATAGGCAGCTCCTCATTTTGGACTCAGCC
This sequence comes from Dendrobates tinctorius, assembly GCF_039654945.1. Classification (NCBI taxonomy): domain Eukaryota; kingdom Metazoa; phylum Chordata; class Amphibia; order Anura; family Dendrobatidae; genus Dendrobates; species Dendrobates tinctorius. The sequence goes on along the minus strand of NW_027361708.1, from coordinate 32,800,495 downwards.
TTTCTACTGGCAGGAGGCCCCTTACCTGACACGGCCAGAGAATCACATTATAAAGATTTGGACCTGTGATCCACCAGCGCCTCCCTGTGGTCACATGCTACGTAACATGGTAGTCTCAATCTATCTGTACTCTACCCTTGTACTACACTCCTGACTGTATATTTGCTTTTGTATATATATATATATATATATATATACGGTATATATCTGTATCTTTCTAGTGCTCCTTTTGGTGATTAAATATAAAATTAATCTTGGCTGCTCTTTTATCTCGATATACCAGGGGCGGACGCTGACAGCTTGCGGCCCCTGTGCAAGAAATGTGTCTGGCCCTCCTTCCTTTTATGGTGAAAAAGCTACATATATACGAGTATATATATATATATAGCCACACACTTACATGTATATGTAGTACATAGTCTCCTTTATTATATATATTGCCGACCCTTATTATACAGTGCCCTCTCTTGTTATGTACAGTACCGTCCCTTACATATTGCATTATATAGAGCCCTGTTTTATATTACATACCGACCTGTCTTGTTAGCTATATAATGCAATGATGGTTGATGGAGCATAGGAAAGCTTCTTTTCTAATGGAGTAGCTGATGGACTGGTTGTCTGGTCATCGGCTCCTCCATCAGCAGTCATTTTATATCGAACAAGAGAGTGGACAATATAATAAAAAAGGGCGCTGTGAATAACAAAAATAACAAGGATATGCTATGTAAGAGACAGCCCTGTACAAACCACAGGGGAAGCTATATAATAAGGGGCGACACCATATATAGCTAGAGAAGATGGTACATAATAAGGGACGGTGTCATACATAATAAAAGAGGAAACTATGCAGCTAAGGATAGTGTTGTACAGAATTAGTGAGTACACTATATACTAAGGGACTGTGTTAGAGATAAGTGAGTACACTATATACTAAGGGACTGTGTTAGACATAATAAACGATAATCATGTCTTCCTCCACCTCCCCCTGTTCCTAAGTCCATTATACAGTAAGTTCCCCTTCCTCCCATCCCAATCCCCCATACCCCTCAATGTCCTCCTTCCCCTGCATCCCATTATTGTCCACTCCCCCACCCCATCATTGCCCATTCCACCAGCTCCATCATTTCCTCCTCCCCACCACCCACATTATTGCCCTTTCCACCACTACCATTATTATTCTTTCCACCACCATCATTACATTCTCCCCCAACACCCCTTCTTTGCCCTTTCCACCACCTCCACCATTGCGTTCTCCCCTAGCACCCCTTCATTGCCCCCTCCATCACTCCCATCATTGCCATTTTCACCATCTCCATCATTACCTTCTCCTCTACCACCTCCATCATTGCCTCCTTCCCCACCACTATCATCATTGTCTTTTCCACTACCACCATCATTGCCTTCTCTCCCACCTCCATCATTGCCTTCTCCACCACCCCTATCATTGCCCTTTCTGCCATCTCCATCATTTCCTCCTCACCACCATCCCCATCCTTGCTCTTTCCACCACCACCATCCTTGCCTATTCCACCACCTCTGTCATTTCCTCCCCCTCTCCACCCCCATTATTGCCCTTTCCACCACCTCCATCAATGCCTTCTCCCCCACCACCCTCATTGCCCATTCCAACAAGTCCATCATTTCCTCCTCCCCCACCATCCCCATCCTTGCCCATTCTACCACTTCCATCATTTCCTCCTCCCCCACCATCCCCATCATTGCCCTCTGCATCACCCTATCATTGCCTTCTCCCCATTACCCACATCATTGGCCTCTCCTCCACCTACACAAACACAGCACCATTCACCTCTCTGCACATTCCCCTGCAGTGCTAAGCATTTACACACACACACCACCACTCATCTCTACACACACACACACAACACACATACATACAAAAGCACTCACACACCTCTCACCTCTCCGCATGCTCTCCCGCAGTTGAAGCATCATGTCGCCAGCCCGGCAACTTTCTCTTTCTGGCACTGCAAGCCGCTGAATAATTACATCATCCAGCGACGCTGCTGTCTGTGTGAGAGGAAGCGTGGGCAGGAAGCAGGACAGGTCACTGCAGTTCTGCTGCCATTTTCTCTTGGATCACTTCCCTACCAGCCGCACATGAGGGCAATCTGACCAGGGGCCCCTCGGAGCTTTGGAGCTGGATAAACAGGCCAGATTGCCCTCATTATTAGCCGCCCTGAAGGGGCCCCCCTCCACCCCTGGGCCCTGGTGCAGCTGCATAGGCTGCACATAAGGTATGTCCACCCATGTATTATACGCTACCCTGGGGTTGGTCTCAAACCTGATATAAGCCTATTGTCGGACAGGGCTTATATTGAACGAGGAACTAGTGGCAGCATACTGTACTGTGTTAGTGAGTAGCCCTGACAGAGACGGCTCGGAGGTTCATATATATCCCCAGCCTGGACTAGTGATGTATATCCCCCCCTCACTGGGATTGCCTCAATAACTCCTACCTATAAAGGAAGCCTTTTCGGCAACTATTTGCCCTCGGTGCAATTCCCTGACTGACCTGGGGCAAGTGCTGCTGGGTCCTTCTCTTCCCTTACCAGAGGTGACTGAAGTCAACACACCCCTTCCCCTGTGTGATCTGTCACAACAATGTGACACAATTCAAAGTTACAGGAGGATTGAGGGCCACGCTGCTCTACAGCTCATAATTTATAAGGAAATAGAATGTGCTTGTCTTGTATGGTCCATCAATCATCATAATAAATAGGGGTTATGGTATAAAGCTGTATGAGCCGGTGATCAGCTAAGATATGCCTGAGTGCAGTTACCATGGGCTATTGGGTCCATGGAAGATGTGGAGACAGATGAATAAGAGGGACAATTCTCTCTTATTCAGATATTCAAATAACTTTTAGCTCTTCTATTCGCAACACATGGGGCTTAATTTTTTCTCTGACATCGTGGGAAAATTTTAAGAAAAATAGTAAATATGTCTATTTTTCACATTTCTTTTTTATTTTTACTACCACAAAGGTCTGCAAAAACCATTTTAAATTGCCTTCCCTTTTCTGATTTTTATTGGAAAAAAGCAACAGCTCCTGTTCCCTCACTACTTCCAGTGATCACATGACATCAGGGTCCAGAGGAGACAGTTTATCAGTACTTCCTAATCTATAAAAATTGTACAAGGATTGCACTCATCAAGGTACAAATGGATTATCTTTTCATCGGACAGGTGAGGAATAATGTTGTTTTGTTAATTTTTTTACTCTTTTACAGGGGACATGGGCATTGCAGGATTATTTTCATGTTAGATAAGAGAGGGATATGGTTGTTTATTATTTTAATTCTTTTACAGCAGACATGGGCTTCAGTGGATTAGGTGTTAAGGTGAGTATAACTTTGCTTTTTTATTTTTAATAAAAAAACGTGTCAGTGTTTTTATTTCAAATAAAGGACTTTTTTCTTTTTCAGACCCCTTTACATTTTTCACTCTTTATTTCACTGCAGCCATTTGAAAAATGCAAAAAATTTCATCTTGTAGCGCTCTGGCCAGCGGGTCCCATCTCCAGGATTCAGGGAGATCGGGTCCCTTCTGCCCGCAGGCATTCCTCTGTTCCCCGCATTCCTTCTCACCCAGTCTGTGCTCCAGCAATGTCTCCACTGGCTGCAGCATCTTCCCGATGCCTTGTATTAACACTCATTGTTTTCTCCTAGTACCATGGTCCTGCCTGCCTACCATCTGCCTGCGGACTCTTACGGTATCCTATGGACCATCTGGTTCTTCTCTGGTTCCCAGGTCCTCTCGACCCTTTCCCACTGTTTCACTATTCCTCTTGGGTCTGGCCCTCTGATCTTGGAACTGTTTCACTTGAGCTTCCTTGCTTGTGCCGGGACAATCCCTGTTAAGGGGTTCGCTCGCTGGTTCTCCCTTGGAAGAATTTGGTGTTTCGGTCCAGGGGGTTCTCCCTAGTGGGTTCTCTTGTTTGTTATCCTAAATAAAATCTTGCAATTTATCTGACATCCTTGTCCAGCTGGTTCCTAGGCTTCAGCTTCCACAGAGTCCTCTGTGGTCCAGTGGGTTCACTATCCTCATTCCGCCTGCCTTGGCGTGACATATTTTTTTTCTCATTAATGTACACTCTGCACTCCATCTTGACTGAAAAAAAACAGAAATGTAGAAATTTTTGCAAATTTATTAAAAAGAAAAACTGAAATATCAAATGGTTATAAGTATTCAGACCCTTTGCTCAGACACTCATATTTAAGTCACATGCTGTCCATTTACTTGTGATCCTCCCTGAGATGGCTCTACTCCTTCAATGGAGTCCAGCTGTGTTTTACTAAACTGATAGGACTTGATTTGTAAAGGCACATACCTGTCTAAATTAGACCTCGCAGCTCGCAGTGCATGTCAGACAAAATGAGAATCATGAGGTCAAAGGAACTGGCAACGGAGCTCAGAGACAGAAATGTGGCAAGGCTAAGATCTGGCCAAGGTTACAAAAGAATTTCTACAGTACTCAAGGTTCCTAAAAGCACAGTGGCCTCCATAATCCTTAAATGGAAGAAGTTTGGGACTACCAGAAGTCTTCCTAGATCTGGCCATCCAGCCAAACTGAGCAATCGTGGGAGAAGAGCCTTGGGGAGAGAGGTAAAGAAGAACCCCAAGATCACTGTGGCTGAGCTCCACAGATGCAGTAGGGAGATGGGAGAAAGCTCCACAAAGTCAACTATCACTGCAACCCTCTACCAGTCGGACCTTTATGGCAGAGAGGCCTGATGGAAGCCTCTCCTCAGTGCCAGACATATGAAAGTCAGCATAGAGTTTGCTAAAAAACACATGAAGGACTCCCAGACTATGAGAAGTAAGATTCTCTGGTCTGATGAGAGGAAGATAGAACTTTTTGGTGATAATTCTAAGTGGCATGTGTGGGAAAACCAGGCACTGCTCATCACCTGCCCAATACAATCCCAACAGTGAAACATGGGGTGGCAGCATCATGCTATGGTGTGTTTTTCAGCTGCAGGGACACGATGACTGGTTGAAATTTAAGGAAACATGAATGCGACCAAGTACAGAGATATCCTGAATGAAAACCTTCCTCCTGAGTGTTCTGGACCTTAGACCTGGCCGAAGGTTCACCTTCCAACAAAACAATGACCCTAAGCACACATGTAAAATAGCAAAGGAGTGGCTTCAGAACAACTCTGTGACCATTCTTGACTGACCCAGCCAGAGCCCTAACCTAAACCCAATTAAACATCTCTGGAGAGACCTGAAAATGGAACTGAAGGAACTGTAGAGGATCTGCAAGGAAGAATGGCAGAGGATCCCCAAATCCAGGTGCGAAAAACTTGTTGCATCATTTCCAAGAAGACTCATGGCTAAATACTTATGATCATGTGATATTTCAGTTTTTCTTTTTTAATAAATTTGCAAAAAATTCTATATTTCTGTTTTTTTTCAGTCAAGATGGGGTGCACAGTGTACATTAATGCGAAAAAAAATGAACTTTTTTGAATTTACCAAATGGCAGCAATGAAACCAAGAGTGAAAAATTTAAAGGGGTCTGAATACTTTCCGCACCCACTGTAAGTATACAGCTGTGAGCTGATATTAATAGCCTGGGAAGCTCCATGTTTAAAATCCCCTTCTCAGACTATAAACATCAGCCCCCAGCTATCCGCTTTCCCTATGCTGGTTAACAAACTTTTAGGGGATCCCTCGCCATTTTGTTCTATGATTTATTAATTACCGTATATGCATGAACATTAAACTGCACATACTGTATTAATTATATATGTCACTCACATATTTGTAGCTATCTATTCTCTGTATATATCTATTCTTTTCTATTCTACTCTGATGTGTTACACTGAGAATTTACAGTACTCGGCTGAAGAAACGTCGGATTTCCTATGACATGGGTGCATAAAAATGGGATGGCACACACATGGTCCGAGTGCCGTGCAATTTTTTTCTCGCACCCATTGATGAGTTCCAGAAACTTGATCTCATGAACAGTGCCTGCTGAGAGTCCCCAGTAACAGTGTTAACATAATTCCCCTAATAGTGTGAAATTGTCAGTATGAGCAAAGGCAGTCAGAGAAATCTAAAAGTAAACTTCTGTTCTGTGGTTTTAACTATACTTCACCCCCCAAAGCCCATGTAGTGAAAAAGTAGCAGGAGATAACATGATCTGGAAGAAAATAGCCACGTTCCACATAGTACATATTGTGATAATAAATCAATATTTATTTCTAAAGATAAAAAAAAAGCTTCGATGTTGATGTATTTTTTTTCAAATGATTTGGCGTCTTGCTGATCAATCAGAAGGGACACGGTCATTGTCCTTGTAATAGTTTCACAATTTAGATGAGAGTTCATTGATTCATCGTGCGCAAATGTGTATGACATAACTCCTGAAAAAATAAGGCATCCTAACAAACATAGCAGATTGTTTGCATACATCTTCATCACTTGCTTGGCTAAGTTGTCACGTAGTCATTTGCAGCGAAGGACTCCAATGTGGCATCATTATAGAATGATAAGCCGCTTCACTGACTGACACACTGCTTTCTTTAATAATTTGATAGTTAAAAAAACTTTACATTAACAACTCATCATCTTCACATATTTACTGCGCCTCCCTTTTCTTTACTTATAGTTTATACTTTGTTGCCTAGGGCATTTAAAAAGAACGTCTCCAGTATTTCATTTTAGTTTCACTGACAATAATTAAGTCTGTAGAAGAAAAACAATGTATTCGCATATTATATGCATTTATTTCCTAGAGAAAGAGGAAGGGATGACTGAAGATGCTACTTATTCTTGCTGCATTGCTGGTGTAGATAGTGCAGCAAGGTGTGTGCCTTACAGGCAATTGTCAATACGCTAATGTATTCTCTGGAATAAGATTATTTTTCCGTCCTGAAAGACTGCGAGTGGAAGGAGTGCTGCACACATCCCTTGTCAATGCTGCTGTACTGCTTGATCAAGGTCTCTAGATACAATAGAGAAGTCCTCTAAGGCTACTTTCACACATCAGGTTTTCGGCGTCAGGCGCGTTCCGGCGTCGTGCCGGAGCGCCGGATCCGGCAAATGTTTAGTAAAACCGGATGTGACGGATCCGGTTTTCTGCCGAATCCGTCTTCCGCTTGACAGCCAAAACCGGATCTGTCTCATCCGGTTCATCCGGTTTTCGATCCGTTTTTCGACGGATTACGCCGGATCCGGTTTTTAAAATCGCCCCTTGTGGCCTTCCGAAAGGGATTGGCTACTGAAAAACTATATATAGCGTGTTCCTACAGCCCTTCTTTGACAGGTTGTAGAGGAGAAAGTGCAGGTTGGAGAGAAGAGCAAGTTACTGGCGAAGATGGATGTTGTGATTGGAAATATTTTGAAGAATTTGGCGGATTTTACAGCGGAGGTGAATCGTTTGAGGGTGATTGTTCTGGAGAAGGAGAGAGCGAGACAGCAGAGCATCAGGCATCGTAGACGACGTTTGTGGATCCACCCCATCACAGCCAAGAGAATGACGCGTGGGGTCTATTCTACACTCTGCATGGACCTTCGACGAAACCCGGATAAATTTTTGGGATATGTTCGGATGAAAATGGAGAATTTTGATTACTTGGTGGAGCGCATTGCACACCTCATAAGAAAATCGGACACCTATTGCCGCTTCTCTGTTTCACCCGCAGAGCGTCTGATGGTGACTTTAAGGTAAGCCACATTTATTGGATATGCTCGCATCAGAGCACACTTTCACTGCAATCTTGTTGGTGGTAGTTTGCATCTCCAAGTGTTAGAGCTGACTTTTGGTATGTAATGCTGTGATTTTAAACTAATTGATTGTTTTTTAATTCCCCACAGATTTCTTGCAACTGGAGAATCCCTTTCGTCACTGCATTTCCACTACAGACTCGGGATTTCCACCATATCTGGAATAGTGAAGTACACATGCCGTGCACTGTGGGACTCCTTAGCTGAAGAGTTTTTACCAGAGCCCACAACAGAGAGGTGGAGTGAAATTTCAGAAAAGTTTCAACAGATATGTCAGTTTCCAAACTGCTTGGGCGCTGTGGATGGGAAACATATCCGCATTGTAAAGCCAGCCGGATCGGGATTGGAATACTGTATTTCAATTACAAGAAATGTTTTTCAATTGTCCTCATGGCCATCGCTGACGCGGAATACAAATTTATTGCTGTTGATATTGGGGCCTATGGCCGCTCCAATGACTCTCAAGTTTTCAAACTGTCTGCCATGGGGCGTAAACTGTATGGAAACACCTTCCAGTTCCCACCCCCTAGACCTCTGCCGCAAACATCTGGCCCACCTATGCCATTTGTCTGTGTAGGGGATGAAGCCTTCCAGCTGTCAGAACACCTTTTGAAACCGTACGGTAGCAGAGGATTGTCAAGAACAAAACGCATTTTTAATTACCGCCTCACAAGAGCAAGAAGAATGGTTGAATGTACCTTTGGTATTCTGACAGCCAAATGGCGGGTCCTATTGACTGCGATCAACCTCAAGACAGAAACTGTGGACGAGGTGATCAAAGCTTGCGTGGTACTCCACAATTTTGTTATCTGCAAGGAACCCATTTCCATTGAGGACACCTCTGAAGAAACCACCTTGCAAGATTACCATGACATTACCACTAGAAGTTCTGTGACGGTTTCAGTAATGAGGGACAATTTTGCACTGTACTTTATGTCACCTCAAAGCAGAGTACACTGGCAGGATGACAGAGTGTGAAAGATTTGTGCCCTTAACGAAACTTGTGTACCTTCTGTACCAACATTATATACCTTTGCCAAACAAAGTTGGCTATCTTGTCATGGTCTTACTATTTTTACCTTTAGGCCACAGGTGTGTACCTGGTTGTGTTTTATGCAAAGTATTTCACCTTTTAACAAAAGTTGTGTACATTGTTAGGAAATCACCAACAATAAACACAACTTTTTAGGTGAAATACTTTGCTTCAAACACAACCAGGAACACAACTGTGGCAAAAAGCTAAAATTTACCCACAGTTATATACCTGGTTTTGAATACCTTTTTACCTTTGAAATACCCTGTATTTAACCTTTTTTTTAAACATAGTTTGCCGCAGAAAGAAATGACAGACAACCATTGTAAAACGATAATTTAACTTTTATTTAAAATATTTTTTTTTTGTAAAATGTTTTTAAAGTGAAAAAAACTTTTTTAATAAATGTTTTAAACCAAATGACCATTTTTATTAAAAAACACATTATAAATCTGTGTAGTGTGGGGTGGAAATACTGCCGGAGGGGCTGCGGGACACTTCGACACTGGGAGTGTGGAGAGAGGACTGGGATCGTGGTGGGGAAGGAACAGTTAGAGGTGAAGGTGTGGAAAAAGCTACAGAATGGGTGGACATGTGGGAGGCAGAAGAGGTGGTGGGCGGTGGAGTGGAGGGTTGGGCAGGGACTGTAGGAGCAGATGATGTTGATGGAAAGTTGTATGGGGAAGGAGTTTGGTACGGGGCAGGTTGCTGGAAGTGGGGAGGTTGCTGGTACTGGGGAGGTTGCTGGTACTGGGGAGGTTGCTGGTACTGGGGAGGTGGCTGGTATGTAATAGGAGGGGGAGGATGGAAAGTGGCTGGAGGGGGTGCAGGTGGAGGAACTACTGGGGTGGGAGGAGGAGGTTGGGAGGTAACGTGCTGTAGAGCACCGTGGCACGAATGCATTACATGCATCTGCTGGGTAGGAGAGAGCGTTGCCATGCGCTCCACAACAGACCTGAAAAAGGTGTGGTTTGGCGAAGATCTTGCTTCTGAATGCATGGTTTGCAGAAGTGTCTTCACCTCCAGAATGCTGGAGTTGATCTGCTGAAAGCCTGCGGAGATTTGCTCTGACAAGACTTTTAGACAGTTCTGGAAAGATGCATTCAGATGCAAGAACTCTGGCGCATAAGTCTTTTCCTGACCCCTCTGCCGCTGCCGCCCAGTACCCGCAGGTGTACTAGAGGTGGCAGGGGCAGAAGGGTGGGGTAAAGGGAAAGCGATCTCCTCACCAGCAGCTTCATGTAATGTAGGCGGCCACGATGCTCCTGTGCTGGTGGATGGGACAGATGGGTCGAATGTGTGGGAAGGCTGGGAAGGTGCAGATGTACCGGGGCGGTCGAAGTGTCCCTCGGTGCCGGTCTCCTCAGGGATCGCCTCAGAAGGGTCCAATCGTGCAGGCTCCCGAGTGCTGCTCACCGTGCTGTGGAATAAAGAGAAAAAAAACAATTAAAATAGTGACATGGCATGGCCCTGGCTGAAAAAAAATTGTTACATCTAAACATTTTTTTTCACATGTGGTGTGTAATATTTACCTTCTGGTGACCATTGTATCCCGGAGGAACGACAGGGCTCGTGCGTACTTGTACTTGCTCCTGCGTCCTCCAGATCCACTCGGGGCTCGCATCTCTTTATTGAACTCCTTCTTGAAACGATCCCTCACAGACCGCCACCGCTTCACAATTCTGTCCCCTGAAACGAGAAAGGACAAAGTGGTTAGTATACAACATCAGTGTTTCCCAAACTCCAGTCCTCATGGTCCCCAGGGGTCATGTTTTCAGGATTTCCATAGTAAATAGAAATCCTGAACACATGATCCGTGGGGACCACGAGGACACTGGTTTACATCAAGCAACCGGTACTGTATATACTTACGCTCTTTAATCTGGGCCCGAGCATCGAGGTCCTCCCAGCGGGCCACAAGGAGCGAACAGATTTCCTCCCAGAGTCGTCAGGTAACGATCAGGTCAGCATGGCGGCGGTCAGCCATATTCCATAGCGGCTCCCTTTCTCTGACGAGATCGATGAGGTGGTCCACATCTATTCCTCCATCCTCACCGTCTGAGTCGGGAGCACGCTGTGAAGGCTGTTAAAATAAAAGATAAAAATAGCAAAATTAGTCACCACACTTAAGACATGAAATAAAAAGTGTACCAAAATTTAACTTAAATATTATACTTACACGTTGGTGACCGCCGCGTTGCTGTCGCCGACGACCCAGGGAGGCACTGCGAGGACCTCTTGGCTGAGCACCAGATTGGGAAGACTAGAGAAGAAAAGAAAAAAATTTATGTGTTTGGATGTAGGCATTTGTTTGCTGTGTGTGGTCTGCAGAACATTGTTATCTATGTGTTGTGTGTAGTGTGATGTTGTGTTTCTGCGTTTGATGCAAAAAACGTACCAATTGTGAGCCCACTACAGGTGTCTGTCCACCCCTTCCTTCTTCTTCTGGGAGCTCCTCTTCAGCTTGTGAATCCTGTTTTGAAATAAAAGGCAATGAATATACATATTCCAGAGATGATGGATTTTGGAAATAAAACCGTCAAACGCTGACGATGCAAGGGAGGGCTCCCAGAAGAAGATGTGCTGTCCTCTTGCTGGCCAGACTCCATGGCTGTGGGTGGTGCTGTTGCTGCTGCCAGTGCTGCCAGTGCTGCCACTGCTGCTGCTGCTGAATCTCTTGGGCGGCTGTTGAATAAAGAGAAACAAAGGGCCAATGAATATCTTGATATTCCATGGCCCTAGTTTTGAGGAATGGGGGATTTGATAATTACCTTCTCTCATCTGCTGCTGGACTCCCCTCCCGTTGTTCAGCATGCTGCTCCATTTGAGGTGATGGTGGTGGTTCTGATGGTGCTGCAGTGGTCTCCTGCCTTCTCCTGCGCCTGGTTGCTGTTTTGGGTGGCATGTTGGGTGTGGCTGAGGGTCCCACTGTCATGCTTTTATATATGTGGCTTGTGGGCAGAGCTACTGAGCATGCTCAGACCCAAAAAACCGGATCCGGCGCTCATAGGCTTTCATTGTGTGAAAAAGCCGGATCCGGTGTGTCCGGCTTTTTCGCCGGAGACAAAAAACGTTACAGTAGCCGTTTTTTCCAGACGCCGGATTTCGACAGATTGCCGGATCTGGCGAAAACCGGATGAAACGCATGGCCATCCGGCCCGATCCGGCGCTAATGCAATTCAATGGGGGGGAAACCGGATCCGGCATTGCATTTCGCCGGATCCGGTTTTTGTCAAAAGTGCCGGATCGCGCCTGACGGCGAAAACCTGATGTGTGAAAGAGGCCTAAGATGATTCTGCCCTAGTCTACACAGAAAAGCTGTAAAGTGAGCTGCAGAAAACCGGAAATATTAGCTAGCATATTGTGTGTGTACAAGTGGCAGGTTTTACATCAAATTGTTTAAGATAATAAAAAATCAGGCAAATGGAGAATTAAGTAGTATTGTAACATCTGTGCCAGATTCGGCTTCGGCCGCTAGGCAGTGCCAGACCATTGTTGCACGTGAAGCTTGATAGCATCAGTCCTGTTTTGTGTGTGCTTCCATGTTTTGTCCTGATTATTCCTGTTCTTTGACCTCAGCTTGATATTTGACTACCTGCTTGTTTTATGACTCTGTTCCCGACGTGACCTCTTGGCTTTGACCCTGCTTGACGACCATTTCTACCCCTGGTTTGCATTTCCGAATGGCAGCCCTTCCATGGTGTCAATCCCCTGGATCCTGTGGTAAAGTCAGATCTGTATGGGGCTAAAGGGTATCGGGGTTCCTCAGGAATCTGCCAAACGGAATGGCTTGTGACAAGTCTGTCCAAGGTAGCCTTTTGAGCCAGTGGCCTTAGGCAGGATGTGACAAATATTTTATATGCTGATTATAAAATTACTTTCAGGGTAAATGTTCTGACCAAACATTAAAATACTATTTAGACTCATTTTATATCTCCAATCACTCCGAAAAACAGGTCAACTCCAACTTCCACAAGACAAGGCAGACTGCCTGCACAGTGAGGTGGTAAGTTACATCTCGTATTATATTTTTTGTAGCAAGAAGAGGTGTGGAGCTGCATTCACATGCACACTGCTTACTACTGCTGTATAATGTCACCTGTGCTGCAGCTACTTCTTTCTGTGTGATGAGTAAGGAAAGTAGAGAGAGAATGCATCTCTATGAGATAACTTGTTTAGCTGAGAGATCATAGCAGTATTTTAACTCATCAGCTCAGAGTCAATTGCAAATTAGAAGTAGAGCCTGCAGAAGGGAAACAAGCTGAGATGCAGGATACAAGTCAGATAATGGTCGGAAATTGCATTATTCTTCAGGTGTACACACAACAGCTTAACAACTTATTCTGAAAAATTACTTGAAAGTACATTTAACCTTTAAAGGGAATCAGCCAGCAGTTTTGACCCTGTATGACAAACTCATTTACACATATAATTAAATATAACTCTTTGTTATCGGTTTTAGCTGTAGCACAAATGTGAGAGACCAGTAGACGAGTCTAATTAAGCTTACGTTCAATGCAAACCTGGAGGCCATCGTTACATGCCCGGCTGCCATTACAACCAATTTGTGAGGATCAAGGCGCTCCGAGTAGATCTAGTAGGGTCCTAACCCGGCTGCTACATTCAATAGCAACCTGAGCACATAAGGTAATTAACAGGGAAGGAAGATCCCGCTATCACCATAACCCCCTCCGCCTGCAATGTGAATGTAAAGTATCAATGGTAATAAAGACAGATCTGAAGAACTCGGCACTCCGTAAATATATTTAGGTGATATTATTTTCTTTATTTTCAATCCAATATGGAGATTGTATCGATCAATAGCTCAGACCTTCTTCAGGTACACAGTGTGCATTTCATAGAGGCTTGTATGACAGAGAAGAACGATTAGAAATATGGTGTGACTGCAGTGGAGATGCACCTCACCACTGTGGTCATGCTTTGCATTTAGGAGAGGCATGTATGAGGCATGAGGCATGTATGAGGCTTCAGAGCTTTAGATCTGCCATTACAACCATTGACCATGAAGTCAAATTGCAGTGGGGGAGGGGTGTGTGGCTATTGGTGACAGAGGGATCTTCTATTTTTGTTAATGCTTGGTTTGCTATTGAAATCTGCATGTAAGAGTTTAAATGGTGGGGATCAGTAGTTGGTCAGTTGCACTGAGAGCCTGGGTGTATATTAGAGCTGGCATTGTCTGCAGATGACGTAGACCTCAGTTCCTAAGCCTGTGCCAGGTGAGCACCCTAATTGTACATGAAGTTTACGTGTCATAGCCTTGCTGCTGAGCTGTATATATATATATATTTACAGTATATACAGTATATATGTATATTTATTATACACACTACACAAGCCAGTAAAAGCTACATCTAGTGGTGGCTGAAGACCGTCATATTGTCTTTGCAACTTAGTAGAGAAGATGTCCAGCAACAGATCCGGAGAAGTACTGTAAGTGTTAAAAACAACTATTTATTTCAAAAAATTATTACATTTTTTTTTCCAAATTTTTTTGGGTATATATTAGTAAAAATTGTATAGCCCTGGGAATGCATCAGACTTACGCGTTTCAAACTACTTGTCCTTAGGCGTCATAGTATGCATAGTATGCCTAAGAACAAGTAGTTCGAAACGTGTCAGTGTGGTCCATTCCCAGGGATATGCAATTTTTACTAATAAATGCAAAAACATTTTGTTAACATTTTTTTAATCATTTTTTGAAATAAATAGTTATTTTTAACACTTACCTTTCCAAATCTGTTGCTGGACATCTTCCCTACCAAGATGTCTTCATTTTCTGCTACTGACACAGGCCTTCATGTTTCTGCACTACCGGAGGACTTCAGTTTATGGGTGAGCTGGATAACCATTTTTTGTATGTTTTTTTTTGTATGTGGCCATGTACATTTATCTATGCAGGTGATTTGGAGCTTTGTATAAGAAAACAGTATTCTGACTGCTATTGAGGCATATCCAGAAATCTGTCAGCAATGAATTTTGGCCTTAAAAAAGACATCAGGATAAAAGTTAAAATAAGTGTTTCTCCTACTGCAGCCCATCATTTTAAGATATCAGTGGTAGCAATACTAGTCCTGAATCCTCAATAATGCCCTCGGATGGTGTAATATACAGGTGTTTCTCACAAAGCTAGAATATAATTAAAAAGTAAATTTATTTTAGTTCTTCTAAACAAAAAGTGAATCTCACATATTATATGAAGTCATTACAAACAGAGTGATCTATTCCAAGTTTATATTTCTGTTAATGTTGTTACAGCCAATGAAAACCAGTAAGTCATTATCTCAGTAAATTAGAATACTTAATAACACCAGCTTGAAAATTTTAAAATCCGAAATGTTGGCCTACTGAAATGTATGTTCAGTAAATGCACTCATTACTTGGTCGTGGCTCCTTTTGCATCAGTTAATGCATTAATGGAGACTATCAGACTGTGGCACTGCTGAGGTGTTATGGAAGCCCAGGTTGCTTTGATATCAGCCTTCAGCTCATCTGCATTGTTGGGTCTGGTGTCTCTCATCTTCCTCTTGACATTACCCCATAGATTCTCTATGGAGTTAAGGTCAGGCGAGTTTGCTGGCCAATCAAGCACAGTGATACTGTTGTTTATAAACCAGGTATTGGTACTTTTGACAGTGTGGACAGGTGCCAAGTCCTGCTGGAGAATAAAATTTCCTTCTCCAAAAAGCTTGTCGGCAGAGGGAAGCATGAAGTACTGTAAAATTTCCTGGTAGACAGCTGCGCTGACTTTTGTCTTGATAAAACACAGTGGACCTACACCAGCAGATGACATGGCTCCCCAAACCATCACTGATTGTGGAAACTTCACACTAGACCTCAAGGAGCTTGGATTTTGTGCCTCTCCACTCTTCCTCCAGACTCTGGCAACTTGATTTCCAAATGAAATGCAAAATGTACTTTCATTTGAAAACAACACCTTGGACCACTGAGCAACAGTCCAGTTCTTTTTCTCCTTAGCTCAGGTAAGACACTTCTGGCGTTGTCTATTGATCATGACTCGTGAGTGGTTGGACTGAAGAAATGCTACACTTGTAGCCCATGTCCTGGATACGTCTGTGTGTGGTGGCTCTTGAAGCAGTGACTGCAGCAGCCGTCCAATCCTTGTGAACCTCCCCGCCAATTTTTGAATTTCCTTTTCTTAACAATTCCTTCAAGGCTGCAGTTATCCCGGTGCTTGTGCACCTTTTTCTACCACACTTTTTCCTTCCACTCAACTTTCCACTAATATGCTTGGATACAGCACTCTGTGAACAGCCAGGTTCTTTAGCAATGACCTTTTGTGGCACCAGCATTGTGGAGTGTGTCAATGCCTGCTGTTATGAATGAGTCACCGTAGGAGGCAAAAACAGAAATACTAGCTAAGTCCTGAAAACCAGAGAAGTTGGCAGCTATCGGATTGCAGACCCCTGAACCTATCAACAACAACTAGCAGTAGCCGTGGGGGGTTCCTACGGTGCCCTAGATCCCTCGATCACAGCCGGAGAACTACATAGCCTAAAGACAGAAAGGGAAATCTAAACTGCCCCAGAGCAGACCCCAAAGCAATAGGCAGCCCCCAACATATAATGACGGTGAAGCAAGATGAAATAACACTCACACAGATAGAAAGATAGGCTGAGCAAACGATGGGGCCCAAGCTAAAGGCCCTTTTACATTTAGCGATGCACCAGCGATCCGACCAGCGATCCGACACGGTCAGGATCGCTGGTGCATCGCTAAATGATCGCTAGTGAGCTTTCATACAGAAAGACCTCACAGCGATGCAGCAGCGACGCAGCGCACGATACTTACCATTCACACACAGCGATCCTGACGTCCTCCCGCCCGCCTCCACGCGTCGCTCGTCGTCACAGCATGAAGTCTCAGCAGGAAGCGCCCGACGAGAAATGGAGCTGGACATTCTCGCGCGATCAGCGATGGACAGTGGGGGAGCCGGTCGCTGGTAAGTATCACACATAGCGATATCGCTAGCAATATCGCTATAACGTCACAAAACCAGTGACGTTTTAGCGATATTGCTAGCGATATCGCTTAGTGTAAAACCCCCTTTACTATATAGGACAGGATAGAAAAGCTGCTGTCTGTAATCTGCCAAAACCCTATCAAAACAAGAGCCAACAGCTGATAGGGAAAAAAGCCCTGGAGACGCTAGGCTTCAAAAAGACTATATCAGTACTCATGTATTTTCTGAAGACAGAGCAAAAAGGAAATCAGCACACCCCAGCAGGGAATGGTAGAAATCCAGAAAAACAAGGCAAAACAAAACCAAAACACAAATGCAAAAAACAGAGCAGAAAACTTAGCTTTTGAGGAGCAGGAATCAGACTGGTCTCCTAGAATCCCTCAGAGAGATCACCAGCAAGGCAGAAGGGTGTCGGCTGCCTTATATCCAGTCAGCAATTCCCGTCACCCAGTCATCATCATCCTGCCCAGATGCTTGGTAATCAGCCTCACTACCTTCCTTCCCCAGAAGAGGGAGTTCATCAGACCTCAATGGTGAAGGGGAAAATGAACTCACAACAGCCTGCCTTCTGGACATCTGTCAAGTCAGCAGTCTTCCCCATGATTGTGGAGCCTAATGAAACAGACTATGGGACCTTTTTAAACGCTTATGAAGCCTTCGCAGGTGTTTTATGTTAATTATTCTAATTTGCTGAGATAATGACTTTTTGGGTTTTCATTGACTGTAAACCATAATCAGCAACATTAACAGAAATTAACACTTGAAATAGATCACTCTGTAATGACTCGATATAATATATGAGTTTCACTTTTTATATTGAAAAACAGAAATAAATTAAAAAGATGAAAGAGGCCTGTAACTGACATCATAGGTAGACCACAACTATGAGAGTCAAAATGAGAAAACAAATTCAGAAAATCGCCTTGTCTGATTTGGCAAGATTTATTTTGCAAATTATGGTGGAAAATAAGTATTTGGTCATTAACAAAAGCTCATCTCAATATTTTGATATATATCCTTTGTTGGCAATGACAGAGATCAAACGTTCTCTGTAAGTCTTCACAAGGTTGTCACATACTGTTGGTGATTTGTTGGCCTATTCCAGCATGCAGATCTCCTCTAGAGCAGTGATGTTTTGTGCCTGTCGCTGGGTATCACGGACTTTCAAATCCCTCCAAAGGTTTCTATGGGGTTGAGATCTGGAGACTGGCTAGGCCACTCCAGGACCTTCATATCCTTCTTATGAAGCCACTCCTTCGTTGACCTGGAGGTGTGCTTGGGATCATTATCATGCTGAAAGAACCATCCAGGCTTCATCTTCAATGCCATTGCTGATGAAAGGAAGTTTGCACTCAAAATCTCACGATACATGGCCCCATTCATTCTTTCATGTACACGTATCAGGTGTCCTGGTCCCTTTGCAAAGCAACAGCCCCAAAGCATGATGCTGCCACCCCCATGCTTCACAGTAGGTATGGTGTTCTTTGGATACAACTTAGCATTCTGTCTCCTCCAAACACAATGAATTTTGTTTCTACCAAACAGTTCTACTTTGGTTTCATCAGACTATATGACATTCTCCCAATACTTTTCTGGATAATCCAAATGCTCTTTAGCAAACTTCAGATGGGCCCAGACATGTACTGGCTTAAGCAGGGGGACATGTCTGGCACTGCAGGATCTGAGTCCCAGGCAGCGAAGTGTGTTACTGATGGTAGTCTTTGATGCGGTGGTCCCAGCTCTATGGAGGTCATTCACTAGTTCCCCCATGTGGTTCTGGGATTTTTGCTCACCGTTCTTGTGATCCTTTTGACCCCATGGGGTGAGATCTTGCATGGAGCCCCAGATCTAGGGAGATTATCAATGGTCTTGTATATCTTGCATTTTCTTATTATTGCTCCCACAGATGGTTTCATCACACCAATCTGCTTGCCTATTGCAGATTCAGTCTCTCCAGCCTGGTGCAAGGCTACAATTTTGTTTCTGATGTCTTTTATACTGATAACAAGATCAAGCAGGTGCCATTGCTACAGGTACTATGTTCTCTATGTGTTTTACATGGATAAAATACATATAGTCTAATAGACTGTTAATATAGCTATTATATAGCATATAACTTTGTATGTAACCCCCATCTCATGTACAGCACCATGGAATTAATGGCGCTATAAAACTAAATAATAATAATATAGCTGAATGTCTGCAAAAAAAGGAGACAAATCCTATTTTGAACTGAATTAAAACCTCACATTCACATCTATGGCTTCATGAAAAAAAATCAGGCAGCACCCTGATGGCAACCTAAATACCGTCTATACTCGTGTATAAGCTGACATTTTCAGCCCATTTTTGGGGCTGAAAGTCCCCCTCTCGGCTTATACACTATGTCATATACCTGGGGGTCGGCGGGGGAGGGGGAGCGGGGGTGTCAGAGATCATACTTACCTCCCCTGGTGTGGTCTCTGCAGCCCCCCTGCTTCTCCACGGTCTCCCTTTCTGCCTTCAGCGGTCACATGGTACCGCTCATTAAACTCATGAATATGCACATATTCATGAGTGTAATGAGCGGTACCACGTGACCGCTGAAGGCAGGAAGTGAGACCGTGGAGAAGCAGTTGGAGGTAAGTATAGCGATATTCACCTGTCCGGGGTGTCCATCACTGCTCACCGCTGTCTGTTGCATCCTCTGTCTGTGACGTTTAGGCAGCAGGGGGTGCGGTGATGTGGTTAGTGCGCGCCGTGCCCTCTGCTGCCTGAACGTCACTGACAGACGACATGGCAAACAGCGATGAGCAGCGATAGCCCCCAGACAGGTGAGGTCCTGAGCAGGAGAGGTGAGTATGGCATTTTTTTGCAGCAGCAGCATATGGGGGCATAATATATGGAGCATTTTATGGGGGCAGCATATGGGGGCATATTTTATGGAGCAGCATATGGGGGCATATTCTATGGAGCAGCATATGGGGCATATCTTAAGGGGGCAGCATATGGGGGCATATCCTATGGGGCAGCATATGGGGGCAAATCCTATGGGGCAGCATATGGGGACATATCCTATGGAGCAGCATATGGGGGCATCTTCTATGGAGCAGCATATGGGGGCATAGTCTATGGGGCAGAATATGGCGGCATAGTCTATGGGGCAGCATATGGGGGCAGCATATGGGGGCATAGTCTGTGGGGCAGCATATAGGGGCATAGTCTATGGGGCAGCATATGGGGGCATATTCTATGGAGCAGCATATGGGGGCATATTCTATGGGACAGCATATGGGGCAGCATATGGGGCATATTCTATGGGGCAGCATATGGGGGCATATCCTATGGGGCAGCATATGGGGACATATCCTATGGAGCAGCATATGGGGGCATCTTCTATGGAGCAGCATATGGGGGCATAGTCTATGGGGCAGAATATGGCGGCATAGTCTATGGGGCAGCATATGGGGGCAGCATATGGGGGCATAGTCTGTGGGGCAGCATATAGGGGCATAGTCTATGGGGCAGCATATGGGGGCATATTCTATGGAGCAGCATATGGGAGCATATTCTATGGGGCAGCATATGGGGGCATATTCTATGGGGCAGCATATGGGGGCATATTTTATGGAGCAGCATATGGGTGCATAGTCTATGGAGCATCTTATGGGGGCTTAATCTATGGAGCATCTTCTAGGGGTACAATCTATGGAGCATCTTATGGGGCATAATCTATGGAGCATTTTATGGGGGAATAATCTATGGAGCATCTTACGGAGCATCTTATGGGGGCATAATCTATGGAGCATCTTATGGAGCCATAACCTTTATGGAGCATTATATGGGGCATATTATTCTATAGAGCATCTTGTGGGGGCATTATTAACCTTTGTGCAGCATTATATGGGGTGTATTTTGTATGGAGCATCTTATGGGGCCATCATGAACTGTATGAAGCATTATATGGGGTGTATTTTGTATGGAGCATCTTATGGGGCCATCATGAACTGTATGGAGCATTATATGGGGTGTATTTTGTATGGAGCATCTTATGGGGCTATCATGAACTGTATGGAGCATTACATAGGGCTCCTGATTCAATATGGATATTCAAAAACATTTAACCTACTGATGTCTCAATTAATTTTCCTTTTATTGGTATCTATTTTTATCTTTGAAATTTACCAGTAGCTGCTGCATTTTCCACCCTAGGCTTATACGCGAGTCAATAAGTTTTCCAAGTTTTTTGTGGCAAAATTAGGGGGTCGGCTTATAAACGGGTCGGCTTATACACGAGTATATACAGTACATCTTACTGCTGTCTATTTTCAGACAGTTTGCCAGGAGGAGCTAAAAAACCTTCATCAGTCTTTTTGCATACGAAAAAAGCTCATGAAACACTATTGTTAAAAATGAACACTGACCAAATGCTGATGAATATCTCATTCAGCACACTGTCTGGTCCTCTTTTCACATACAAGATCAAAATGAATGTCTGAATGAGGACCTAATTTTTGCAATGGATTTTAAAAAAGAGCAGCTTGTACATGTAGTAATACAATCAGCAAGAGGGAAAAAAAATCCATCTCTACATGTAGTAAAGGAACGAGGAATCTCAGGTCTCCGGTGCTTCACTTGATACATTCCCTCAATAATTTATGACCCACAGAGTACAATAAGAATCAATAATTCATGGACAATAATATGTTATATATACACTTTTAAACTGACAGTTTGTTTTAATGCAGGAAATATTTTCATAGACGGTATCTGATTTTGTGGAATGAAACCTAAACTGTGTTTATGTTCTACAAACATAAAGGTCTTCAGCCCTATACATTGAGTACACAGCAGCCCCATATTGCCACGCCAGTAAAATATAAATGAAGCCAATGTCTCATGAAATTATTATTGGTTTTAAGCTGACCTTCTGCCTATCTATTAAACTAGGTAAGAACCTAGATGGGACCTAAGACATAAGCAAATATACACCCAGTGTAATAGTTTAATGTCAGAACAATACGCTGTTTATATCTCAGTCCGTTTCATCTAGGACTGCTGCCGGGAGATGATGATAGAGAAGAATACAGGCAGTTTCATTCATTTAGTCTCATAATGCTGGGAATGGCAAGGTGGAGCCACTTCAAAGGCTTTAAATGCTCACTACAGAATGGGACTTGACGAATGCTGTTGCAGCTTGTGCCTGCGTCTTTGAACTTCAAGTTTTATTACAGGGGTATTGTTTAAGATTTCCAATACAAAGATGAAGCTATGCAGAGTTATGAGAAATTGACTCTTTAGGTTTGAACAGAAACTAAGTCTAGGACGTGATTCAGGATGGGCATGTGTCTTGTGCTATGTAATCCTAGTACAGAAGCTTTGATTGTTCATAAGTAATGCAGGTTGTGGAGTCATTATTTCCATTACTAATAATCACGATTACTTCACATATCCAGTGGCCTGGACAATAAAAACTTTTTGTGTATGTGTCATAGATTCTTCCATAAACTCATCATAGTGACTGCGTTCACATTAATATTCTCGGGATCTTATACACAAAGCATTAACTTCTAGAAAAGGTGAAGTTTTAAAGTCTTGATTTCCTCTCTTGACTTCATTATTGGACTACATTACATTAAGTGGTTCTCTGAGGAGCTAGCAAAGCCTTTTTGTATTAAAATCAACAAAATAGTTCTTCTAAAAGAAAACAAAAAAGATGAAAAAAGGGCCCGTACACCTTCAGGTCTCATTCCGATGTCCCATTTTTGCGTACAAGTGCTATGCATGGTTTTCACAGATAGCACTCTTACCTGTGATAGTCAATGAGACCGTTCACATGTCTGTGATTTTTGATGGACCAACAGGTTCCCTAAAAATTGCGGAGACATGTCCGTTTTTTGATCTGAGGGTCAGATCAAAATCGGAAATGCAAGTCTATGGATCCGTGAAAATCAGACCAAGCTCAGTTGCCATCGGACTGTCACATAGGCAAAGGTGGAGAAACTGTTTTTTTTCTTAGTAGGAGAAAAATAGCTGACACTCGGCCCCCCACACTATGATCAAACTCTGATCAAAATAATTTGTCCGTTTTTCTCATACGTGAGAGAAACTGATGTCTGAACGAGGCCTTAATATTAAATAAATTCACAGATGCACAATACGCTGCGTGGCCAATATACAAACATATACATACACTATGTACTAATTCTGTCCTGTTTTTACACAGTGTAAACTGTGATTAGATAGTGTAAAAATGTGCTAAATTGATCACAATTGTTTATGCTGCATCATAAATTTGGTGATAATTAGCATATGTTCACTCGTTGCATTTTTGCCATGTTTTTACGTGAGTTTTTTTGCAGCGTTTTTACTTGAGTTTATCAACCATTCATTTGAATGAATGAATGAATGAATGAAAAGTGATGCAAAATCGCTGAAAGAATTGACATGCTGCGTCTTGGCAAAAGCACAACAGGGCTCAAAATACTCATAAGAAAAAAAACAAGCGTGTGCATGAGATTATGCTGGTACAGTAAAACGCTGCATATTTTACACACCAAATACACTGCTTAAAATATGTTGCAAAAACGCCACGTATGATAATATTGTCATGGGGTTACTGCAACAGTGTGGAGCCAGAAGACTGCAGCGTCTGATTGCTCCTACACTCTGGCGCTGAGAAGCAGCACTTGTTCATTTTAAATGTGTTTATTTCTTCTGGCAGAACAGGGGCTAATCTGTCATGTCGGAAATGCCTTTGCTCACAGCTGAGCTCGGTTAGCCACTCCCTTTCCCTTTATAATCTGGGCTCTGTTACAAATCCTTGTCAGAGCCTGCATTTGCTGCATAGCTAACGGTGGTGAGAGGAGTTCGTATGGGAAGGAGAGTTGAAGGAGTTATTAGTGACTGTTGTTTGGTTTGTACGCATGGTTATTCCATATCCTTCCCTGTTTTTGTTTATTCCATGCCCTGATGCATTCCTCTGTTATATGTGAGTGAATATTTTGTATGCCTGGAGTTTTCTATTAACCCTTGTTTGTGTTGCCTTGTTTGTCAGGTTAGTGTACTATAGTGCACAGTAGTGCCCCCTCTTTCGTGGGTGCTGGAAGAGAACAGTCGGAGGGCTAACTCAGGAGATAAGGCAAGGGCGGAGGCACCGGTATCTTCGCCATCTGAAGTATCCTGGGGAGCAGGGCGAGCTAAGGCGCCCTCTAGTGTTAGGGACAGGGAAGGAACCCCTGGTCCCAGGTCACCCAACAACTGTGTCATGACACATATCCTTACACTATCTAGTCACAATTTTATAGCAGTGTCACATTTTAGATCACATCTCTTTCACAATAAACCACAATCTTCACACAATGCCAAATCCCCTTATGGAGCAATAAGGGTCTAAGTATTGGAAAAAAGGTCTAAAACTTAATAATGATTTTAGAAGAAACTTCTGGTGCATAGTATGCCAACTAATAAGTGGTGTAAACCTAGACTAGTCAATCTAAAGATACACAACATTTTTCATCTAGTATGAGCCACTCTGATAAATTTGGCAAATTTTAAGTCTAGTCTAAATTGACACAGTTTTAGTGCATCTACCCCATTATTCATGTCTTGTATATGTAAGACTGTTTATGGCACTGGCGGACACTGACAGAAAGGGGTTACTGTACAGGAACAATATATGAGCCCTTTGCAGTCCAACAGCTCATCATATTGCACAATTCTACTTACTTTGAAGGTCAAGATAGACCTCCTTATCTTTTGAACTCATGTGCGGCTGCACAGGTTGCACCAATAATATGTCTGCCCCTGGTTTATGACTTGACTCTATTTATATGTGTGGTCCCAGTTGTTGTACCAGCATGACATTACAATTTGCAGTTTCTAGTCTATGCCACCACTTAATGTTTTACAGCTGCTGGAAAACAACAGGTTCCTACACTGCAATTGCTAAAATGGCCACTGGCCAATGTGATAAAACACTCCGGGATCGCCTTTGCTGGGGTCAAAGGTCATGTGCGTTCAGCAGGAAACTCAGGCGCAGAGCCGGGATCTGGGTATAACTGACACTGGGTCAGGTTTACTAACGGTGAAAGCAATGCATAAAGGAAATAAAACATAAAACACATCCAGTTGGAAGAATGTCTCAAGTGGGATACCACAGGGCTCTGTCCTGGGCCCTGTATTGTTCAACATCTTTATCAACGATTTAGATGAAGGAATTGAGGGTAAACTGATTAAATTTGCTGATGACACAAAGCTAGGAGGGATAGCTAATACTAGAGAAGTTAACAGTGTGATGCAGCAGCAAAAAAGGCAAATGCAATTCTAGGATGTATTAACAGAAGCATACAGTCTAGATCACGTGAAGTCATTATTTCCCTCTATTCCTCTTTGGTCAGACCTCATCTGGAATATTGTGTCCAGTTTTGGGCACCACATTTTAAAAAAGACATCAACAAACTGGAGCAAGTTTAGAAAAGAGCGACCAGAATGGTGACCAATCTGCAAACCCTGTCTTATGAGGAAAGGTTGCAGGATTTGGGATTGTTTAGTTTGCAAAAGAGAAGACTGAGAGGAGACTTAATAGCTGTCTACAAATATCTAAAGGGCCGTCACATTGTAGAAGGATCAACTTTATTCTCATTTGCACAAGGAAAGACTAGAAGCAATGGGATGAAACTGAATGGGAAAAATGCAGAATTGGTGACGTGTTTCTATTACACTTTTCCTCTGATTGTTCCACTCCTGGTTTTGGCCCAAAAATACTTATGTAAAATACTGACCAAAAACTGAATGTGTGAACGTGGCCAATGGGTAAGTGGTAGCTTATTGATTGGTGGGGGTTCGACTGCTGGGACCCACACCGATAGGCAGAATGTGGAATGGATCACCATGTTCTACTCGACCACTGATCCATTCATGACCTAAGTGGCTTTCTTCTGGAAGCCCCAAAGATGATGAATGGAACTTTGGTCAGACATCTAACCTGCTGCTTTATTTTAAAATGGTGATAAAAGTGAACTATTTGGGGTAAAAGTTCCTCATTATTTCGATTGGTGTGATTTCCATTTGTCGAAGTCCACCGATCAATAAGTTATCACCAATCTTCCGGATCAGTGATAACTTGTTTTTACCAAAAAACCCTTTAATACCTTAATTGTACATCCCAGTTATGGTGTGTGCACATTAGATGTGCAGGATCCTCCTGTATTTTACAGTCCACACTCCATTATAAAGGGAATAACGGCTAACAGGCATTTGCATAGTTGTAGTGTGGACCCCTAGAGTCAATTCCTCCTGTGGGCCCCGGACACCCAAGTCTGACCCTGTATATATGCGTTAAGATCGCATAACCATGATCTCTACAGCAGTACACATTCATTTGGTCATATATGTCTGTGCGCAGTTAGAGAAATCTCAGAACCAATTAATTCTGTGACAGGAGGTGGAGTCCAGGCATGATTTTAAGGAAAACAGGGATCGGGTATGTTGAAATTCAATATGTCCAACCATTCTTTACTACAGAATCTGCCATGGGGAGAGTCGGGACACCCCTACAAATGTTGGATGGTTTGCCAGTCCTGCCAAGGTTAGCTTTTTCACTCGAAAAACTGAAGGAAGGGTAAGTCTAACAGCTGAATAAGCGGGGTTTCCAAGAGAGAGACTGTAGAACAATTACCACGCATCAGTATTCAGAAATATTGTCAAGTGATTACGTGGCCGGTTCATACCTTAAGAAATGTTATTAAAAAAAGACACACTGGAATTGTATGCGGAAGTGTCATCAGAAGTGACAACTAAACAGAAATGTGTCAAATGCTGATGTTATTTCTTCTCTGGACGCTGGGAATAATATTCCTCAAACTTCCTGTTATTTTCACATCAGTATTCTCAGTAATTGATGGTAAAATCACAGTACTGTGGGACGGGGGGGGGGATCTCGAAAGCAAGTGGACAATTCCCAAACATTGCAGCCAGAGTAGAAGTCAAATATTACAATGATCATGACATTATAGGTCCTCCAAAGAATTCTTGCTTATAGCAATGGTCAGAAATGCATGTAATGGTTGAAATTGATATTTTTTAAAGCAAGAATACCCCTTAAAAGTATATTCACACGATGTCTTTTCTAGGTGGATTCTATCTGGAAACCACCTAAAAGAGTGCTGCAAAACCACTGCAAAAAGTGAACATAATGCACAGCAATGGAAAAGCAACATTGCTGCTCATATTCTCAGTCTATTTTTTACTTTTAATCACTTCAAGGATTGGAAATTGTGAGGTAGTTAAAAAAAGTAACATGTTCATTCTTTTTGTGGCTTCGTTTGGAAGATGTCCATTCTTTGTAGGTAAAAGCACAGGGAAAAGAGGCAAACTAAGGACTGGTGAAGGTACAAGGTCCTCTGCTTGCCCAGATGGAGTTGGTGAATGTATATGTGAACTTATATACATGTTTACATTTTAACATTAAAATGCTTTTTAACTTATTTATCCTTATATAGCATTGAGTCTGCAGACCTTTTTCACATGGCAATAAATGCTATTGAAAATCTACAATGATTCAGTTTTATCTATATTTACTGTGAATTTATAATGAATGCTGACTTATGCCTACAATTAGGATGTTTGATGTAAATATCCTTCAAAATGCCATATGTTCTGATTTATCTCCACTCCATAGAAAACATATAGATCAAGATAAAGCTCTAATTGCCTGCTATCATCCTTTGTCTCTGATGTCAACAAAAAGACACAATGCAATTTAATAAAATGCCCTGCTAAACACAGCCATTGTATCACACGTAAAAGGCCTGTCACACTAAGTAATATCGCTAGCAATATCGCTATAACGTCACTGTTTTTTGTGATGTTATAGCGATATTGCTAGCGATATCGCTATGTCTGATACTTACCACCGACGGCTCCCCTGCTGGTTATCGCTGATCACGCGAGAACGTCCTGGGCCGTTTCTTGTCGTCAGCTTCCTGCTGGGCTTCCTGCTGTGGAGATGAGCGACGCGTGGACGCGGGCGGGAGGACGTCAGGATCGCCTCGTCTGACAGGTAAGTAGCGACTCCCGACCCCTGCTATGTCGATGGTGAGATCTGCTAGTGTGGCAGCTCACTAGCGACCACTTAGCGATGCACCAGCGATCCTGACCGCGTCATATCGCTGGTCAGGATCGCTGGTGCATCGCTAAGTGTGACAGCACCTTTACTTTCTAAGCTACGTATAGCAGGATGTACAGTATTTTATGTGCAGGTTTTCAATGGTCAAATGTATTAGGCTATAAGTTGGAATAATGCACTTTAACTTACTAATAAACATACTACCCATGCCCATTTATCCTATAGAAAGGATGGGCAACACTCCACATAGTATACAAACATATTGATCATATAGTCCCTCAACTATATACTGTATATTTAGACCAGGAAGTGTTTCTCAAAGAAATTAGTAAAAAATATCATTTTTATTATCAATTCTTCACACCCCCCAGGAAGAAGCACTCACGAAACGCACGTCAAGGTTCGGAGGTTCATCGTGTCACTGAACATTGTATTTACACTGTGGACTGATGACTAAGTATGGAATGGACAAGGCAACTGTTAGGTGGATTCATAACTGGCTTAGTGATCGGACCCAAAGAGTGGTCGTAAATGGCTGCACATCCAGTTGGAAGAATGTCTCAAGTGGGGTACCACAGGGCTCTGTCCTGGGCCCTGTATTGTTCAACATCTTTATCAACGATTTAGATGAAGGAATTGAGGGTAAACTGATTAAATTTGCTGATGACACAAAGCTAGGAGGGATAGCTAATACTAGAGAAGAGAGAGAGAGGATTCAAAAAGATTTAAATAAACTGGAGAAGTGGGCAGCAACTAACAGAATGGTTTTTAACAGGGAGAAATGCAAAGTACTACATCTGGGCAATAAAAATGAAAAAAGCATATATAGAATGGGAGGAATAGGGCTAAGTGACAGCACATGTGAAAAAGACTTGGGTATACTAATAGATCACAGACTGAATATGAGTCAACAGTGTGATGCAGCAGCAAAAAAGGCAAATGCAATTCTAGGATGTATTAACAGAAGCATACAGTCTAGATCACGTGAAGTAATTATTTCCCTCTACTCCTCTTTAGTCAGACCTCATCTGGAATATTGTGTCCAATTTTGGGCACCACATTTTAAAAAAGACATCAACAAACTGGAGCAAGTTCAGAAAAGAGCGACCAGAATGGTGACCGGTCTGCAAACCCTGTCTTATGAGGAAAGGTTGCAGGATTTGGGAATGTTTAGTTTGCAAAAGAGAAGACTGAGAGGAGACTTAATAGCTGTCTACAAATATCTAAAGGGCTGTCACATTGTAGAAGGATCAACTTTATTCTCATTTGCACAAGGAAAGACTAGAAGCAATGGGATGAAGCTGAATGGGAGGAGACACAGATTAGATATTAGAAAAAACTTTTTGACAGTTAGAGTGATCAATGAGTGGAACAGGCTGCCACGAGAAGTGGTGAGTTCTCCTTCAATGGAAGTCTTCAAACAGAGGCTGGACAGACATCTAACTGGGATGATTTAGCGAATCCTGCTTTGAGCAGGGGGTTGGACCAGATGGCCCAGGAGGTCCCTTCCAACTCTACGATTCTATGATTCTATGACACAAGCCCAGGTAATAAGTATAGGACAGGGGATGTTCATTGTCTAAATTTTGATTTAATATCAGGGACGCAGAGATGGCAAAAGATATTATTTTGATTTCCATTGATGGCAAAACTGTGTTTTCCAGAAAATCTGTGCCTCTCTGTCATGCCTAGCATGAACACTGCACTTTTTTTATGCATGCGCACTTTGATATATGCAAGTCAAACCATTGTGTTCATTTTAAGTGCATTTGTATTAGAGCAATGGAATAGAGTTGAACCATATGTGTTTGTGCTCAGTGCAGGCATGACGAAATATTGACAGTAGTCAAATTGATATACTGATCAGTAGAGTTGAGCGAAACGGGTCGGTCAAATTCAAAAGTCGCCGACTTTAGCTAAAGTCGGGTTTCGCTGATCAAAACCCGACCATAGCGTGAGGTCGGCCATGAGGTCGCCGACTCACACGCCAAAGTCGCATTTCAAATAATGCTTTCAGCGCCTTTTCTCAGCCAAGGATGGAGGGCACACACTGTGGGCAATGCAATGACATGGGCAGTGGCCACCACCATCTTAGAGAAGGGCATTGAAGTGATTGGCTGGCTTTGTGTGGCGTCACAGTGGCTACAAAAGGCCGTGACCGCCAACCGCCATCTTACTTCTGTCGATCTTAGAATAGGGAGAGGTGCTGCTGCTGATTCTAAATAGGGAGAGCGTTAGGCAGGGAAGAAGAAAAAAATAGCTTCTGCTGATAGCGCTTTTCACTGTACAGTTAGTGTGCAGTGAAAGGGGAGGATTTTTGTTGTGTGCAGCAGCGCTGGTGGTGATTAGGCTGCCTTTTAAGGCTTCCTGATAGCTGCATTGCTGTGTGCACACTGCTGTTCAAACTGCTTTTATCAAAACACTCCAACTTTTATTATTTTGTTCTGGTCAGTTACCGAGCATTCATTTTTTCACACACCGTATAGCGGTGTACGCTCCTCACACACTACCGTGTACCGGCTAGTGTCACGGAGGAATACAAGCTATCTGTGTGTGACTCTGGAAAAACAAACCGAGGAGATTTTCCATTTTTCTAGACCTACACCGCATAGACCTGTCCGCTTATCAAACAGTTTCATATATCTGCTGTTTGATAACGGTCAAAACTATACAGAGACAGTGTGTGTCACTCTGCATAAAAATAGACAGAGATTTAAAATTTTACATACAGACACCGTATAGTGGTGTACGCTCCTCACACACTACCGTGTACCGGCTGGTGTCACGGAGGAATACAAGCTATCTGTGTGTGACTCTGGAAAAACAAACCGAGGAGATTTTCCATTTTTCTAGACCTACACCGCATAGACCTGTCCGCTTATCAAACAGTTTCATATATCTGCTGTTTGATAACGGTCAAAACTATACAGAGACAGTGTGTGTCACTCCGCATAAAAATAGACAGAGAATTAAAATTTTACATACAGACACCGTATAGTGGTGTACGCTCCTCACACACTACCGTGTACCGGCTGGTATCACAGACAAATACAAACTATCTGTGTGTGACTCTGTAAAAACAAACCGAGATTTTCCATTTTTCCAGACCTACACGGTATAGAACTATCCGCTTTTGAAACAGTTTCTACTGTTTAATTACGGTCAAAACTATACAGAGACAGCGTGTGTCACTCCGTATAAAAATAGACGGAGATTTACAATTTTCCATACAGACACCGTATAGAGCTGTCCGATTCTCAAACAGTATTGTATATCTGCTGTTATGAATGAGACACTGAGGAGGAAAAACAAAAACAAGCTAAGCCCCAGAAAATCAGAGAGGTTGGTAACCAAGCGGATTGCAGACCCCTGATCCTATCCACAGCAAGCAGTAGCCGTGGAGCGTACCTACGATGATCCTAGATGCCTCGTCACAGCCGGAGAACTAAATAAGCCTAAAGCAAGAAAAAGGGAAATCTAACCTGCCCCAGAGCAGACCCCAAAGCAATAGACAGCCCCCAAACATGTATTGTCGGTGAGACAAGATGAAAACACAAACACATATAGAAAAATAGGCTGAGTAAACGATGGGGCCCACACTAACTAGAAAGGACAGGAAAGGAAAGATGCTGTCTGCAATCACACACAAAACCCTGCCAAAAAATGTCCAACACTTTCTGATAACAAAAACCCTGAAGTAGCTAGACTTCAATTCCCTATATCAGCACTCTGGTATATTCTGAAGACAGAGCAAAAAGAGACCAATCTGATCCGGGACAAAAAGCAAACTGGCATAAACAGACACACAAGAATGGAAATTCAGCACAGCCCCAGCAGGGGCTGGCTGACCACAAAAACTGAGTAAACCAGACCAAATCTCATGTGAAAAATAGCAGAGCACACTTAGCTTGAGAAGGCAGGAACAGAACTGGAAGCCAGAACCTCAGGGCAGGAAAAAATCACCAGCACAAAATTAGGGAGTCGGCTGTCTTAAATCCAGTCAGAGACTCCTGATGTCCACTCATAGTCCTCCTCCTCAGGTTGCAGGTCTCTGCCATTTAGATCAGCTTCATTACCTGCTGTCACCACCAGAGGGAGCCCAGATGTAGAACTCATGACTCCTTTGTCAACACAGCCTGCTCCACCACCCTCACCAGAAGCCAGAGGTAAACCAGAAAATGAGTTCACAACAGTACCCCCCCTTGAGAAGGGGTCACGAACCCTCATCCATGCCACCAGGCCGATCAGGATGGGCCCGGTGAAAAGCACGAATCAATCTATCGGCATGAATGTCAGAGGCAGAGACCCAAGTATTGTCCTCCTGGCCACAACCCTTCCACTTGACCAAATACTGAAGTCTCTGTCTAGCCAGACGAGAATCCAGTATTTTCTCTACCTCATATTCCACATTACCTTCAACCAACACAGGGTCAGGAGGTGCCACCATAGGAACCACTGGCTCAACAAACCTCTTCAACAGAGACTTATGAAACACGTTATGGATCTTAAACGTAACTGGAAGAGCCAATCGAAAAGAAACCAGGTTAAGAATCTCCAAAATCCTATAAGGCCCAATAAATCTTGGCTTGAACTTTGGAGACGCAACCTTCATAGAGATATTTTTTGACGACAGCCAAACCATATCACCCACTTTAAACCGGGGACCAATGGTCCTATGCCGGTTGGAAAACCGCTGGGCCTTTTCTTGTGAGAGGAACAACTTATCCACCACTTGGTCCCAAATCTGTTGCATTCTCTCTACCACA
Source organism: Dendrobates tinctorius (assembly GCF_039654945.1). Lineage (NCBI taxonomy): Eukaryota > Metazoa > Chordata > Amphibia > Anura > Dendrobatidae > Dendrobates > Dendrobates tinctorius. The sequence goes on along the minus strand of NW_027361708.1, from coordinate 32,767,822 downwards.
GTGTCAACACCTGGGCAGGCTGAAGATTCCACTTGCCCTGAAGAAAATTGAGGATGAAACCCAAAGTTACAGAAAAAGGGTGACATCAATGTGGCAGAACTAGCTCTATTATTTAGGGCGAATTCGGCCAAGGGCACAAATGAGACCCAATTATCCTGATCAGCAGATATAAAACATCTCAAATAGGACTCCAAAGTCTGGTTTGTTATCTCAGTCTGCCCATTGGTCTGTGGGTGAAACGCAGAGGCAAAGGATAACTGAATTCCCAGCTTGGAACAAAAGGCTTTCCAAAATCTGGAGACAAACTGGACTCCTCTGTCCGACACAATGTTCTCAGGAATCCCATGCAACCCAACCACCTGTTGTTAAAACAAGGGCACCAACTCTGAGGAAGATGGCAGCTTTGGGAGTGGTACAAGATGGACCATCTTAGAAAATCTATCACAAATCACCCAGATAACAGTCATTCTCTGAGAGACAGGAAGATCAGAAATAAAATCCATTGAGATATGGGTCCATGGCCTCTTGGGCACCGGCAAGGGCATCAACAACCCACTAGAACGAGAACAGGGTTTAGACCGGGAACAAGTCCCACAAGACTGGACAAAATTCCTGACATCACGAGATAAGGCGGGCCACCAAAAAGACCGACTCACCAAATCTCTAGTACCAAAAATACCTGGATGACAAGCCAATGCGGAGCAATGAACTTCAGACATGACTCTCTTCCTCCACTGGTCAGGAACATACAATTTTCCCATAGGACAATGCTCAGGTTTGTCCTCCTGAAATTCATCCAGGGCATGTCTCAAATCGGGCCAGATGGCAGAAAGAACTACCCCCTCATCTAGGATGGTAGTAGGTTTGGTCACAATAGGAGAATCAGCAAATAAACTCCTAGAAAGGGCGTCTGCCTTAACATTCTTAGTGCCCGGAAGAAATGAGACCACAAGATCAAAACGCGTGAAAAACAAGGCCCACATAGCCTGTCTAGGACTCAAACGTTTGGCCGACTCCAGATGAATCAAATTCTTGTGGTCAGTGAGGACCACAACTTGATGTCTAGCTCCCTCCAACCAATGTCTCCACTCCTCGAATGCCAACTTCATGGCCAACAATTCCCGATTCCCCACATCATAGTTGCGTTCAGATGAGGAGAACTTTCGGGAAAAGAAGGCACAGGGATTCATTTTAGAAGTCACCGGATCTTTTTGGGACAAAACAGCTCCTGCACCAATCTCCGAAGCATCTACCTCTACCTGAAATGGAAGTGAGACATCAGGTTGCCGTAAAACCGGAGCAGAAGTGAACCTCCGCTTCAGCTCCTGAAATGCCAAAACAGCCTCTGGAGACCAATTCAGCAAATCAGCGCCCTTCTTGGTCAGATCAGTCAGTGGTTTGGCAATACCAGAAAAATTAGCTATAAATTTACGATAAAAATTAGCAAAACCCAAAAACTTCTGGAGAGCCTTCAAAGAAGTGGGCCGAACCCATTCATAAATGGCCCGCATCTTGGCCGGGTCCATTTCAATAGTTGACGGAGACAAAATAAATCCCAAAAATAAAATTCTCTGTACACCAAAAAGGCATTTCGATCCCTTAACATACAGGGAATGCTCCCTCAAAATCCGGAACACAGTCCGAACATGTTCCACATGAGACTCCCAATCACTGGAAAAGATCAGAATATCATCCAAATAGATGATCAAAAACGTATCCACAAAGTCCTGGAAAATATCATTCATGAAGGATTGAAAGACAGAAGGGGCATTAGTGAGCCCAAAAGACATCACCAGGTACTCAAAATGTCCCTCCGGAGTATTAAACGCTGTCTTCCATTCATCTCCATGCTTGATGCGAATAAGATTATACGCCCCCTGAGGTCAAGCTTAGTAAACCAGCAGGCACCTTTAACTCTGGAGAATAGATCAGAAATCAGGGGTAACGGATACTGATATTTAACCGTAATCTTGTAAAGGGAACGATAGTCAATACAAGGCCTTAATGAACCATCTTTCTTAGCCACGAAAAAAAACCCAGCACCTAAGGGTGAAGAAGATGGTCTAGTATGACCCTTCTCCAACGACTCCTTAATATAAGATCGCATAGCCTCGTGTTCAGGTACGGATAAGCTGAAAAGCCGACCCTTGCGAAATTTACACCCAGGCCTCAACTCAATTGCACAGTCATAACTCCTATGAGGAGGCAGGGACACAGACTTACTCTCACTAAATACATCATAAAAATCAGCCAAATAGTCAGGAAGATCATGAGACTGGGGAGAGGTGGAGAAAACAGGAGCGTCACCAAGAGCACACCGACAGCCCCAACTCACCACAGACACAGATTTCCAATCCAAAACTGGATTATGGATTTGCAACCAGGGGAAACCCAGACCAATAGTATCATGCAAATTATGCAGTACCAAAAATCTACAATTTTCTTGGTGGTCTGGGGCGACCCGCATTATCACCTGGGTCCAAAACTGAGGTTTATTCTCCGCCAAAGGGGTAGCATCAATACCACTCAAAGGAATAGGCATCCACAGAGGTATCATGGGAAAACCACAACGTTTAGCAAAATCAGATTCAAAGCCGCTCCTGAATCCACAAAAGCCTTGGCGGAAAATGTGGATAAGGAGCAGATCAGAGTAATTGCCAAAAGAAACTTAGGTTGTACGCCACCCACAGCAAATGTGTGTGCAAAACTTTTCTCTCATTTAGGGCAGACAGAAATAATATGAGAGGCATCTCCACAGAAAAAACACAGCTTATTGCGCCTTGTATACTCCTGATGTTGCAACCCAGACAAAACTCTATCACATTGCATAGGTTCAGACATTTGTTGAAAAGGTGGCAACACCTCTCGTGTAGTTTTACGTTCACGTAAACGCCGATCAACTTGAATGGCTAATGACATAGAATCATCAAGACCAGAGGGAACAGGAAATCCCACCATAATATCTTTTATGGTTTCTGATAAACCCTTGCGAAAGAGAGCTGCCAAGGCACCATCATTCCATGTAATAAGGACCGCCCACTTTTGGAATTTTTGACAGTATAACTCTGCAGAATCCTGACCCTGGTTCAATGCCAATAGGGCTTTCTCAGCTTGATCAATAGCATTAGGTTCATCATACAACAACCCGAAGGCTTGAAAAAATGTATCCACATTAGTCAGAATAGGATTTTCAGGTGTCAAAGAAAACGCCCAATCCTGGGGATCGCCGCGCAGCAAGGAGATGACCATTTTAACCTGCTGCGCAGAGCTCCACGATGAGTTAGGCTTCAAGGTAAGAAATAATTTACAATTATTCTTAAAATTCAAAAATTTAGACCGATCCCCAGAAAACACATCAGGAGTAGGGATTTTTGGTCCAACAGCACGTGATTGAGCGAGATAGGCGGAAATTCCCCGCACTTCAGCAGCGAGCTGCTCCACACGATCAGACAATTGCTTAATCTCCATTAAGGAAAAAATCCTCCTACGGCTCCACAGAAAAAGAGGAAAAAATACATATAAAAAAAAAAAATCTGACACTTTTTTTTTTTACAATTTTTTTTCCTGCTTTTGAGTACACTAGAATCTGCGGTATGGCTGGTGATTCTGTTATGAATGAGTCACCGAGGAGGAAAAACAAAAGCAAGCTAGGCCCCAGAAAACCAGAGAGGTTGGTAACTAAGCAGCTTGCAGACCCTGATCCTATCCACAACAAGCAGTAGCCGTGGAGCGTACCTACGATGATCCTAGATGCCTCGTCACAGCCGGAGAACTAAATAAGCCTAAAGCAAGAAAAGGGGAAATCTAAACTTCCCCAGAGCAGACCCCAAAGCAATAGACAGCCCCCAAACATGTATTGTCAGTGAGACAAGATGAAAACACAAACACATATAGAAAAATAGGCTGAGGAAATGATGGGGCCCACACTAACTAGAAAGGACAGGAAAGGAAAGATGCTGTCTGCAATCATGCACAAAACCCTGCCAAAATATGTCCAACACTTTCTGATAACAAAAACCCTGAAGTAGCTAGACTTCAATTCCCTATATCAGCACTCTGGTATATTCTGAAGACAGAGCAAAAAGAGACCAATCTGATCAGGGACAAAAAGCAAACTGGCATAAACAGAGACATAAGAATGGAAACTCAGCACAGCCCCAGCAGGGGCTGGATGACCACAAAAGCTGAATAAACCAGACCAAATCTCATGTGAAAAATAGCAGAGCACACTTAGCTTGAGAAGGCAGGAACAGAACTGGAAACCAGAACCTCAGGGCAAGAAAAAATCACCAGCACAAAATTAGGGAGTTGGCTGTCTTAAATCCAGTCAGAGACTCCTGATGTCCACTCACAGGCCTCCTCCTCAGGTGGCAGGTCTCTGCCATTTAGATCAGCTTCATTATCTGCTGTCACCACCAGAGGTAGCCCAGATGGAGAACTCACGACTGTTCTGTCAACACAGCCAGCTCCACCAGCCTCACCAGAAGCCAGAGGTAAACCAGAAAATGAGTTCACAACAATCTGCTGTTCGCATTACGGTCACATCTATACAGAGTCAGTGTGTGTGTGACACTCCGTAAATACATATAAGGACATTTCCATTTCTCCATACACCATATTGAGCTGTCCGATTCTCAAACATTATTGTATATCTGCTGTTCGCATTACAGTCACATCTATACAGAGTCAGCGTGTGTGTGTGATACTCCATAAATACATATATGGAGATTGTTAGTTACATAAAAAACATATACAGCTGTACACTTCTGATACAGTACCGTATATCTGCTTGTTGGATTACGGTCAAATACATACTGGGAGAGCTTCTGTGACTAACAAAATATATACGTAGATTTAATTTTTTTAATGCACCTTACACAGCTGGACGCTGCTCATACAGTACCATCTCTCTGCTGGTATTTTTGGTACATTTTCCCAAACATGAGGAAGTATGGTGGAAGAGGCTGCAGACGTGGGAAGGAGGGCGTGGCTGGTAATGATGGTGGTGCATCGGCTGGTTCTGGCAAAAGCACAATAGCAGCTAAGGCAGGAGGTGTTGAGCTTGCATCATCGTCTGGCCCAAGACGGCCTGTAAGGTTACCTTTTCTTGGAGTAGGAAAGCCGCTTTTAAAGCCGGAGCATCAGGAACAGGTTTTGGCGTACATTGCCGAAACAGCAAACAGCTCTATTGCCTCCTTTTCTGAACATTCGAAACCTGCAAGCATGGAGTTGTCAGTGCAGGGTTCTGGTCAGGAAAAACACCTTTCCTTGTGTCCTTCACCCCCACCAAAAGTTAAGGATGCGGCAGCCCACACTTCAGGTTACTCTATTGAGCTCTTCTCAGATACCATGCCTGGGTTATCCAGTCAAATCCTGAATTCCCCAGTCCAAGATGAATCTGACATGGAGTGCACTGATGCACAGCCACTGTTAGATGATTCTGCTGGTACATTGACCCAGAGCACTACATTGCCCTCGCAGTCTACTGAGCCAGAATCTGACCCTGATGAAACTCAGGTTCCCCTTCCCGCATACTATACCACCTTACACGGTGACACAGAGGAAGGTAAAAAGGAATGTGCAGATGACTCTGAAGAGGAGGTGATGGATGACCCAGTTCTTGACCCGGATTGGCATCTTTTGGGGGAGAAGGGTGGCGCTGGCAATAGTTCAGATAAGGAGAAGGATCCGCAGCAGGCATTGACATCGCAGCAGTGGTTATCTGGCAGGCCCGTAGCTGTCCAAAAACATGGACCAAAAACTAAAAGAGTTGCAGGACAGGTTGGCCAAATGGTCAACTTAGCACAGGGTGCAAGGCCAGAAAATGTATACCATAGTAGGAAGAGTGCAGTGTGGCACTTCTTTGTCCAAAATCCTACTGATGAGGCAAAGGTTACCTGTAAGAAGTGCGGAAGGACCTTTAGCCGAGGTAAGCAACTCAGAAATTTGAATACCAGTTGCATGCTTAGACATTTAATCAACATGCACTTGCAAGCGTGGACGGACTACAAAACCTCAGGTAGCACATGCTGCTCTGACTGAAGGTAGCCAGCAATGCTCCATCGCTTCCCCCACTGTAAGACCAACGCCACCGTTAAGCACACCACCAGCACTAAATATTGAGGTGTCGTCGCAAGGCCAAACCACTCAGGGAATCACAAGGGTTTTGCAACACATAACTGAATCTAGGCCATCACCACCAATACCATCACCAACCCCTTCTCACTCTGAGTAGGACAAGAAAGTACTCATCCTCTCCTCCGTGTACACTGTGTTTGAACGCCTACATTGTCAAACTAATCTCATTAGAGATGATGCCCTACCGTTTGGTTGAAAGTGAAGCTTTCCGCGAGCTCATGGCCTATGCAGTACCACGCTATGACCTACACAGTCGGCACTTCTTTTCTCAAAAACCATCCCAGCCCTCCCCCTGCATGTGAAAGACCGCATTGTCCATGCTCTCAAGCAATCAGTGAGTGGAAAGATGCACCTCACAACAGATGCATGGTCCAGTAGGCATGGCCAGGGCCGTTACGTGTCCATCACTGCGCACTGGGTTAATGTGGTGGATGCAGGCTCCACAGGGGACAGCGGCGGTGGAACAGTGCTGCCTAGCCCACGGTATAGGAAACAGTTGGCTGTAGGCTTTCGACCCTCCTTCGCCTCCTCCATAAGCGAAAGCTTGTCCACAGAGTGCAGTGGCACGAGCACTCCATCCACAGCTGGCTGTGTTGCACACGAGATGTCCCACTATCGAACAGCTAGTGGTAAACGTCAGCAGGCTGTGTTAAAGATGATGTCTTTGGGCAACAACAGACGCACCGCGGAGGCACTGGCCGACTACTTGCAGCGACAAACTGAGTCATGGCTGGGCAGTCTACATTTTGAGCCAGGCAAGGTAGTCAGTGATAACGGCCATAATTTTGTGGAAGCCATAGCCCTAGCAAAACTCACACACATACCTTGTCTGGCTCACACTTTGAACCTGGTGGTGCAGTGCTCCCTTAATAATTATCCGGAGTTAACATCCCTTCTCGATAAAGTGCGAAGACTGTACTCGCACATCCGTCGCTTGCCAGTACACTCCAGTCGTATGCAGAAGCTGCAGCGATTGCTCCACCTCCCCAAGCACCGCCTAATCATAGATGTTGCAACAAGGTGGAACTCCACCCTGCACATGGTTGAGAGGCTGTGCGAACAAAGGCAGGCTGTAATGCATTTGTGGGAGGATACACGGGCAGGCAGTTTGAGGGAAGACATGGAACTGTCGGGTGTGCAGTGGTCAAAGCTGAAAGACTTCTGTAAAGTCCTTCAGTGTTTTGAGGAATGCACATGACTTGTAAGCGCAGACGATGCCATCATAAGCATGAGCATCCCACTTATGCGTCTGCTCATGCAAAGTTTGACGCACATTAAGGATCTGGCGTCTGCAGCGGAGGAGGAACAGGAGGAGGAGGAGGGAAGCCTTGCTGACAGTCAGCCATTGTCTGCTCAGGGAACTCTCCTGGACGAGGTGGAGGAAGAAGAGGAAGAGGAGGAGGTGGAGGAGGATGATGCAGATGATTATTTAGGGGAGGAGGATGCTTCTCAGGGGGCAAGAGAAAATGTTGGCATGGCAAGGTCAGGTACAGGGTTTGTGCGTGACTGGAGGGAGTTGATTGCCAGAAAGTGCTCCTCCACCCAGCACTCGCAGTGCATCATTGACACCTGGAACATTGGCCCACATGTGTGATTATGCCTTGCAGATCCTAAAAAGGGACCCCTGCATTGCCAAAATGATGAAGGATGACGACTACTGGTTGGTCAGCATCCTGGATCCACGCTATAAAGGCAATTTCCAAAACATCATGTCTCAGGAGAACCTAGAGCTAATATTGGCTAACAAACAAGCAACTCTGGTAAACCGTTTGTTTAAGGCATTCCCAGCACACAGCAGTGGTGATGGTTCTCCCACAAGCCGTAGGGGGCAACATGAAAGAGGTGTTCGTGTGTGCACACATCCGAAGTGGCGTTGGAGACAGAGGTTTCATGACCGTGTTGTGGACTGATTTTTCAAGTACCGCTCACACGACTGGTAATACTGCATCGATTGAAAGTGACAGGAGACAGCAGTTGTCAACTATGGTTACAAACTACTTCTCCTCCCATATCAATGTTCTCCCTCACAGGTCATTCCCCTTTGACTATTGGGCCTGTAAACTGGACACCTGGCCTGAATTGGCACAATATGCATACAGGAGCTCGCTTGCCCTGCTGCTAGTGTGCTATCCAAAAGAGTCTTCAGTGCTGCTGGATCAATCCTGACAGAAAAAAGGACCCGTTTGTTGACCCAAAATGTTGACGATCTAACCTTCATTAAAATGAACCATGCATGGGTTTCAAAGGATTTTGTCCCACCTTCCACTGCTGACACATAGGTTGCCAGAAAAATGGCTCGCTTTTGTCATCCTCTTCCTCGGACTTCTCCAATTCCTCCCTTTGCAGCGGCTGAATGTCCAACATCAACATATGCCATTTTTTCAACGTCCCTAACTGGGCTGCCTCCCTCCCAGGGCCGGGGTCTCCACCTGGCGCACGCACCCATGCGAGTGCCGTTGCCCTGGGCAGGTGGGTGGGCCCACTCTTGGGCGACGGCACTGGCACAGGGTCCCTCAAAGTACAATCAAGTGTCTCTGACGGTGGGGGTGCACTCCCGCCGTCAGACACACCGGCGTACTATGAAGGGCCCTGTGCCAGTACCGCCGCCCACGAGTGGCCCCCCCGCTTGCTCAGGGCCCAAGCACTTGCAAAACTTACCTCTCCCTGCTCCACCGCTGTGTAGTCTTGGCTGTTAAATCCTTCACTGGGACTGCCACTACAAATTTGGTGAACTGATAGAAGATGATGGTTAAGACGTAGCTATGCCCTGGCCTGCTGGGCTCTATCGTCAGATGATCAATGGCTTCCATTTGTTATGGACATCGACTCACAATGAGATGCAGTGGTGATTTATCATCATCTTTCACGGTTTTCCTACTCACAGACGTGTGACATTCCTGCCCACATTTTTAAATGTGTCCTCTCATGTCAATCCAATAGAATCGCCTATGGCCTGTGGCTTCTGACTTTTGCACTCCAAAGTTACCTGACAGATCATGATAGGCAGTGAGGACCATGTCTACATCTCTCCGTGTGATCACAATTTGATGGAGATGAGTAACGGTGATGGGATCTACGGTACTGCGATACAGCAACCCTTTCTTCACAAAGAACTGTTTTCGCTGTCTCCACAGACAAAGTAATTGAGGGTCAGCATCGCCTCTGAGAATTCTCCCGGGAGTTTTTCCCGTGATTAGTAATTCCAAAATTTCTGCAATCAGTCGACTTTCCGTCTGTACTTGTATCCATCTCGTTTCCTCTTGCGGAGAGTCTGGACTGTCTTACTGAGACTGAAATATATATGAAGATTTAAAAATACCCCAACAGTGTATACTGGTGTATGCTTCGAATACATTACCCTTTTTCTACTTTTTAGATTCTTGTCTAATCCATACTGAGTCTGTGAGTGTCTTTGTCGGACTCCGGAAATATACATGGAGATTTTTAATGTGTAAACTATGCTATATACAGTGGGGAAAAAAAGTATTTAGTCAGTCAGCAATAGTGCAAGTTCCACCACTTAAAAAGATGAGAGGCGTCTGTAATTTACATCATAGGTAGACCTCAACTATGGGAGACAAACTGAGAAAAAAAAATCCAGAAAATCACATTGTCGTTTTTTTTTCATTTTATTTGCATATTATGGTGGAAAATAAGTATTTGGTCAGAAACAAAATTTCATCTCAATACTTTGTGATATATCCTTTGTTGGCAATGACAGAGGTCAAACGTTTTCTGTAAGTCTTCACAAGGTTGCCACACACTGTTGTTGGTATTTTGGCCCATTCCTCCATGCAGATCTCCTCTAGAGCAGTGATGTTTTTGGCTTTTCGCTTGGCAACACGGACTTTCAACTCCCTCCAAAGGTTTTCTATAGGGTTGAGATCTGGAGACTGGCTACGCCACTCCAGGACCTTGAAATGCTTCTTACGAAGCCACTCCTTCGTTGCCCTGGTGGTGTGCTTTGGATCATTGTCATGTTGAAAGACCCAGCCACGTTTCATCTTCAATGCCCTTGCTGATGGAAGGAGGTTTGCACTCAAAATCTCACGATACATGGCCCCATTCATTCTTTCATGTACCCGGATCAGTCGTCCTGGCCCCTTTGCAGAGAAACAGCCCCAAAGCATGATGTTTCCACCACCATGCTTTACAGTAGGTATGGTGTTTGATGGATGCAACTCAGTATTCTTTTTCCTCCAAACACGACAAGTTGTGTTTCTACCAAACAGTTCCAGTTTGGTTTCATCAGACCATAGGACATTCTCCCAAAACTCCTCTGGATCATCCAAATGCTCTCTAGCAAACTTCAGACGGGCCCGGACATGTACAGGCTTAAGCAGTGGGACACGTCTGGCACTGCAGGATCTGAGTCCATGGTGGCGTAGTGTGTTACTTATGGTAGGCCTTGTTACATTGGTCCCAGCTCTCTGCAGTTCATTCACTAGGTCCCCCCGCGTAGTTCTGGGATTTTTGCTCACCGTTCTTGTGATCATTCTGACCCCACGGGGTGGGATTTTGCGTGGAGCACCAGATCGAGGGAGATTATCAGTGGTCTTGTATATCTTCCCTTTTCTAATTATTGCTCCCACAGTTGATTTCTTCACTCCAAGCTGGTTGGCTATTGCAGATTCAGTCTTCCCAGCCTGGTGCAGGGCTACAATTTTGTTTCTGGTGTCCTTTGACAGCTCTTTGGTCTTCACAATAGTGGAGTTTGGAGTCAGACTGTTTGAGGGTGTGCACAGGTGTCTTTTTATACTGATAACAAGTTTAAACAGGTGCCATTACTACAGGTAATGAGTGGAGGAAAGAGGAGACTCTTAAAGAAGAGGTTACAGGTCTGTGAGAGCCAGAAATCTTGATTGCTTGTTTCTGACCAAATACTTATTTTCCACCATAATATGCAAATAAAATGAAAAAAAAACAGACAATGTGATTTTCTGGATTTTTTTTTCTCAGTTTGTCTCCCATAGTTGAGGTCTACCTATGATGTAAATTACAGACGCCTCTCATCTTTTTAAGTGGTGGAACTTGCACTATTGCTGACTGACTAAATACTTTTTTGCCCCACTGTATACCTGTTATCCGGTGATACTGTACCCTTTCTCAACTTTCTACAATCTTGTCGAATCCATACTGGGCCTGAGACCGTCTGAGTCTGCCTCCTGATATATAGACATAGATTTCTAATGTGTAAACTATGCTATATATACCTGGTATCCAGTGATACTGTACACTTTCTCAACTTTCTACAATCTTGTCAAATCCATACTGGGCCTGAGACCGTCTGAGTCTGCCTCCTGATTAGAGATGAGCCGTGTTCGAGTCGAACTGTTCGCCAAGTTCAGTTTCGAGCTGTTTTGGGCGGTGTTCGAGCCGTTCGTCGAACTCGAACATTTTGCTTAAAATTCGGATGTTCGAGGTTCCGTTCGAGAACGGTTCGTTCAACAAAAGCGTAACTTTATTTTCACATTAATAATGGTTTTCAATGTTAATAGACAGTTTCATGGCATAGTAGCGGTGTCTGGTAGCCAGCGGTGTAGTACACCTGTCAAGGAGCTACACCGTGTATGTTTCTAATAATTTTTTACCGCATCTTGTGCAGAATATCCTTTTGGGCCTTGTAGCACTGTCTGCTACTCAGCAGAGGAGCCCACCCATGAACCTAGCTATGCCGCCTTTTTATGAAAGAACCAGTTTTTCACTGCATTTAGCCAAGTTAATACTTTGGGCCTAGTAACTGTGTCTGCTACTCAGCAGAGGAGCCCACCCGTGAACCAAGCTGTGCCGCCTGTTTATGTAAGAACCATTTTTTAACTACATTTAGCCCAGTGAATACTTTGGGCCTAGTACCTGTGTCTACTGCTCAGCAGAGTTGCCCACCCGTGAACCAAGCTATGCCGCCTGTTTAAGTAAGAACTGTGTGCTACTCAGCAGAGGAGCCCAGCTGTTAAGCAAGCTACAGCACCTGTGGTTTGGACACTTAATTTTTGCACATTCTTTCTGGAATGCCGGTTAGGCCTAATTCCGGAATTCCGGTTGATCTGCACTTACTGGGAAATCCTCGTTCGCGGGGAACAATTGGAATCCCAGATCCCCATCACTAACGGGGTTCAGTGGGATATCCGCACCTGTAAGCGACACACGCTGGTCCTTTCAGTGTAGCGCGCGTGCAGCCCCGGACATGTAAGGGAATGACAGACCAGTTATTGCTCAATCTCGCATGCCAGAGCCTCGCGTGTCCCTCTAGTAAGCTGGATGCGGACCGCTGGGGCATGCTGGAGTCTCGTTCGTTAACGAACTTAAGCTGATAAATCGCTAGCACAATTAAAAACGGCCATGCACCACCACCCACAGAATCGAGAAAGCTTGCAATCTGTCCATCCTTCCCGTGGCTGGCATGGTTGAGGTTGCCCGTGTGGCGTTCAATTAAGCCGCAGGCTCCACTCCTGGTGGTGCCCTTCTGGACATTCCTTTAAGGTTCAGCTTTGCAACCATACTGCTCCCGGAAACCAAACACTTTGCCTTCATGGACGCTGTTCGGAGGGTCGTGGGAATAACGCCGCTCGATAGGCAGTTGGCATAATTTATGGTGGGAAGTCCGACGGTATATGATCGTCTTCGATTTTAGAAATTTTTTTTATTTTAGATTTTTATTCCAGCCTTTCTTCACTTTATAAGGGCATGACATGCCTATATCTGTGTCTCCTCCTCCTCCTTTTACTCCTCCACCTCTTTACAATATGTAGTTGCCCTTTTCCATGTTATTTGTGTCTTCTGATCATTTTGTCTGCTTTGGGACACCTTTTAAGGTGTTTTGTATGTTTTCTATGTGTTTGTATGTGTTTGTGTTTGCCTGCCATTGTTTTCAATGGGGTTCGACGGTGTTCGTCGAACTTTCGATGAACATTCGACGAACTTACCTCCTGTTCGACGAACCGAACCGAACTCAAACCTAGCGGGGTGGCTCAACACTACTCCTGATATATAGACGTACATTTTTAATGTTTAAACTATGCTATATATACCTGGTATCTGGTGATACTGTACCCTATCTGCCAGAAAGTCCTCCTCCACCCACCACTCTAAGTGTGTCATTGACACCTGGAACATTGGCCCACATGTGTGATTATTTCTTGCGGATCGTCTTTTTATATTGTGGTGTGATCCATCCTAAGCGTGTGAGAGTCTGTGGGTTACTCCTGCAATTTATATGTAGATTTAAAAATTACCCCAACACTGTATACAGCTCTACGCTTGTGATACATTACCCATTTACTGCTTTTTATATTCTGGTCTAATCCAAACTGACCAAGTGAGAGTCTGTTTCTGACTCTGAAAATAAATACTGAGATTGACAATGACCCCTACACTGTATACAGCTGTACGCTTCAGATCCATTACCATTTTACAGCTTTTATATTGTGAGGAGTCAGCTTTAGACTTTTCTTTAGAGTGGACCCTCTGGGTTGTGGCACCCACCGAGGGCGAGCTGACCTTGTGAGGAACCACCCCCTATACAGGGAGTATCAGGGGCAAGACCAAAGGGGTGAGCCACAGCGACTGCTGGAACCAGACGGCCGGCTCAAGGAAAACACAATGTGAGTGTCTGACGACCAGGGACGGACAGGAAACAAGACAAGACAAGACATAAGTTCAAGGTATCTTCATTAAGGAAAACTTCAGGATAACATCAGGTACAGGACGTGAAAACACAGGGAAAACACAGCAAGGTGCGTGCGGGGGCACGCCAAGGTCCATGGCATGATACGTGCTAGATGGTATGCCTGGGTACAGGCAAAGGCACGATGACGTCAGACTCCAGACAGCAGGCAACGATCGCAAGGATCAAGGCATCAGGCTGCGAACATCAGCTCCAGACATCAGGCCGCAGTCATCAGACTTAGGATCTCTAGTAGCGATCGGCAGGTTCCGGGCATCTGGCAGGCAAACCAAGGTTCAAGACATGATGCGTGTTAAGGAACACGCCAGGGTCCAAGGCAAAGTTCAAGGCAGGGTGCGTGTGTAGGGGACACGACAGGGTTCAAAGCACAAGACAGGGTGCGTGTGTAGGGACACGCCAGGGTTCAAGGTCCAAGGTCCTCGGCGCGCTAAGGAAGTCGCCAGGATTCAAGATTCAAGGTCCAGTGCGTGTTAGGGCATGCCAGGGGCATGGTACAAAGAATGGGCCTGGCCGTGCTAGGGGGCAGCCAGGGTACAAGGTTAGCAGCGGGTCCCACACATGCTAGAGAACACGTTGGGCTTTGAAGGTCAGAACTGATGTCCTGCGCGTGCAGAGGGGCACGCCAAGGTCAGGGTTCAAGGCAAAGAGCAAAGCACAGAGCAAGGTACTAGCAAGACAAGGATACAAGACAGGTCATAGAACTCAAAACACAACAGAGAGACAAGGATCAGGACAGAGCAAGGAAGGCAAAAGACTTGTGCAAGAGTAGCACGAAAACCCACAGTGCGAGAAACAGCGTGAGTGCAAGGGAGCACGGAAACCACGACTGGGGCACCGGCAGGCGGTACCGGCTGGAGGCACAGGCAGGCGGGCATGACTAGAGGCAGCACGGCTGAGGCACAGACAGGCGGAAACCACAATAGCACTGGACGGCGAGCACGGCTGAGGCACACAGGCGGGCACGACTAGGGGCGACACGGCTGAGGCACAACAGGCGGGCACGGAGTGACCAGGCGTGTGCAAGAGGGCACGCAGCCACAAGGCAGGGCTAGGCAAAGGTACAGGACAGAGACACATGTGAGACAGCACGGCAAAGCCTAGTACGAGAGGTGCAAGGGCGCATGAAAAACGGAGGCAAGATGCAGAGTTCAAGACAAGGTCCTGCGCGTGCAGAGGGCATGCCAGGGTCAGGGTTCAGGACAGAGAGCGGAACTTGCAGTGGAGCGTAGGCCGAAGCCCAGAGCCGGGTCAAGGCAGAGCCTTGAAACTAGTCCGGTACAGAGACATAGAACTAGCAGCGGAGCGCAGGCCGAAGCCCAGAGCCGGGTCAAGGCGGAGCCTTGAGACTAGTCAGGGAGTGTGCTAGAGAGCACTATAGAACAGAGTCTAGCAGCGGAGCGTAGGCCGGAGTCCAGAGCCGGGTCAAGGCAGAGCCTTGAGACTAAACACGGAACACAGGATGAACAACAAGGCAAGGAAGAGCTTAGGCAAGACATAGCGAAACAGGCAAAGGCAGAGAACAGAGAAAGTACTACAAGGCAAAGCATAGCAATAGCAAACACAGCACGAGAGACAACACACGACATGGCACGAGACAAGAGACAGAGTACAAGCACAGAGCGTGTGCAGAGACGCACTACAGAGCAGAGTGAAGGGGCACAGAATACAGAGAGACCGAGCAGACCAAGCAGCCATGCAGGGAAGCAACACGATACTCAGGCCCCGACCATAGGAAGGGGCGGTCTGATATAGCACCATAGCACCTGGACTTCTGGGTCAGGACCAGGGATGGACTTCCGGTTCAGATCCTCCTGGGTCATAGAGAGCGTTGCTAGATCAGACTGGCTGGACCATAGAGAAGGTCACATGCTCAGGGGTTCCAGGAATACAGAGGATTGCAGAATCAGACAGTGCTGGAACATAGGAAAGGTCACATGATCAGGGGTTCCAGGAATACAGAGGATTGCAGAATCAGACAGTGCTGTAACATAGGAAAGGTCACATGATCAGGGGTTCCAGGAATACAGAGGATTGCTGAATCAGAGGAGAGATGGATGGTTACCTAGTAACAGCATGCAGCCGTGAGGTAAGGCGTGCGTGCACACTGCTCCAGGCATCTTGCGGCATAACAGTCATGAGGTGCGGAGACCCGGAGAGCGCCCTCAGGGACCCGGACCTGGGGACAATGAGGCATGACAGGCGTGAAAATGGGGATCATGCAGCGCAAGCAGCATGGCCGGCATGACGGGCATGACATATATTGTGTTGTAATCCATACTGAGCCTGAGAGCGTCTGTGTCTGCCTCCTGAAATATATACGGAGATTTAGAATGTTTAAACTATACTATATATACCTGCTATGTGATGATACTGTACCCTTTTTCTACTTTTTATATTTTTATACTGAGCCTGTGAGCGTCTCTGTGTGACTCATGAAATATATACGGAGATTTACAATTATCCTTTGACTGTATACAGCTGTACGCTTCTGATACAGTACCACATATCTGATGTTATTTTGGGTACATTTTCTCCAAAATTTGGAAGTATGGTGGAAGAGGCCACGGACGTGGGCGTTGGGGGGCCACCTGGTACTGATGGTGGTGTTGCATCTGCTGGTAGTGGCAAAAGCACAATAGCAGCTAAGGCAGGAGGTGTTGAGCCTGCGTCATGGTCTGGCTCCGGAAGGCCTGGAAGGCTACCTTTTCTGGGAGTAGGTTAACCGCTTTTAAAGCCGGAGCATCAGGAACTGGTTTTGGCTTACAATGCCAAAACAGACTCCAGCTAATATGCCCTCCTCTTCTGAAGTTTCAAAAAATGCAAGCACTGAGTCGTTAAGTGCTGGCTCCTGGTCAGGAAGAACCCCTCTCCTTGTGTCCTTCACCCCCACCAAAAGTGAATGATGCAGCAGGCCACACTTCACATTAGTCCATGTAGCTCTTTCTCACATACCATGCCTGGGTTATCAAGTCAAATCATGAATTCCCCAGTCCAAGATGAATCTGACATGGCGTGTGGGTCGCCAGCCAGGGCAGTGGGGTTAATTGGTACCAGGCCGGTGTCTCAGAGGGATGTGTCACGGTGGTGGTGACTCGGTCCGTGGCCCTTGGCGTCCATGCAAAGGGGTGAATAACGTTTATAGGTGAATGATACGTGACGCCACCTGTGGTTTCTGATCAGATTAACCAGCGCTGCAGTGTTGCTTCTCTGGGACAGATGTTGTGGTGCAGCTAAGATGTAGAAGCCCTGCACATGTAGGGCCGTAGTCGCAGGGCAGATGAAAGAGTTGGTAGATGGTGTGCAGTGCAGGATGTAGCAGAGCCATGCGCCAGGCGCAGGAGAAAGATTAGACACAGTCGTGCAGTTCCTTTACCAGTACTTGGTAAGTGCCGTCCAGGACCCAGAGTACAGATGGAGGAGTTGGTCAATCTGGAAGCAAATTAGGAATTCTCTCTCTGCAGATAGGTAGTGTGGCCTCTGTTCTAGTGCTTATCTGAGGTACTCGCAGTACTGAGTTCACTGAAGTTCCCCCTGTTGACACTCTTTTGGAACTTTCTCGTATGGCAGACAGCCGTAGCCTTTTCCTTCTGGCTTTCACACGTCGCTGCTAGGGCCTCCAAGCCTTAGTTGGGAACAGAGCATTTACAGCTGCTACTTCCTCCGGTTTCTGCTGCAGGACCGTCAGTGTCCCTACAAACTCGAAGACCGGAATCCCGACCATGCACTCCAGCTAGGAGTGAGCCATAACTCTGCTCATCCTCCAGCTCCCCTTCTCACGTCCACACACTTCCCCTTCCCTTTACAGACTGCCCTAACTTCCCTCCTCCCGACCACAGAGAGCAGCTCCTCAGCAGTCAGGTTCAGAGCTCTCCCTGCTGGCCTGGAGTTGGAACTGTGTTGTGTGTTGGTTTAACTGCTAGAGAGATCCTTCGTTGCTCCCAAGCATGACATCACACTCCCTAGGAGGAAGGTAATGCCACTGTGGCGACCGTACTCCTGGGGGCGCCACAAGTGCACTGATGCCCAGCCACTGCTAGATGATTCTGCTGGTACATTGACCCAGACCACTACATTCCCCTCGCACTCTACACAGCCAGAATCTGACCCTGATGAAACTCAGGTTCCCCTTCCCACATACTATACCACCTTACACGGTGACAAAGAGGAAGGTGCAGATGAAAGTGCAGGTTCCTTGAGCAGGTGGGGGGGCATACTCATGGGCGACGGCACTGGCACAGGGCCCCTCATAGTACGCAAAAGTGTCTCTGCCGTTGGGAGGGCCCACCCGCCGTCAGACACACCGCCATACTATGAGGGGCCCTGTGCTCAGGATCACAGCACTTGCAAAGTTGAAATACTTACCTCTCGCTGCTCCACTGCCGTGATGTCTTCCGCGTTTCCTGACAGTGACATTCTGGTCAGAGAGCGCGATGACATCACGTCTGTATGCTCTCTGCCTAAACAGTCTAAGCGCAGAGAGATGGAAGATGGGGACGATGAGGAGTCCAGAGTACAGAGATTCCCTAGCGAGGAGACTTATTTAATTGTTTTAAAGGTTGGGAGCCATTTTTGGGGAGCACTATACTCTGGAGAATGATATATGGGGCCCACCATACACTGGAGCATTCCAAAGGTGGACATCAGACACTGGAGCAGCATTTACAGGGCCCATTATACACTGGAGCATTAGAAATGGGGCCCATTATATATGGAGCATTATTTGGGCCCATAAGACAGTGGAGCTTCATCCATGGGGACCAACATATACTGTAGCATTATGTGGAGCTCATCATATACTGTATTGAACATTATATGGGACCAATGATTCTGCATGGAGAAATATATGGGCCTCATTACTCTGTATGGCGCACTATGCAGTGGCCATAATACTGTATGGAGTAATATATTGTCCGTTTTTGGAGCTATTGGAGAATTTAAAATGGATATGAGTCATGTGATGTAAGAAGTGAAGTATTTTTCATTGTACTATACCGCTATTTCTCTGCCGTATCAGAGGATCATGAATTGTGGCATGTGTTAAAGGAGCCCAGTGACACTCTTTGGCCTTGGGCCCACGAAAATCTGGAGCCACCCCTACCCCCCCACAACTTTAGCCAAATAACCCCCAGTTTTCAATGCCTAACTATTATAATAAAGTAAATTAAGGTTGACAAGCTTAAGTAATAAGAACTGATGTTTTTGGCATTAAAATGGGCACTGTAGGTGTGTTTCCTGTCCTCCACTCACTGCCGACTTTTCTTCCCCATTGACTTGCATTGGGTTTCGTGTTTCAGTCGGCCTTCGACTTTTCACGATAATCGGCTGATTGCGTTCGACCCGACTTTTGCGACCCGAAAAAAGGCAAAGTCGCTCATCTCTAATGACGACTACTGGCTGGCCAGCATCCTCGAGCCACGCTACAAAGGCAAATTACACAACATCATGCCGCAGGAGAACCTAGAGATAATATTGGCTAACAAACAAGCAACTCTGGTAAACCGTTTGTTTGAGGCTTTCCCAGCACACAACAGCAGTGCTGGTTCTCCCACGAGCTGTAGTGGGCACAATGGAAGAGGTGTTCATGGTGCACACAGCCGAAGTGGTGTTGGAGACAGGGGTTTCATGACCATGTTGTGGACTGATTTCTCAAGTACCGCTCACACGACTGCTAATACTGCATCGATTCAAAGTGACAGGAGACAGCAGTTGTCAACTATGGTTGCAAACTACTTCTCCTCCCATATCGATGTTCTCCCTCACAGGTCATTCCCCTTTGACTATTGGGCCTGTAAACTGGACACCTGGCCTGAATTGGCACAATATGCCTTACAGGAGCTCGCTTGCCCTGCTGCTAGTGTGTTATCTGAAAGTCTTCAGTGCTGCTGGATCAATCCTGACAAAAAAAGGACCCCTCTGTCTACCACCCAAAATGTTGATGATCTAGCCTTCATTAAAATGAACCATGCATGGGTTTCAAAGGATTTTGTCCCACTTTCCCCTGATGACACATAGGTTGCCAGAAAACTGCCTCGCTTTTGTCCTCTCCTCTTCTTCCTCGGACTTGCCCAATTCCGCCATTTGCAGCTGCTGAATTTCCAGCCTACAAATCAACATATGACATTTTTTAAACCTCCCTAACTGGGCTGCCCCCCCCCAAGGGCTGGGGTCAACACCTGGCACACCCAGGCAAGTGTCGTTGCTCTGAACAGGTGGATGGGCCCACTGATGGCCGACGGCACTGGCACAGGGCCCCTCATAGTACAATACAGTGTCTCTGATGGTGGGGGGGGGCCCACTCGCCGTTACACACACCAGCGTCATGGCCACAGCACTTGCAAGTTGCAATACTTACCTCTCCCTACTCCACCGCTGTGTAGTCTGGGCAGTTAAATCCTTCACAGAGACGGCCTCTAGAAATTTGGTGTATTGATCGATGATGGTTAAGATGTAGCTATAGCCTGTCCTGCTGGCCTCTACCTTCAGATGATCAATGGCTACGATTTGTAATGGACGTCAACTTACAAGCGGATGCAGTGGTGCTTTATGATCAAGTTTCACAGTTGTGATAGTCACAGACGTGTGACATTCCTGCCACCAATTTTCAATGTCTCCTCTCATGGCAATCCAATAGAATCTCCTACGGCCTGTGGCTTCTGTCTTTTGCACTCAAAAATGACCAGACACATCATGATAGGCAGTGAGGACCATGTCTACATCTCTCCCTGTGATCACAACTTGATAGAGACGAGTAACGGTGATGTGATCCACGCTACTGCGATAAAGCAATCCTTTCTTGACAAAGAACCGTTTTCGCTGTCTCCACAGACACAGTAATTGAGGGTCTGCATCGCCTCTGCAACATCTACTGGGAAGTTTTCCCGCGATGAGTAATTCCCAAATTTCTGCCAACATTCGACTTTCCGTCTGTACTTGTATCCATGTAGTTTTCAGTTACGGAGAGTCTGGACTGGCTTACTGAGATTGAAAAATATACGAAGATTTAAAAGTACTACAACACTGTATACTGGTGTACGCTTTGAATACCTTTCCCTTTTTCTACTTTTTAAATTCTGGTGTAATACATACTGAGCCTGTGATTTTCTGTGTCTGACTCCGAAAGTATAGACGGAAATTTACAATTACCCCTAGACTGGATACACCTATTATGTGCTGATATAGTACCCTTGCTCAAAATTTTTTATTACGGTATCATCCATAGTGAGTGAGCTTGTGTGGTTTACGCCTTCTATATATACGGTGAATCGGAGATACCAATTTTTACCCTATACTCGATACAGCTTGTATATTGTTATACAGTACCTTTGTTCGACATTTAGTATTACGGTCAAATCCATACTGAGTAAGCATCTGAGAGTGACTATGGGACTATGTATACGGAGATTTCAATTGTACCCTATAATATATATATTTGCTATCTTGTTATCCAGTACCTTTTTTACAACATTTTTTATTATGGTAAAACCCAGACTGAGAGAGCGTCTGAGGGTGACTCCGGAAATATATACCGAGATTTCAAATTTGGCCAACACTGTATACAGCTGTATGCTTCTGATACAGTAACCTTTTTTGCTATTTAGATTCTGGTGTAATCCATAATGAGCCTGTGAACATCTGTCTGTTACTCCGGAAATATATTTGGAGATTTAAGATTACCCCAACACTGTATACAGCTGTATGCTTGTTTTACATTACCCATTTACAGCTTTTCATATTCTTGTGTAATCCATACTGGGCCTGAGAGCATTTGTGTCTGCCTCCTGAATATATACGGAGATTCAGAATGTTTACATTGTACTATATATACCTTGTATCTGGTGATACTGTACCCTTTTTCAACTTTTTATTTTATTGTGTAATTCATACTGAGCCTGTGAGCGTCTGTATATGACTCATGAAATATATATGGAGATTTACTGTTATCCCTAGACTGTATAGAGCTGTACGCTTCTGATACAGTACCATATATCTGCTGGTATTTTGGGTCCATTTTCCAAAACATGAGGAATTATGGTGGAAGAGGACATGGACGTGGGCGTGGGGGGCCACCTGGTACTGATGGTGGTGGTGGTGCATCTGCTGGTAGAGCCAAAAACACAATAGCAGCTAAGGCAGGAGGTGTTGAGCCTGCGTCATGGTGTAGCTCTGGAAGGCCTGTAACTTGGCTCCCTTTTCTGGGAGTAGGTAGACTGCTTTTAAAGCCGGAGCATTAGGAACTGTTTTGGGCTTACATTGCTGAAACAGCCTCCTCTTCTGAAGTTTCAAAAAATGCAAGCACTGAGTCGTCAGTGCAGGCTTCTGGTCAGGAGCAACCCCTTTCATTGTGTCCTTCACCCACACCAAAAGTGAAGGATGCGGCAGCACACACTTCAGATTACTCCATGGAGCTCTTTTCACATACCATGCCTGGGTTCATTAAAAATGGGGCCCATCATATACTGGAGCAATCCAAATGGGGGAAATCAGACACTGGAGCAGCATTTACGGGGTCCATTATACACTGGAGCATTAGAAATGGAGCCCATTATATATGGAGCATTATTAGGGCCCATCATACACTGGAGCATCATCCATGGGGACCAACATATACTGGAGCATTCCAAATGGAGGACATCAGACACTGGAGCAGCATTTACAGGGCCCATTATACACTGGATCATTAGAAATGGGGCCCATTATATATGGAGCATTATTAGGGCCCATAAGACACTGGAGCATCGTCCATGGGGACCATCATATACTGTAGCATTATGTGAAGCTCATCATATACTGTATGGAACATTATATGTGACCATGACCAATTATTCTGTATGGTGAAATATATGGGGCTCAATATTCTGTATGGCACACAATGTGGTGGCCATAATACTGTATGGAATAATATACTGTCCTTTTTTTGAGCTATTGTACAATTTACAATAGATCAGTCATGTCATGTAAGCAGTGAAGTATTTGTCATTGTACTATACCTATATTTCTGTGCAATATCGGAGCATCATGAGTTGTGGTATGTGTTAACGGGGCGCACTGACACTCTTTGGCCCAGGGTACACGAAAACCTGGAGCCAACACTACCCCCCCCACAACTTTAGCAAAATAACCCCCAGTTTTCAATGCGTAACTATTATTATGAAGTAAATTAAGGTTGACAAGCTTCAGTAATAAGAATGTATGTTTTTGGCATTGAAATGGGCACTGTAGGTGTGTTCACTGTCCTCCACTCCGTGCCGACTTTGCTTCCCCATTGACTTGCAATGGGTTTCGTGTTTCAGTCGGCCTCCGACTTTTCCCTGTAGTCGGCCATTTCGTTCGAGCCGACTTTTGCGACTTGACCCTAAAAAAGGCAAAGTCGCTCATCTCTACTGATCAGTTTTATGCGGGATTGAGTGAATAATTGCAATAACTTGTATGTGACCTGTTCTTTTTCCTTGATACTTATGTGACCTATTTCAGCTGACCTCTTTATAGTTATATGTTTTTTGGTTTGAGGCACCTACTTTTATTATTTGTCTATATTAAGTTGTATTTTAGCTGTTCTAATAAAATTGATATTTTTTACTAATTTTTTTGAGAAACACTTCCTGGTCTAAATATAGTTGAGGGGCTACATGATCAATATGTGTGTGTACTTTAAATTACTAGTTTACTTACAGAATCAAATTGTCCCATGGTCAAGTAAAGTCCAAAATTCCGACAGAGTGATTTCATAGTTATGATATATCATTGATGAAGATGTGAAGATAGTGCATATCCCTTATCTAAGTCTGGGGTCACACTAGCGTATAAATAAATTGCTCCGATGTTGATCCAGAAAAGCTGTACGAGTGAAATGCGAGTACAAAGCGATTTTTCTCAACTAACATCCATATGACATGCGTATACAATCTGTATGCAACATGTTTTGAAAATCATCTTTTACATACAGTAATGCTAATGTCACAGGTGTGTTAGGTGTGACAGACAGTCATCCTGGATTCGGCTGTAGAAGGTCTTTGTGTTTAGCTCAAGCACCTTCTTGATTTTAGCATCTATGTTATGGAACGATAATATCCTTCTCCCTCTAGGACCCAATAGTTACCTCCATCTTCGGCTTCAAATCACAATCCTGGGCTGAAACAATTTTGTGTGTCCTTCGACAGCTCTTTGGTCCTCACCATAGTGGAGTTTGGAGTTTGAGGTTGTGGACAGGTGTCTTTTATACTGATAACAAGTTCAAACAGGTGCCATTACTACAGGTAATGAGAGGAGGACAGAGGAGCCTCTTAAAGAAGAAGTTACAGGTCTGTGAGAGCAAGAATTCTGGCATCTTTTTAGGTAACCAAATACTTATTTTCTACCATAATTTGCAAAATAAATCTTGCTAAATTAGTCTAGCTGATTTTTTGGATTTGTTTTCTCATTTTGACTCTCATAGTTGTGGTCTACCTATGATGTCAATTACAGGCCTCTCTCATCTTTTTAAGTGGGAGAACTTGCAAAATTGATGGCTGACTAAATACTTTTTTCCTCTATTGTCCATTCAATTGCTGCAGCATGGTTCGGGTGTTAGCTCATACTTGCCACTGTGTTGTTGGAAGTTCCTGCAGTCAGTTAGTGTCTTCCCTGAGGACCCTTGTAGGATGGCTGGTGTGTTTCCCCCCATTTGTCTACGCTCTCTATCTTTACTTTTATTTCAGACTGACTAGTACTCACCCCATCCCCTCCCTATGTTTTGCCTATTGCTAGGGTTAGGCAGGGATTAGGTTCCCGCTCAGCGTTAGGTGCAGAAACTATATTGGGATGTTTAGGGCAGACAGGGTAATTTTAGATGTGCCTAGGGGTCTCCACTCCCCTCTTCCCTAGTGTTTGGGCTCTCCCTACCATCTTCCCTTTGTTGTGCACTTACTTATCCTTCACCCAGCATGACAGCAAATCTGTTCTATTCTGACAGTTCAAGCTGTGAATTTGTGTGTGTGCGGGAGGAACGGCCCCCGTTGAGTGTCCAGACCGGAACCAAGGGAGCTGTCATCTGGGTTCCGGGGGAAACTGTCCCCGGGGGACAGAGTTCATGGACGGACCGTTGTGACAGACAGATGGGCTAGGGGAGGGACCAGTATAAAGGAGGTGGGGAATCCCCGGGAAGATGTGTCAGCAGACCGACACAGAGACAGCAGGAGATCGTGGGAGCAGCTGAATGCGAGAGCGACTCACCAGTGCCAGGGAGGACGCTCACCGAGGACTCCAGAAGGACGGTACTGAGGCAGTCATCCGGGACTTGCTGCCCCGCTCCAGCCCGCGGCCACTGCGGCCCCAGTTCTGCCTGCGGCGGCTGCCTACCCGCAGTCACCCGCGGTCGCTGCCATCTCGCTCCAGCCCATGGCTGCGGCCTGTTCCCCACCACCCGCAGCCGCCCTGCTCTCACCAGTGGCAAGTACAGTGCCACCGGCGGCCACCACTGTCCCGCTCTGGTCCGCAGCAGGGGCCGAGCCGCTGCTGGCCGCACACTCCCCATCGCAGCCGTTAGCTGCGCAGGTTGTCTGTGATTCACCACCCTACATTGCTGCCGCTTGCCCCAGTCCGGGGACTGCGGCCCACCCGTCCAACGACTCCGCTGGGGCCTGTGGGGCTTCAGTGTCATCAGCGCACCGGAGAGCGCAAAGACTTCGCCAACGCCTCAGCAACTGGGCCCAGCGACTACTACGCCGAAAGACCACCATCCCGAATGGCGAGGGACATCTGGACGGCTAAGTTGACTATATATTTACGGACCCGTAGTCGGCCATACCGCGGCCCTATAGTGACCGGCTATTGCCAGAAGTAGTCGTATTCTACCCATTTGTGTTTGCTTGTTTTAGAGCCCCTGCGAGGGCAACCTGTGTTACCCCTTTTGGTGATCAAACCGTGACTGAGGAAAGTTCCCTCTAGTCTCATAAATGTTATTATAGAAAGCACCAAATTGTCTCGCGACTCGTCACTGCATCCTGCGTGCCTGCAGTTACCACATTTGGCGTAGTCGTCAGGATGCAGTCACGGAGCGCGGACAACGAGGGCCATGCTGAGCAATCTACCCAGGTTCTCAGGCAGCAATACTATGCTGTGGAATTGGATGGAGCAAATGCGTGGTTTATTCAGGATGCATCCGCTTACCCCTGACCTAGAGGCAGAAGTGGCCCTGATGGCATTGGACGGGGAAGCCCGGGATACCATAATGTTGTGGCCCCGGGGGCAGCGCAACACCTTCGTCAGGGTGTTACAGATCTTAGAAGAGGCCTATGGGGACCCGACCGATGTGGGGGAACTGAGAACCCAGATGTTTAGACGCATGCAGAAAGAGGGGGAAACAGTGACCCAGTATATGAATGTTTTGCAGGAACTGTTTTTAGCCATTGAAAGGAAGGATGGAGTTGGCGTGGGGACCGTGGTCGTAACATTACGTGATCTGTTAGTGACCGGGTTACGAGACACCCTGACAAGACAGGCTTTGCGAGAGCGGGTACGAGTGGACCCACATCTGACCTTTTCAGAGATAGGGAAGGAGGCATGGGTTCGGGAGCAGGAGCAAGAGGTGACGGTGTGCCAGGAGGGTGAGGTGCTGGGCAAGGTCATCGCACCGGCGGCCCCCCCGCTCGTGCTTCCTCCAGGGCAGACGGTGGTAGCTCTGCCGATCTGCACCCCGATGCCACTGGAGGGCATGGAGGTGCAGGTGGAACCATGTTACTCAGAGCGCCAGCACCCTGGCATACTGGTAGCCCGCTCCCTGTCCACGGTGCGGGAGGGGACCGTCCTGGTGCATTGTGTCAACCTGGAAGACCAAGATATCGCCCTGAAGCCCCAGGCCGAAATAGCCAAACTAGTGAGGCCTTTGAAGGAGATGCTGCCGGGCCCCGCGGTCCAGTTGAAGGTGCAGCCCGAAGATCTTTGGGCACTAACGGTGCGAACCCAACAGACTGCCGTATCTTCGACCCCGGAGAAAGGTCGAGCCATCCTGGAGAGAATGCGGAACGAACTTTCCGGCCTAGCGCCAGCCCAACTTCTCCAGGTAGAGACACTTCTTGGACAATTTTACAGTGTCTTCGCCAGCCACGAAATGACTTTGGATGTACCACGGCCATCACGCATGGGATCCCCAAGGCAGGAGTGGTCCCCATCCGGGAGCGATATCGGCAAATACCACCGCAGCTATACCAGGAAGTGAAGACTCTATTAGCCCAAATGCTCCGGAAGGGGGTCATACGAGAAAGCCAGAGCCCTTGGGCGGCCCCTATTGTCCTGGTTCGGAAAAAAGATGGCACTCTGCGTTTTTGCGTGGATTATCGGAAGTTGAACGCCTGCATCATCAAGGATTCGTATCCGTTGCTCCGCATAGAAAAGTCTCTGTCCGCCCTGGGGAGCGCGACGTACTTCTCAACCCTAGACCTGGCCAGTAGGTACTGGCAGGTGCCGATATCGGAGGAAGACAGGGCCAAGACGGCATTCATCCTTCCCATGGGACTGTTCGAGTTCAATTGGATGCCGTTTTTGCTGGCCAATGCCCCAGGAACTTTCCAGCGGTTGATGGAGCAGTGTCTAGTAGACCTAAACTTTGAAGCCATGTTGATATACCTGGACAATATTATCTACTCCGCCACGTTCGAGGACCACCTGAAGCGGTTGGGGCATGTTTTCGGCCCACTGCAGAAGTACGGGTTAAAGGTAAAGCCCCAGAAATGCCACCTGTTCCGCACCCAGATCGAATACCTGGGGCACACCGTCTCGGCAGAGGGCGTCCGACCATCCCTGGAAAAGGTCGCTGCCATCCAGGGGTGGCCTACCCCCGAAATGGTAAAGGCCTTCTTGGGGTTGGCCGGCTACTACCGTCGATTCGTGAAGAATTTTGCACGCCGAGCTCGAGCCCTGCAAGACCTGCTGAAAGGGGCTCCCGCCGGGGAGAATGGACGGAAGATCCAGTGGCAGCAACCGCAAGAGGATGCATTTTAAGATCTCAAAGCTGCTCTCTCGGACACCACGGTATTGGCGTATGCGGATTTCTCACAACTGTTCATCCTGCATAGCGACGGGAGCCTCCAGGGACTAGGAGCTGTGTTGTCACAGGTGCAGGACGGCCGGGAGAAAGTGATCGCCTACGGTAGCCGGTCGCTGCACGACTCAGAACGTTACCCGGACAATTACAGCTCCTTTAAGCTCGAGCTCCTCGCGGTAGTGTAGGCAATGACGGAGTCATTCGCAGAGTACCTGGCGGGCTCCAAAGTAGTAGTGTGGACCGATAACAACCCATTAGCCCATTTGGAGAATGCCAAACTGGGGGCCCTAGAGTAGCGGTGGGTGGCTCGGATGGCCAAATTCAAGTATAAGATCATCTACAAACGGGGTGCTGAAAACGTGCACGCCGACGCGCTCTCCAGAATCCGACACACCACCCCAGGAAGAAGTCGAGATGACGAATTAGAAGCAGACGAGACGCCGTTCGCCCTCACCACCGCCGCGCCTACAGTCAACACGCAGGAAGTGCCTCATCCGGGGCTCCTAGGAGGGATGCTGGAACAGCCCCGTGACAAATGGATTCAGCAGCAACAGGAAGATACAGAAGTTGGACATCTGCGCCGATTTGTGGCCACCGGTAAATTGCCCACGGGCTCACAGAGACAGGCTTTGACCCAAGATATGTTGCTAATGTTGCACCAGTGGGAAATACTAATCATCAAAAAGGGACTTTTATATCGAAAAGTCATGTCACGAACCACGTCAGCTACGATATGGCAGGTGATCGTGCCGGAAGCCCATCTTAACCAACTGGCCCGGGAAGCCCATGAGAAGGGGACTCATTTTGGGGCTCAAAAGACTTTACAATGATTGCAGCAGATAGCATACCACCCACGCTTGCACGCTGCTGTAGAAGAAGTTTACCGAACCTGCCGCTCGAGCGAGCTCGCTAAACCCCCCCGCACAACGAGCCCCGGTGCAAACTATCGTAACATCAGCCCCTCTGGAGCTTCTTACGGTGGACTATCTGACCATAGGTCCTGCCTATCAGGGATATGAACATTGACTTGTTATGGTGGACCATTTTACCAAATTCGCCGTGGTCACCCCCCACTCGAGACCAAACAGCGGAGTCGGCCGCCTATGCGATTTGTAAGAACTTTATTCAAGTGTATGACTGTCCACAATGAATACATTCGGACCAAGGAGTGTGCTTCCTAGGAAAAGTCATGGAAGAGCTACACCATCTTTACGTTATCAATAAATCGCGGACTACGCCGTACCACCCGCAGGGAAAAGGAGCCTGCGAACGATTCAATTGCATGCTAATCCAAATGCTGCGCACCCTGGAGAGCGACCGCAAGGCCCGCTGGCCTGAATATATCCCCGAGCTGGTGTGGATATATAACAATCGGGTGCATCGAGTGACTGGTTACACCCCCTACTCATTGCTGTTCGGCCGGGAAGGCAAAGGAATTACGGAAGTGGAATTGAACCCGGAGGAGCCCCAACCATGGACCGCGGTATCCTCGTGGGTCCGCAACCACTGGCACCGGCTGCAGACCCTCCACCGTATCGTCCATACGAAGCTCCAGGATCTAGAACACCAAGGGGGAGCACTGCCCCCGCCCATTGACTTTCAGACTGGGGATCGGGTACTTGTACTTGATCAACGTCCCCAAAACAGGTTAGAACCACGGTGGGAGGTGAACCCCTACCGAGTGTTGCGCCGAATAAGCCCTGACGGGCCTGTGTATGAAATACAATCTGAAGGTGGCAACGCGCCCCTCACGCGGGTTGTGCACCGTAACATGTTACGGCCTTGTACGTCTATCGATCCCCCATGGCTCGAACCGACCCTCCAGGTCCCCGACCCCCCGCCCACGGTCTGGGACCTGGATGACAAAGAGGACTTCCCCGTCGCAGCTGCGGGTTGCCCCAGTAGTGGCACGACAATAGACTCGGGAATTCCACCAGAACAAATATGCGACCACCCTCCACCACCCCAGAAGACTCCAATACACCCGAGCTTCGACGCTCCGAGCGGTCAACAGTTGGCAAACCCCCTGAACAGGACCAGTTCATATGGCGACAAGGACTGTCGCCCCAAAAAACTAACCCGAGTCTACGAAAACCCTCGCCCGAGGACTGGCGAGCATACAGAGCGGGAGAGTGTGGGAGGAACGGCCCCCGTCGAGTGTTCGGGCCGGAACCAAGGGAGCCGTCATCTGGGTTCCGGGGGAAACTGTCCCCGGGGGACAGAGTTCGAGGACGGACCATTGTGACAGACAGATGGGCTGGGGGAGGGACCAGTATAAAGGAGGTGGGGAATCCCCGGGACGATGAGTCAGCAGACCGACACAGAGACAGCAGGAGACCGTGGGAGCAGCTGAAAGCACGAGCGACTCACCAGTGCCAGGGAGGACACTCACCGAGGACTCCAGAAGGACGGTACCGAGGCTGTCATCCGGGACTTGCTGCCCCGCTCCAGCCCGCGGCCACTGCGGCCCCAGTTCAACCCGTGGCCGCTGCCGCCTCCCTTCAGTCCGCGGCTGCGGCCTACCCGCGGTCACCCACGGCCGCTGCCATCTCGCTCCAGCCTGCGGCTGCAGCCTGTTCCCCACCACCCGCAGCCTCCCTGCTCTCACCAGTGGCCGCGGCAAGTACAGTGCCGCCGGCGGCCACCACTGTCCCGCTCCTGTCCGCAGCAGGGGCCGAGCCTCTGCTGGCCGCGGACTCCCCGTCACAGCCGTTAGCTGCGCAGGTGGTCTGTGATTCGCCACCATGCATCGCTGCCGCTTGCCCCAGTCCGGGGACTGCGGCCTACCCGTCCAAGGACTCCGCCGGGGCCTGTGGGGCTTCAGTGTCATCAGCGCGCTGGAGCGTGCAAAGACTTCGCCAACGCCTCAGCAACTGGGCCCAGCGACTACTACACCGAAAGACCACCATCCCGAACGGCGAGGGATGTCTGGTCGGCTAAGTTGACTATATATTTACGGACCCGTAGTCGGCCATACCGCGGCCCTATAGTGACTGGCTTTTGCCGGAAGTAGTCGTGTTCTACCCATTTGTGTTTGCTTGTTTTAGAGCCCCTGCGAGGGCAACCCGTGTTACCCCTTTTGGTGATGAAGCCGTGACTGAGGAAAGTTCCCGCTAGTCTTATAAATGTTATAGAAAGCACCAAATTGTCTCGCGACTCGTCACTGCATCCTGCGTACCTGCAATTACCACGTGTGCATAAAAATTGCACGACATACGCGTGGTCCGTGTGCCGTGCAATTTTTTTCTCACATCCATTGACTTGCATCGGTGAGTGCGGTCTTATTCTTGTCATCGCAGCATACAGCACAAAACACACAGATGAACACTGACTCATTTACTAACATTGGTCTGAGTGCAATGTGATGTTTTCTCTCATTGCACTTGTCCGATTTATACGCTTATGTGAGCGAGCCCTAAAGCTGACATCTAGCAGGCACAGCATTCATAACCCAGCCATTGCCACTTTGCTAAATCCTGGATCTGTGTCCAAGTTTAAATTGAAAGGAAACTATCCTCAGAAAATTACTTATTGCTTAAATCAAGTTTTTGTATTACATATATTTTTTTTTATATTTTGACAATTTTTTTATTATCACCATCTTTATTGAAAAAAAGTAATCTTGCAATTTACCCAATGGTCACTGGGGATTTCTTAATTCAGGAAGTGTTTTCAGCAGTCACATTCTCCTCACAGGAAGACTTACAATGACAGGTAACACCTTTATGCACAGCTATTGCACACTTGTCACAGGTACCCCAGGCTCTGCTTCCTTCACCTCTGTCCCCTGCTCTCTGTTGTGCTCCATGTTGGGTTTTGCAGGTTGCCCGGCATGACTGAGTTATTTTATTTCCCTACTCCTACTTAAGGCCCATTAGGATTCACACATGTCTTTTAGGATTGAGACTCAAGACATTTGTTTGTTGCACTCAACCTTCTGTGCACATCGTACTTTAACGTGCTTCAATCCATATTGGGTTCCACTTCATCTGTCCTTTCACTTCCAAAGTTCCTGAGTCTGACAAATCATCTGTTCCCACATGCACCAACACCCAGGGTCTATGAATCCACCCGAACCTGAGCCTTAGAGGATCTGTGGCGCCCCTGAGGGTCAGGTCGCCACAGAGGTACTGCACCTCATCCAGAGATGTGGTATCCCACCCTCAGGTAAGGAGGGAGCACCACCCAGGACTCCTAACACTGCACCCAACACACACTAGTTAGTCAGGACACCTGGGTGTACCCTTCGGGAGGATGGCCTCATCCCAGACTGGCTAGGAAAGGGTGTTGGGTGGTTAGTGGGGAAGCTAGGTAGAGTGGGAGGAGCTTAGGTAGTGGAGTGATTGTGGGAATCCAATCAGAGAGTGAAAGGTGACAGTTGGTGGGTGGACCTAGTCTGAGGTAAATAGTTTGGTGTAAAAAGAGTCAGTCGGTGACAGGACAGCATAAGAGCAGGATTGGCGTGAGAGGACTGAGGGTCAGAGAAGAGAGAAATATCTTGACTACGCTCCTAGACTGGAAAGAAGGGGTCCTTGGGGCACGGTGAGTGCGATTAGCCACCCGTGGGGCCCGCATCCCGGAAGGGAAAGACCAGGCCATGGTGGGGAGCCGCCACCTGAAGCTAGTGGAGAACTACAAGGCTCAGCTAGAAAGCCGAAGGCTGAGGTAACTTAACTGCCTCAGCCACAACCACAAACATTCCTCAAAAAGGCAGCAGTAGGGATACAGGACCCAGGGGCCTGACCCACGTCGCCCAGTGTGATCCGTGGCTGCCGGCTTGGGACACTGCTTGTGAAGGCGCAGGGCAGGGGAGATCAGTGCAGAGACATGGCCTAGAGAGGAGACACAAGGAGGAGTCTTGAAAAGGTGTTCCTGATCTACCTGGGAGTTTGCCGGACCCCTCACTCGGAGGACACAGTACCAAGCGGGTCATCTTGTGCACAAGACTTGTGAGTAAAAACCCAGAAACTGCACCTAACTGTGTCCTTGGAGTCATTTACAACTCGCCTGCCACACACTGCATACACCACCACTGTCACCGGCTCACAAGTACCATCTCAACTGCCCTGGGACACAGCTCTGCCCGTGGAGAGCTTCATCATCTTGGCTGCTTTAACACCGTCCCAGTTGATCTGCATCACAGTTTCGGCTACCCTAGCTGAGCACCACGGGTGGCGTCACGATTCCCCTTTTCCCAATTAATTATCCCATCATCTTTCCCCTCATTTAAACTTCCATCTTCTTTATTGGACACCAAGGGCCACGGACCGGGTCACCATCACCACCGTGACACTTTCCCCCTTAAAAGAGCCTGGAAGGCACGGTACTGAGTTCCCCCTGCCCTGCTGGGCGCTCCAGATCCACCTCAACTGGTGAGCCTTAAGGGGATTTTACACTAAGCGATATCGCTAGCAATATCGCTAAAACGTCACTGGTTTTGTGACGTTATAGCGATATTGCTAGTGATATCGCTATGTGTGATACTTACCAACGACCGGCTCCCCCGCTGTCCATCGCTGATCGCGCGAGAATGTCCGGCTCCATTTCTCGTCGCCTGCTTCCTGCTGAGACTTCCTGCTGTGACGTCCAGCGACGCGTGGAGGCGGGCGGGAGAACGTCTTCATCGCTGTGTGTGAATGGTAAGTATCGTGCGCTGCGTCGCTGCTGCATCGCTGTGAGATCTTTCTGTATGAAAGCTCACTAGCGATCATTTAGCGATGCACCAGCGATCCTGACCGGGTCGGATCGCTGGTTGGATCGCTGGTGCATCGCTAAATGTAAAAGGGCCTTAAATCACAGCGAATAACGGGGTATACCATTCACAATAGGTGAGGTCTCAGCTATTCCTGATCTTCACAATGACCTTTGAATACGCATATTAGATGCATAGATGCAAATGATAGGACCTGAGTCATTCTAATTCTGCTATTGTACCTGTGGATTTCCTGATAGAACAGGCTGCATGAGTCTCCAATATTCCCAGGGGGCTGTATGAATATTGCTAGATTTCACTTTTTTTTATTTAAAGCATGATTTAAAAAAATAGGAAATCATTACCGACATGAATCAGAGCCTGGTATATTTTTCTTTGAAAAGCCTTCAGAGAAAATATAGTTTCAAGATATGGCCAGGGACAAGATCATAGTGAGAGATAGTGCCACACTTGGCCGACTTTTCCCAGTGCGGCTGCAGCTGATTGACAGGTCTCTCTAAGAATCACATGACAGGTCCCTTAAATGCTGATTGATACCACTTGAGCCAGTTCTGAAAGGTGCGCTTACTTTTTCATCTTTGCAGAAGATAGAGGTTAGACATCTTTGCTCATTAAATCAATGCAATTTGAATTTACATAGTGTTACATAGTTATCAAGATACAGTACCCCACACAACCTGGGGACATGTGTGGCGCTATTTTTGCAAGAAAGCAGCCATGCTTTCCCAATTTTGGACAACCCCTTTATAAACTGTTACATGGTCACTACTGTGCTTTATAAAATTACATTTTGCCTGAAGATGGTGACAGCAGTCCAGTATTAGAGACATGGGACACATTATTTTCCACAGCAGCACTGTACGCCATTGTACACACAGTTATAGTTTTTTTTCATACTGTATTGCGTGCTGTAAATCTTGCCTGGCAGGCCAAGGGTCTAACCGTCAGCCACAGAATGTAATGCGTGTTTTGTAAGTCTTGTTATTTTTCCCTCGGAGAGCTAGGCTCGCTCACTTGTTATTGCAAATCACAGTAAACTTATTTTTAGAGGGAAATGGGAGCTGCGCGCTGTATGATAATCCTAGGGGTCATATATTGGACACAGTGGCACTTGGCTAATATTTCTAAAGCCATCCAAAAAGGCAACTCAGCACCGGCCCAGAATAAATGAGGGTACAGGCTTTTTCATGTGACCTCTCTTGAAATATTCATTGTGCGCATTAATATTTCATCAATTTCCGATCACATATCACCCAGAGAACGGCTACAGTTTTTTTGGCCGTGATCATGAAAAATAGATATGTTCTTGTAATATCTCACCCAGCTTATAATGTAATACAAATCACCCACTTAATCTGCTTTGTTCACCACTGTACGAGCCGTTGGCACATCTGTCGCTGTGATGTCTTCTAAGAGTTTTTTGTGCTGATCCTTCGCTTAGCACAGCTTAAGCAACCACTGCGCACGTCAGTGACAAAAAGTAGTAATGTGTGATCAGGACACCACAATGAGCTAGGATGGCAAATAAAATATGCATGCTTTTATCTCTAGAGCTGTCTATCAGTATACACACTAATCAGTCCCTCATGGGTACACAGAATAAAGGGGGTTTTACACATAGCGATATCGCTAGCAATATCACTTAAGCGTCACCGATTTTGTGACATAGCAGCAATATTGCTAGCGATATCGCTATGTGTGATACTTACCTCCAATCGGCTCCCCCGCTGTCTGTCGCTGATCGAGCGAGATCGGCCGGGTCCATTTCTCGTCGGGCGCTTCCTGCTGGCTCCAACGAGTGATGTGTGGATGCGGGCGGGAGGACGTCAGCATCGCTGCGTGTGAAAGGTAAGTAACGACCGCTGCTGCGTCGCTACATCGCTAGTGAGATCTGCCTGTATGGCAGCTCACTAGCGACCATTTAGCGATGCACCAGCGATCCTGACCAGGTCGTATCGTGGTCGGATCGCTGGTGCATTGCTAAATGTAAAGGGGCCTTAAGACTAACAGGGGTGGGACATATTGGCCAGTATAGTGTACTGTCAGCTCCTGAACTTAATGTGGGCTAAACAAGTTTTAACATCCCCAAAATGGTAGGACTTGTAAGTTGTTCCTGGTATGTAGTCGTTAGTGCCTAACAATAGGGACAACATAGTCAAGGGTACCCAAGGTTTTCTTGCTCGGGAAACGAAGGCTATCCTGTCTGGGAAAAAGTAGAAAATTAGCTAATTACAAGTTCTTCTCCTAATATTGGTACCATATATTACTGGCCACCTTCAGATGTCTTGCACAGTGTCTGGATCTGAGCAGCTTTGGCAGCACAAGGAGCACTTCACAATGTTGTGGCTTATGGGGATATACAGTGCCTTGCGAAAGTATTCGGCCCCCTGGAACTTTTCAACCTTTTCCCACATATTGGGCTTCAAACATAACGATACCAAATGTAAATTTTTGTTGAAGAATCAACAACAAGTGGAACACAATTGTGAAGTTGAATGAAATTTATTGGTTATTTTAAATTTTTGTTGAAATTCAAAAACTGAAAAGTGGGGAGTACAATATTGTTCGGCCCCTTTAACTTAATACTTTGTTGCCCCACCTTTTGCTGTGATTACAGCTGCAAGTCACTTGGGGTATGTCTCTATCAGTTTTGTACATCGAGAGACTGAAATTCTTGCCCATTCTTCCTTCGCAAACAGCTCGAGCTCAGTGAGGTTCGATGGAAATCATTTGTGAACAGCAGTTTTCAGCTCTTTCCACAGATTCTCGATTGGATTCAGGTCTGGACTTTGAATTGGCCATACTAACACCTGGATACGTTTATTTGTGAACCATTCCATTGTAGATTTTTCTTTATGTTTGGGATCATTGTCTTGTTGGGAGACAAATCTCCGTCCCAGTCTCAGGTCTTTTGCAGACTCCAACAGGTTTTCTTCAAGAATAGTCCTGTATTTGGCTCCATCCATCTTCCCATCAATTCTAACCATCTTCCCTGTCCCTGCTGAAGAAAAGCAGGCCCAAACCATGATGCTGCCACCATCATGTTTGACAATGGGGATGGTGTGTTTAGGGTGATGAGCTGTGTTGCCTTTACGCCAAACATATTGTTTGGCATTGTTGCCAAAAAGTTCGATATTGGTTTCATCTGACCAGAGCACCTTCTTCCACATGTTTGGTGTGTCTCCCAGGTGGCTTGTTGCCAACTTTGAATGACAATTTTTATGGATATCTTTGAGAAATGACTTTCTTCTTGCCACTCTTCCATAAAGGCCAGATTTGTGCAGTGCACGACTGAGTGTTGTCCTATGGACAGACTGTCCCACCTCAGCTGTAGATCTCTGAAGTTCATCCAGAGTGATCATTGGCATCTTGGCTGCATCTCTCATCAGTCGTCTCCTTGTTTGAAATGAAAGTTTAGAGGGACGGCCGGGTCTTGGTAGATTTGCAGTGGTATGATACTCCTTCAATTTCAATATGATCACTTGCACAGTGCTCCTTGGGATGTTTAAAGTTTTCAAAATCATTTTGTATCCAAATCTGGCTTTAAACTTCTCCACAAAAGTATCACAGACCTGCCTGTTGTGTTCCTTGGTCTTCATGATGTTCTCTGTGCTTCAAACAGAACCCTGAGACTATCACAGAGCAGGTGCATTTATACGGAGACTTGATTACACACAGGTGGATTATGTTTATCATTATTAGTCATTTAGCACAACATTGGATCATTCAGAGATCCACAATGAACTTCTGGAGTGAGATTTCTGCACTGAAAGTAAAGGGGCCGAATAATATTGCACGCCCCACTTTTCAGTTTTTGAATTTCCCCAAAAATTTAAAATAACCAATACATTTCGATCAACTTCACAATTGTGTCCCACTTGTTGTTGATTCTTGTTGTTGATGATTTAGCGAATCCTGCCTTGAGCAGGGGGTTGGACCAGATGGCCCAGGAGGTCCCTTCCAACTCTACGATTCTATGATTCTATGAAAAATTTACATTTGGTTTCTTTATGTTTGAAGCATGATATGTGGGAAAAGGTTGAAAAGTTTCAGGGGGGCCGAATACTTTCACAAGGCACTGTATATATATATATATATATATATATATATATATATATACATACAGTGGGGGAAATAAGTATTTGATCCCTTGTTGATTTTGTAAGTTTACCCACTGACAAAGACATGCACAGTCTATAATTTTAAGGGTAGGTTAATTTTAACATTGAGATATAGAATATTAAAAATAAAATCCAGAAAATCATTGCATAAATTACATAAATTTATTTGCATTTTGCAGTGAGAAATAAGTATTTGATCTCTCTGGCAAACAAGACTTAATACTTGGTGGCAAAACCCTTGTTGGCAAGTACAGCAGTCAGATGTTTTTTGTAGTTGATGATGAGTTTTTGCGCACAAGTCAGGAGGAATTTTGGTCCACTTCTCTTTGCAGATCATCTCTAAATCATTAAGATTTTGATGTTGTCGCTTGGCAACTCGGAGCTTCAACTCCCTCCATAAGTTTTCTATGGGATTAAGGTCTTAAGACTGGCTAGGCCACTCCATGACCTTAATGTTCTTATGTTTTGGGTCATTGTCTTGCGGGAAGACCCAGCCATTACCCATTTTTAATGTCCTGGCGGAGGGAAGGAGGTTGTTACTCAGGATTTTACGGTACATGGCTCCATCCATTCTATTCAGAGAAACACCCCCAAAACATAATGTTTCCTCCTCCATGCTTGACAGTGGTGACGGTGTTCTTTGGGTCATAGGCAGCATTTCTCTTCCACCAAACACGGCAAGTTGAGTTAATGCCAAAGAGCTCAATTTTTGTCTCATCTGACCACAGCACCTTCTCCCAATCACTCACAGAATCATCCAGGTGTTCATTGGCAAACTGCAGACAGGCCTGTACATGTGCCTTCTTGAGCAGGGGGACCTTGCAGGCACTGCAGGATTTTAAACCTTTATAGTGTAATGTGATAGCAATGGTTTTCTTGGTGACTGTGGTCCCAGCTGCCTTGAGATCATTGACAAGTTCCCCCTGTGTAGTTTTAAGCTGATCTCTCACCTTTCTCATGATCAAGGATACTCCACGAGGTGAAATTTTGCAATGTGCCCCAGATCAATGTCGATTGACAGTCATTTTGTATTTCTTCCATTTTCTTACTATTGCACCAACAGTTGTCTCCTTCTCATCCATCCAGCATCTTACGTATGGTTTTATAGCACATTCCAGCTTTGTGGAGGTTTATGATCTTGTTCCTGACGTCCTTAGAAAGCTGTTTGGTCTTGCCCATGTTTTAGAGGTTAGAGTCTGACTGAATAATTGAGTCTGTAGACAATAGGTTTTTTATAAAGGTGACTATGTAAAGGCCCCGTTACACGTATCAATGTCCCAGCGATCCCACCAACGATCCGATGTGGATGGGATCGCTGGGACACAGTTAGGTGATCGCTGGTGAGCTGTCACATAGACAGACCCACCAGCGATCAGGACCAGCGAGCAAGCTGGTTTCCAATGTAAACAGCGGGTATCTAAGATCCACACAGCTCTAAGTTACCCGCTGTTTACATTGGAAACCAGCATCCAGTGTCGCTGATCGCTGGTCTGGAATGCAACAAGGTGAGAAAGTAGTAGAGCGCATTTGTTATGGTTGTGGGCATCCCAGACATCTACAGTCCACATGCAAAGCTATCCAGTGGAGAAATCGGTCTCAACCCCAACCACCACCTCATGCACCTTCACATGGATATCAGTCTCCAGGTTCCCTTACCTCTTTCTCCAGATGGCAAATGGGAAGGAGTGCAATACAGCGCAGATGTTACCAATGTAGGCAGCCTGGGCATCTGTCAGACACATACCCTCAGGGTCCATTGAGAAATGACCCTGCACCAAATTGGCCTATCAATTATTTACTGTCAAATACAATAAG
This sequence comes from Dendrobates tinctorius, assembly GCF_039654945.1. Lineage (NCBI taxonomy): Eukaryota > Metazoa > Chordata > Amphibia > Anura > Dendrobatidae > Dendrobates > Dendrobates tinctorius. The sequence continues at coordinate 32,728,334 of NW_027361708.1, read as the reverse complement.
TAAGAGGTGTCACCCCTCCAAATTGACTTGCCTAATGGCTCAGACACCCATGTTTGACCATTAGGGGTTTATGGGGTGCAGGCCACAGTCACGAGTTCCTCTAATCCTCAAATGAATCACTTACAGGAGGTTGTGCTGGATGATTGGACAGTTCTTGGTTTTTGTGACTCTGGGGCATTTCTCACCATAGCTGATCCCAGAAGAGTGGTTCGGCCAGAGGCAATACAGCATGGACCTTGGATTACCATTGTATTAGCTGGAAGCCAATGGAGGAATTTCCCAAAAGCAATTGTAGAACTGGATTTTGTCTTTGGGGTCAAGCAATGTGTAGTTGGGGTGATGAGGGGCTTGCCTGCAGATATTGTCCTAGGAAATGATGTGGAAGAGCAGGAAGCAGAGTTTAAGTCAAAGAGGATGTAAAATGGAGCCAGCCTTCAACCTTACAACTTCCCCAGAGACAGTCAACACCAAAATTCTGATTGATTGTCCAGGCAGAGCCATGAGTCATGTCGGCCATGTGTATGTGTACTTGACAAATGACCTGTTAAGGTCACTAGTCTGTACACAACTTGAGGGGGGAAGGGGTTATAACAGAGAGTCACCCGCAGCCTGTTTGCATGGACCATACTGCAATCAGGCCTACATTAGCATTCTTTTTCCTATATCTGGTGGGGTCATATTTGCCTTTGTTCATCTCTGCAGTGGGCATCTCCAATATACGAACCTACAGACAGGCTGGAGACTGGGTTTCTGGACATTTTAAATCATTGGAGCTATGTTTAAGGGGGTGGGTGTTAGTATATCTGTCCAACAAGGGGGCTGACCCAAGAGAGGTAGGACAATAAGCCACATGTTGAGTGAGTTGATCGTGTGTCTTGGGGAGGGTGGGGATCTGCTGCGGCTAGGTCTTGTGCCATCTATGGAGAATGGAGATCATTTGCCATGTGGGATTGTGATGTCTCACCACCCTGCTGGATTTGAGGACTGAATCTAAAGACTGTTGATGGATATTCCTTGGTGTTGGATTACAGGGTGGCGCCCCAGATTTGTTCCTTTTTGTGTGACCTTGCATGCAGATTCTAAGGAACTATATCTATGTTTGATGTTATATTCGCCCAGTCTCAATAAAAGTTGTTGGATTGTTCACCAGCCAGCTGTCCCTGCCTGATCTGTCACACACCCCATCACATAGTGTCCACATGTTTGTCAGTCAGTACTGTAGCTGTGAGAGCCCGCCTAATTTACGAGGTGCATGTCTCAAGAAGTATGAGCTGGCACAGTGTACCGGCACTACAATGTACGTGCACTGCAACGTACTGGGCACTACAATGGCAGATTTGCAATTTTCACTCAGCAACATCTATTGCTGTTTGCTTGTGGAAAACACCAATGAGGTCAAAATCACCACTATAGTCAGATGAAGTTTAAAACTTAAAGAGGGGTTTAATTTCCAAAATGGGGTTGCTTGAGAGGTGATTGTGCTTTTCTGGATCTTAGGGGCTCTGTTTATGGATTCCGCAGAGTATTCTAGGAAAATCTGTCAAATAGCACTCTTTCCCTTCCGAGTCTAGACATATAGATATGCAATACTGTAAAAAGACATATGGGGTAATGCTGCATTCATCAGAAATTGTTTGACAAATTTTTGTGCCATTTTTACTGAGTTTCCCATCTGAAAATGTAAAATTTGGGGCTAAAACAAAATTTTTTTGGTAATAGTGTAGTTTTGAATGTTTTTTACCGCTTAATGCTATAAGGTTCTGTGACACATCTGTGGTGTCAATGTGATTACTGCACTCTTAGATTAATTCATCAAGGGCTGAAATTTGTAAAAAGGGGTCACTTATGGGATTTTGCTGTTCTGGCACTTTAGGGGTTTTGCCAATGTGACATGACATCTACAAACCTTAACAGTAATATGTGCACAATAAAATAGCACTCCTCTTCTGAGCTTTTTACTCTGTCTCAAAAGTAGTTTTTGACCATCTATGGGGTATTGGCACAGGAGAAATTGCACAACAAATTTTACCATTTGTTTCCTTTTTACCCATGTGATAATTTAAAATGTGGGGCTAAAGCCAAATTTTTGTGGAAAATGTAATTATTTTTTATTTTCACAGCAGAACGTTATAAAATTCTCTGAAGCACCTGTGGGTTCAAGATGTTCATCACACCTCTAAATAAGTTCCTTGAGGGGTGTAGTTTTCAACTTGTGGTCTCTTGTCAGGCTCATCGGGGGATTTCCAAATGCAAAATGGCACCCACAGACCATTCCATCAAAGTCTGCACTAAAAAACGATGCTTCTTTTCGGAGCTTGGCAGTGTGACTAAACATCAGTTTACCACCACTCATGGAGTATCAGCGTACTCAGGAGAAATTTTACAACAAATTTTGTGGTTCATTTTCTCCTGCCATCCTTGTGCAAATGAAAAATATGGGGTTTAAGCAACATTTTTTTGGAAAAATCTTAATTTTCATCTTCATGGCTCAACATTATCAAAGTCAAATGGTGCTCTTTCCCTTCCAAGCCCTTCTATGCACCCAAAAAGTAGTTTTCCACCACATATGGCGTATCGGCATTCTGAGATGAAATTTCACAATAAATTGTGGGGTCCATTTTCTCCTCTTGTGGAAATGAAAAATTTGGGGCTAAAGTAACATTTTTGTGGGAAAATTTTCTTTTTTTTCTTTTTTAGTGCTCAAAATGATTATTTTATATAAAGTTTCACCACACCTAAAAATTAATCACTTGATGGGTATAGTTTACAAAATGGGGTCACTTTTGGAGGTTTCCACTGTTAAGGCACAAAAGGGACTCTGCAAATGCGACATGGGGTCCGCTATCTGTTTCAGCCAATTTTACGCTACAAAAGTCAAATGGTGCTCTTTCTCTTCCAAGCCCTGTCATGTGCCCAACAGTAATTTTCCACCACATATGGCGTATCAGGATAAATTTCACAACGAATTTTGGGGCCCATTTTTCTCCTGTTACCCTTGTGAAATTGAAAAATTTGAGGCTAAACAATATTTTTGTGGGAAAATGTAATATTTTCATTTTTTCTTCCACGTTTCTTTAATTCCTGTGCAGCATCAGAAGGGCTAATATTAATAAACCACTTAAATGTGGTTTTGAGCACTTAAAGTGGTGCAGTTTTTAAAATGGTGTCTCTTTTGGATATTTTCTGTCACATAGGCTCATTAAAGTCACTTCAAACATGATGTGGGCCAATGGTTTTGTAAATTTTGTTGAAAAAATGAGAAATTGCTGATAAACTTTTAACTCTCCTAGCTTCTTAGCAAAAAAAAAATATGTTTCAAAAATGATACTGATCTAAAGTAGACATGTGAGAAATGTTATTTATTATGTATTTTGTGTGACATAAGTCTGTGATTCAATGGTATAAAAATTAAAAGTTTGAAAATTACTACATTTTCAAAATTTGCCAAATTTCTGAAAATTTACACAAATAAACTCAAAAAATTTCGTCCTGAATTTAAGACTGCCATAAAGTAAAAAGTGTGATGAAAAACAGTCTCAGAATCACTAGGATATGTTGAGGTGTTCCAGTGTTATTACTAAATAAAGTGACATTTGTCAAAATGGGAAAATTTGGCCTGGTTAGGAAGGTGAAAGCAAGCTTTGGGGTTAAGATGGGAACTTGGTTGCTGTTTAAAATGTTATAGGGGATATAGAGGTATAAGAGCAATCACATCCAAGACCTGGTATTTAGGTGATCCAAAGTCAAAGTAGGAGATACCAATATTCATTTAGGACTTGGTGTCATGGAGACATAGGTATAGAGGATACAGAGGTAGCAACCGCACATGTGTCCTACTGTTGAGAGAACCCAAACACCACAAAAAAAGGCACATATATTAAATTGGGACTTAGTAGCTGGGGGGCATAGGTATAGAGGATATTGAGGTCCAGTAGCAGTTTCACGTGGTGTTTGAGGGGACCAAAAGGCAGCATAAGACACCAGTCGGTACACACTGTGCGCTACGGGGATGTATACATACCGCCGACCAGTGACGCAGTGGGTGTGGCTGACTAGAAGGCAGAGCCTCGCTCCATACAAGCGTATGAAGAGTGAGGCCGCACCCACTGGCCGGGGGTATGTCTACCGCATACATACCCTCTGCTGCCGGGTCTGAAACTGGTGAATCCCCGCAATTTATAAGTCTGCAGTCACGCGGGTGGAAAGGATAAGGACAACTAGTCTGCGAATTCTAAAAGCTAAACTCCCACACACTGTCGGCATCCAGTAATGACCATGGTATTAGTGACTGGTGACCAGGCAGGGGTTGCAGCTGTAAATTCAGACAGCAGTATATACAGTAATTATATATACAGTACATGCAGTATATATTTAAAATTAGGAGGACAATTTAGCCTAGTTTATTTATGCATTAGGTTAAAATATCAGAATATGAAAGCCAAATTCAGAGACATTAATCCAGATTTAAAAGAATTAGCTGGTTTTGGTTTCACTCACTTTGACATTTGGTTAGCCTGGGAAATGATAATTGAGATGAGCCGGAAAATTTGTTTTGCAAAGATATTGGAATTAGTAAACTGCGGTTGTACAAGAAAAGCTATTTATTAAGGGATATTTGCCAAACATCCTCAATTTTGGGGGATTGTTCAGCTTTTCAGGGTCAGACTTTTGTATGGAATCTGTATCTTTTTGGACACACATAATACACATTTCATTCATTGTTCTATGACAATTACAGTTAGAGGAGAGGTGTCCTTCATGCAAGGTAAGACAACTGTGCTTAATGCCTAACAGACTTTTTTTTCCAACCTTGTCTCTGCACGTCATGTTTCTTTATTTTTTGATTGACATAGTTGCATGAGGATTTTTCAACAGAGCAACAGGATGCCATGGCTCACTTCTTGATAGATCCTGTGGTCCAGCCACCAGAAAGAGACTTGGCCATGCCATGACCCACCAGGTTTCCTTAAAGGAGAACCAATCTAGTATTTCTATTGCTTAGATCTTTGTCCTGAGCGGACTTCCCTGGCATTTTTTTACATTTGCTCGAATGTGATTTTTCAGTTTTAGGGCTCACTCACACCACCGTACTTTTTATTAGATAGCACTCAGACCAATCTTATTTAATGGGTCAGTGCTGATAACTAGTGATGAGTGAGGATACTTGTTGCTCGGATTTTTCCCGAGCATGCTCGCGTGTCCTCCGAGTGTTTGCAGCTGCTGGACAGGCTGAATACATATGGGGATTGTCTGTTTGTTAGGGAATCCCCACATGTATTCAGGCTGTCTAGCAGCCGCAAATCATGCGCTGCTTCGACACAAACTAAATCTCCGAGCACGCCAAAATACTCGGAGGACACCCGAGCATGCTCAGGAAAACCCAAGCAATGAGTATACCCACTCATGACTATATGACGACGAGGAATCCAAACAACAAACGTCCAATAATAAAATAAAATAAATATTTTATTCACAAAATTAATAACATACAAAAATGATGGGAAACAAATACCAAAACGGAAAGGGCAAAAACTAGGAACCCGTATAGCACCACAATATAGCACATAAATGTAATTGATGATTACCACAAATCAATGCAAAATTTGTGCAGATATGACTATAAAGTGCCACAGTGCTGAAAAATATAAATTAGAATATGTACAAATTAAAAACCAGGTGTGAAAAAAATCAATTCACAAAAATATATGTTGGTACAATAATTAAAAGTGCAAGTGCAAGAATGATTTACACATTAATAGTTAGAATTTTTGTGAAGAGTAACTGATAAAAAACAAGGCTGAAATATACCACTCAATATATTAAGTGAAAATACAAAAAAAGTGCTATAATAAGTGCAATAAATAATGCATATACCGGCATATAGGGTAAAGACACAATGGCCACTTTGAACGCCTATCTAGGGTGTGTTATGCCAAAGATAAGGCAATACATGCTACAGAGAAGCATATACAGGCTTGTGGGGTAAAGGCACAATGGCCGCTTTAAATGCCTCTCTTAAGTACATTGCACCAAAGATAAAACCGTACATGCAAAAGAAGTGCCCGATAAGTACCTGGTATCAGTGGTGCAGGATTCCCAGGATGCACCCGACGCGCGTTTCGGTGTCTGCCTTCGTCTGACCCCCTGACGAAGGCAGATGCCGAAATACACGTCGGGCGCATCCTGGGAATCCTGCACCACTGACACCAGGTACTTATCGGGCACTTCTTTTGCATGTACGGTTTTACCTTTGGCGCAGTGTATTTATTCAACGGAGAGAGAGACAAGGAGCAGGAAGCAGGAGCCTAGGTGGCACTGGAGAGCAAGAGTGAGTCAGCATCTTCCAGAGAGACAGGATGGGGGCTCACCTAATGCAGGGAGAGGACGGCACCGAGCAATGTGAGAAAGAGACAGACCTGACACCCGCTGCTGCCTATGCCCCGATCCACACCATGGCTGCGGCCCAGATGCTGAGACCCACGGCCGCCGCTGCCCTGCTCCATCCCACGGCTGTGGCCTGTACGCTGCCACCCAAGGCCGCCACTGCCCCACTCCATCCCGTGGCTGCGGGCTGTACGCTGCCACCAGCGGCCGCCACTGCCCCGCCCCGGACCGTGGCTGTGGCCTATATGTCAAGGCCCGCGGTTGCCACCACCTCACCTTCGAAAGGGGCCCGATGCTGAGGAACTCTCCTGGGGCCTGTTGTGCCCCTTCTGCACCTGGGCGTAGGAACACCCGAAGCCAATGACAACGCCTCATCGGCTGGGCCCAGCAGCTGAGATGCCAAATGGACACCTCCTAGACAACTACTCTGCAGGACGACAGAGAAGGATAAGTGACATTCCGTTGGTAGTTAATTATAATTCCAGGACTCGTAGTTGGCCATATCGCAGCCATATACAGTGGGGAAAAAAAGTATTTAGTCAGTCAGCAATAGTGCAAGTTCCACCACTTAAAAAGATGAGAGGCGTCTGTAGTTTACATCATAGGTAGACCTCAACTATGGGAGACAAACTGAGAAAAAAAAATCCAGAAAATCACATTGTCTGTTTTTTTTTTCATTTTATTTGCATATTATGGTGGAAAATAAGTATTTTGTCAGAAACAAAATTTCATCTCAATACTTTGTGATATATCCTTTGTTGGCAATGACAGAGGTCAAAAGTTTTCTGTAAGTCTTCACAAGTTTGCCACACACTGTTGTTGGTATGTTGGCCCATTCCTCCATGCAGATCTCCTCTAGAGCAGTGATGTTTTTGGCTTTTCGCTTGGCAACAAGGACTTTCAACTCCCTCCAAAGGTTTTCTATAGGGTTGAGATCTGGAGACTGGCTAGGCCACTCCAGGACCTTGAAATGCTTCTTACGAAGCCACTCCTTCGTTGCCCTGGCGGTGTGCTTTGGATCATTGTCATGTTGAAAGACCCAGCCACGTTTCATCTTCAATGCCCTTGCTGATGGAAGGAGGTTTGCACTCAAAATCTCACGATACATGGCCCCATTCATTCTTTCATGTACCCGGATCAGTCGTCCTGGCCCCTTTGCAGAGAAACAGCCCCAAAGCATGATGTTTCCACCACCATGCTTTACAGTAGGTATGGTGTTTGATGGATGCAACTCAGTATTCTTTTTCCTCCAAACACGACAAGTTGTGTTTCTACCAAACAGTTCCAGTTTGGTTTCATCAGACCATAGGACATTCTCCCAAAACTCCTCTGGATCATCCAAATGCTCACTAGCAAACTTCAGACGGGCCCGGACATGTACAGGCTTAAGCAATGGGACACGTCTGGCACTGCAGGATCTGAGTCCATGGTGGCGTAGTGTGTTACTTATGGTAGGCCTTGTTACATTGGTCCCAGCTCTCTGCAGTTCATTCACTAGGTCCCCCCGCGTGGTTCTGGGATTTTTGCTCACCGTTCTTGTGATCATTCTGACCCCACGGGGTGGGATTTTGCGTGGAGCACCAGATCGAGGGAGATTATCAGTGGTCTTGTATGTCTTCCATTTTCTAATTATTGCTCCCACAGTTGATTTCTTCACTCCAAGCTGGTTGGCTATTGCAGATTCAGTCTTCCCAGCCTGGTGCAGGGCTACAATTTTGTTTCTGGTGTCCTTTGACAGCTCTTTGGTCTTCACCATAGTGGAGTTTGGAGTCAGACTGTTTGAGGGTGTGCACAGGTGTCTTTTTATACTGATAACAAGTTTAAACAGGTGCCATTACTACAGGTAATGAGTGGAGGAAAGAGGAGACTCTTAAAGAAGAAGTTACAGGTCTGTGAGAGCCAGAAATCTTGATTGCTTGTTTCTGACCAAATACTTATTTTCCACCATAATATGCAAATAAAATGAAAAAAAAAACAGACAATGTGATTTTCTGGATTTTTTTTTCTCAGTTTGTCTCCCATAGTCGAGGTCTACCTATGATGTAAATTACAGACGCCTCTCATCTTTTTAAGTGGTGGAGCTTGCACTATTGCTAACTGACTAAATACTTTTTTTCCCCACTGTAGTTGCTGGCACTTGCCGAATAGTTTATATCGGGTTGTTTGTGTGTATTATTGTGTGACTCCCTGCGTGGACAACTATTGTCAGCTTACCAGTTATCCATATAATCCATATATAAAGGTTGAATTTAAGCTTGCTCCGTCTCCGGCTCGTCACTGCATCCTGCGTACCTGCAAGTACCACAACTACTCAATAGAAGGTCACAGGTCTGGTGCCGCGTGGCCTTAGGGTGCAGATGTTCCCGGCATGGGAAGTGGATGAGAGCTTTCAGAACACATGGGAGGCTGGTTTAGTCAAGTGTTCACTTTTACTTATGGACATGCTAAAAGCACACGATCAAGCTTTGTTGGTGAAACTTAAGGAGGATATCAAATTAAGGGAAAACAAGCTTTTGGCCTTTGACCCCTCCCAGGTCACCCCTTTTAAACAGCAACTTAAAACGGTGATTGATAAGTTTGAGAAAGAGATTATTGAGGGGAAACGCCTGAAATTTCAGCGTGATAAAACTGATTTCAATAATGATCGTGCTTTCAAATGGAGACATTGGGGCAACAAGCGGGCAGTCTCCTTTGATTTGAATAACATAGGGATACCAACAGCAGACAAGATCAATCCTCTAGCGATTTTTTTTCATCGGATCTAAGCGATCTAGAAGGAGCTGTAGGAGGGGCAGATGTAAGACTAGGAGGTGCCAGGAAGAGGAACAGGGGTTACAAACAGTTATCCCCAGCCTACAAACAGGAAACTCGATACAATCTCAGGAAACACTAAATTCCCCTGTACTCTCTTCTGAAGCAACTGGGTCCAAAAATACAGGTACTTTGCAAATTATTAATTTGACCACACATGTCTTGACAGAGTCTGAAACGTATGTTTTACAACGGGGTCTCACATTCGCCCCAACAAGCACCCTTGATAAATTTACTGTTGCCAAAGATGTGTGTCTATTTTGCCGTCAATTGACATTTAAATTGCTGTATCATCATCCCTCCGCAGCCGATCAGCTCCCTATGGATGAGCGACAAGCCCTTAGAGACCTGCTAGATCTTCTTCAGGAGTATGAAGGGACATCTCCAAGAAGGAAGTTTATTGGTTGACTTCCCTCACAGGCCACCCCCGCACTCTCTCTTTTACCGGCAGTCAACATCTTTTTTAATAATGTTTGCCGGGATATCCAAGACCTTTGTCTTGATGGCAACAGACATCAGAACTTGAGTAAGACAGAGTACAAAGCTATTCGAGACCTTCAGAACAACAAAGATTTTTTATTCTGCGAAGCGGAAAAGGGAGGTAATATAGTTTTATGGCTTAATTCCCTTTACTTACAGGAAGTAACACTACAGCTACAGGACTCTTCTTGTTACACTCGACTCCCAGCGGATCCCACAGATGTGTTCAAGGACAAATTGGACGGTTTGATTGGACAAGCATTTCGTCGTGGCATCCATAGTAAGAATGAAGTTGAATTCCTTACTTCAGACGACCCTGTAACACCGACTTTCTACCTTCTGCCAAAGGTACATAAGTCTTTGGACAATCCCCCAGGTAGGCCTATAGTCTCAGGTATAGGGGGATTATTGGAAAAACCTTGTATATACCTTGACTATTATTTGCAACCATTGGCCATGGCACTTCAATCATTTATACGTGACTCAACACATCTGATCCAGCTGCTGGGTGACCTAAGTATTCCATCACATACACTTTTAGTCACGCTGGATGTTGAGTCCTTATATACTAGTATTAGCCATGATCTCGGCCTAGAAGCTGTCTCTTACTTTTTGGAGCAAAAATCTACAGGGGATAGCGGCCATGATCTGTTTCTTCTCAATCTATTGCATTTTGTTCTTGATAAAAATTTCTTTGTCTTCAATAGAAATTTTTATCGACAATCCACGAGTACCGCTATGGGAGCACAGTGTGCCCCCTCGTACGCCAATCTGTTTTTGGGGTGGTGGGAGGAACTAGTTGTGTATCGACACAAGGACTTTCATCTACATTGTTTTCAATGGCTACGGTATATTGATGATGTTGTAATGTTCTAGACAGGTTCCGAAGAGAGCTGCAAAAATTTCATTTTCATCATGGAACTGAATGTCAACCTTCTCAACATCAAGTTGACCTCTAACATCTCATCCACTTCTGTGGAATTTTTGGACCTCAGACTCACCGCTGAGGGTTCGTATATCTCCACAAATCTGTATTGTAAACCAGCATCTACCAATAGCCTTTTGCATTACACCAGTTTCCATCCGAGACATCTTAGAAATGGCATCCCTACAGGTCAATTCTTGCATTTGAGACGTAATTGTAGCAGTAGGTTGGATTTCCACTCTGAGGCCAGAAAACTTACAGACCGGTTCAAAAATCGCGGTTACCCCAAAAAGGTTATCTCTAGGGCTTATCAAAGAGCAAACAGGAGCACACATTTAGAACTACTTCAAAGGAAGCCAGGTGAGCCTTCTAGACCCCTGGGCATTGTCACCACTTTTAACAACCAGTGGCAAGACATGCGAAAAATCCTGAACCGCAGTTGGGGAATCTTATTGCGTGAACCCAAATTGTCTCCTCACATCTCAACCGCCCCCAATTTGATAGCAAGGCGTGCCAGGAATTTGAAGGACTGGCTTTGCCATAGCCATTATGTCCGTCCAACAGTTAGATTGAATAGGGGGACTAGGATTTATGGTATTTATCCCTGCGGGAACTGTAACGTATGTCAATTGATGGTTGCCCAGGATGGTTTTACACTCTCTGTCTTTCCTTTTCAGATTAGACCCAGCAGGTCCTTTTTTAATTGTAAGACACGGAATTTGGTCTATGCTCTAATCTGCAATTGTCAGAGAGTGTATGTGGGACAGACTACACAGGAATTCCGCAGGAGAATACAACAACACCTCTCCAATGTCTCTACGGCCAAAAAGGACCAAGAAAAAGGCAAGAATATTTCATCTGTAGCATCACATTTCCTAGAGGTCCACCAGGGACGAACAACGGGACTAAATGTGATGGGCCTGGAGATGGTGTTGGATAACATCAGAGGGGGGGATTTGGCCAAAAAATTGCTTAGATGTGAAGCGAAATGGATTCACAATCTGAAGAGCCTTACCCGACATGGCCTGAATGAGGAGCTTCTCTTCACCGGCTTTTATAAACAGCTTTAAACCTGTTGCTATTATTTCTTTTATTTTATTTTCTTTATTCCTGTTGTATTTGCTGACTGTTATTATTTGTTTGCATTATGCTTTACTTTTTAGATTTAGCCTCATGGTATATATCTGGAACATCATATGGAGACGCTACACCAGGCTCAGGCATGAAACAAGAAAGCAGTATTTTTATCTTGACGCCGCATCCTCAGTATGAAGAGAGATTTGTCACCTGGCTTTCCCTTCTCACAGAACACCTGGCCTCCCCCTTCATAGTACATCTGGAGAATGCTTCACTAAAACCAGTCAAAGGCTGTAGTGTTTTTCAGTATAGTAACTTAGGGCCTTCATGCCAAATGTGCAGGACTTTACAGTTTACATTTTTTTAACAACTACTATATGCATGTATATTTATCTTTTCTGCATATATATATTTTTTCTGCAATATCGTGTGGATAAGAGAAGTTGGGTTGAGCTCATTGGGATTTATTGCTTGCGTACTTTTTTATTATTTTGCAGATGAACTAGTTTCTATCTGCTAAAAAACCATGTTTTTTATTTCTGGTATGTGCATTTTTTAAAATAGCTTTGATTGATCTAAACTAGTATGCATTCTGCCACTGTTCTGGCTTGTTTGATTTGGCAGGTTTGGATACATATGGTTGGGGATCGTGCGGTTGTAATCCGCATGTCTGTATGGGGGATGTGTATTCTTCCTTCTAGTCACAGCGGATTGGTATAATGATTAGAACGCGCGGCATATAGCGCGGGTGGCGTTCCCTCAGTATATGTATCTCCCCTCAGTATTTACTAAGTACGGGCATGCAGGCACTGAGCCTGTGCGGACTAGCGCATGCGCGGTTGATTATTTCCCCGCCATCTTTGAACACCTTGGCGGTGAATTCACTGCCGCCCCCGAGTCTGTGCAGATGAAGGCCTTTGACGACTTCCGCTTGCGTCACACGCTGGCCTCAGCACTCGGCTGGCAACACACCCTCATTTTCCAGCTGTTCTCTGGTGAGCATGACCTGCATAAGGTATTTATGAGACGCCGATATACACATTGGGATCTGCCCCTGATGAAGCCAGGTTCCCTGGCGTAATGTGTCGGGCATTCTTGGGCTCATGCCTTCCTCACTACTCTTATTGTACGCTGCCTTAGCGTTACGTGCCATTTTGACCTGCTGCAGGCCTCCTTTCCTTGGGTACAGGTTTAATTTGGCGCTCAGCTCTGCCGCTATTTGGGGTTGTATGTTACATCTTGTATTCAGCAGAGCGCTTCTTGTTTGCTTTTATGCTGCCCTGTAGCTTTTGCAGCGTCTGTCCATGTGTATTTTTGACAGTGTGTGAGGTGTGATTTCATCAACTTAGTTATGTATACAGGACCATAGTGTTATTTATTCCCCTTCCTCACAGTCTGTCTTAGTGGGGTTTCAGGCAGGGGTTTCTTAAACCCTATTGGGGGTTTCTGTATGTTTTTCATTGCATTTTTGCACTTTTAATGTTTTTAATGTCTCTCAGTGTGTTTTTGGTGTTATAATAAAGTACAATTATTTTTACACAAGCATTGTCTGGTGATCCCTGATATGTACATGCTCCTTTTGCTGTTTCTAGTTATTATTGATTAGCATGTACGGGTGATCCCATGCAGTGGTGCCCTCCAGTTTTTCCACTTAGACCATACTACTCAAGCCACATTTATTCTGTGCTCTACTACTCAAGTCACATTTATTCTGTGCTCTACACTGATCACTTACATGATCAAGACCCAAAGGAACAACTCACTATAATGAGGCAGATGGAGTCACTTTAAACTCTGTCTGGCCTCTGTTCCGATGGTGTCCCATTGCATTCACGCTGACATCACATAGGTGAAGTGAGTTCATTGGCTGTGAACTCTCGGGACCTGTCTGACAGTACCATTTGCAGGAGAACTTTCTCACACTCATGGTGCCGTCAGACAGGTAATAGGAGTTCACAGGGAGACACTGAGCACACGCTCAGTGTCGCTGAGCACAGAGACACTGAGCACATGCTGGTCAGTGTCTCTGCTAGATGACAGGCTGTATGGTTGCATCATGCAACCATGCAGCCTGGCATCTAGATGTAGCAGAGCTAGACCCGTCGTGGGACAAGTGGATTAACATCTTCTCTGTGGAAAGGTGAGAAATATTGTTGTTTGTTTTTTTTAACTCTTAGTGGTCGTAACCATGGATACCTAAGGTCCTGCAATGCCTGCACATGAAGAAAGAGACATAGCGAATCAGAAAAACTATACTACATTTTCATAGCTCCCAACCATTTTGAATTTGAGGGCTCAGGCCCACATCCTGTCATGTCACAGCTTTTCTCCCAGCTTCTATTCACCTATCCGAACTCTTCATAGCTTCTCCCCCTCGGGGAGGGGGGTTGCTATCTGCTCAGTGTGTTTACAAGTGCATAAATTAAATTGTATTACTCACGTCTTCTTTCTCCTGTGATTGAGCCTCCCTGGGACTCAAACACACAAATTCTTGCATGTTTGTGTTTTTTGTTTTTTGGTTATCTTCACCTCTATTGCAGGCAATGAATCCAGAAGCAGGTCATAAATGTGTTTAGAAATACATCTACTATATAATTGTCTAATTCTGTCTGTCTGTCTGTCTGGAAATCCCACCTCGCTGATTGGTCACGACAGTTAGGCCACGACCAATCAGCGACAGTTGCTTAGTCACGTGGCAACACGGCCGCATTGCTTATTGTACAGGCACATTACAGCTGTTAAAGGCATCACTGCTGCGTTGCTCATTACACAGGCACAGTCCTGTACATATTCTGGAGTACATTAGGTAATTAGGTAACAGTAGAACAGTGACTGCAGCTCTGGGTGTAACTTGCGTACAATACATTAGGTGACAGCAGAAAAGTGAATGAAGCTCTGGGTGTAACTGGAGTACAAAACATTAGGTAAGCTCTAAACAGTGACTGCAGCTCTGGCTGTAACAGGAGTATAATACATTAGGTAAGAGCAGAACAGTGACTGCAGATCTGGGTGTAACTGGACTACAATACATTAGGTAAAAGCAGAACAGTGACTGCAGCTCTGGGAGTAACTGAAGTACAATGCATTAGATAACAGCAGAACAGTGACTGCAGATCTGGGTGTAACTGGAGTACACTACATTAGGTAACAGCAGAACGGTGACTGCAGCTCTGGGTTTAACTGGACTACACTACATTAGGTAACAGCAGAACAGTGACTGCAGATCTAGGTGTAACTGGAGTACAATACATTAGGTAACAGCAGAACGGTGACTGCAGCTCTCGGTGTAACTGGACTACAATACATTAGGTAAAAGCAGAACAGTGACTGCAGCTCTGGGAGTAACTGGAGTACAATACATTTGATAACAGCAGAACAATGACTGCAGCTCTGGGTGTAACAGGAGTACATTAGGTAACAGCAGAACAGTGACTGCAGATCTGGGTGTAACTGAAGTACAGTACATTAGGTAACAGCAGAACAGTGACTGCAGATCTGGGTGTAACTGGACTACAACACATTAGGTAAAAGCAGAACAGTGACTGCAGCTCTGGGATTAACTGGAGTACAATACATTAGGTAACAGCAGAACAGTGACTGCAGCTCTGGGTGTAACTTGAGTACAATACATTTGGTAAGATGTGAACAGTGACTGCAGCTCTGGCTGTAACAGGAGTATAATACATTAGGGAAGAGCAGAATGGTGACTGCAGCTCTGGGTGTAACTGGACTACAATACATTAGGTAGAATCATAGAATCATAGAATCGTAGAGTTGGAAGGGACCTCCTGGGCCATCTGGTCCAACCCCCTGCTCAAAAAAGCTGAACAGTGACTGCAGCTCTGGGATTAACTGGAGTACAATATATTAGATAACAGCAGAACAGTGACTGCAGCTCTGGGTGTAACTGGAGTACAATACATTAGGTAACAACAGAACAGTGACTGCAGCTCTGGCTGTAACTGGAGTACAATACATTAGGTAACAGCAGAACAGTGACAGCAGCTCCGGGTGTAACAGGAGTATAATACACTAGATGGTGGCCCAATTCTATCGCATCGGGTATTCTAGAGTCTCTGTTAAAATAAAAAATAGTTATATACTCACCTTCCGACGACCCCCAGACTCTGTCCCTCCTCTCACCACGCTGCCGGCATCTTCCGGTCCCAGTAATGCTTAGCGAGAAGGGTCGGAGATGACGTCATTCTCGTGAGAGCGCGACGTCATCAGCGGTGTTTTGCACAAAGCATTACTGGGACCGGAAGATGCCGGGAGCGTGGTGAGAGGAGAGACAGAGTCCGGGGGCCATCGGGAGGTGAGTATATCACTATTTTTTATTTTAACAGAGACTCTAGAATACCCGATGCAATAGAATCGGGCCACCATCTAGTTGTGCATAATAATATATTTCTACGGTCCCTGTATACTGAGATGAAAAAAAGATTATTATGTTCCTATAAAAGTAGTAAAAATAATAAGCAATTGCAGTTTTTTTTCTATGAGTGGTCCCAGGTTTCAAACACATAACCACAAGCCTTGATGATGAAATGGGGAAACTTTTGTGTACTTGATATGTATTGCAGGATCTGACTACAGGCAAATTGTACTGCACTTCTATGTACAATGTATGTTTCTGTATTCTACAGGGAGAACAAGACATTTTCATCCTATAAAATTGCTAAAAATACTAATGAAAAACACTTTCAAATGATAAAATAATGTGATTTTAATGCGTTTTTTTTAAAATAGCAAACATCACAAACTAGCAAATAAGACAGATATATTTGGTATCTGCAGGGCTGCCACTAGGTATTTCAGGGCCCCATACTGGCAAAATTTTTTGGGCCCCCTTGAGACTCTGCCTAGGCTCCACCCCTCAGACTGTCCACAGTCCCACCGCTCTCTCTTGGAAAAACTCCACTTTTCACCAATCACACATTAACAGTTCCCATCACCAGATCACACATATAGCCAGCAGCTTTTCTTTTGGCCAAAAGATTTTTTAAGCTGCCACCATGGCAAGGTAGACTCTTAAATCTCTCTCTGCGTGAGGTACCGCAGCCTGCGGTACCGTCCGCAAAAGGCAGAGAGGCCTCCCAAAGACGCTACTTGGGCAGATGCTCAGAAAAGGTGAGAGCAGAGCAAAATGTAGCGACCACCTGCTGGTGGTCAAGTACAAGGACAGGAGGGATGTCCTTTTTGTAGCAAAGTGCATCTTCTGAGAATGACCACCATTACATAAGAGAAGTTCACTGAGCAAGTTATCTTGAGTAAACAGTATTTACTTCATATGGGTAAACATGAGATAAGAATTCAGTAGCACACAGTCCGTACTGCTGCCATAACACACTCAAAAGCGAAAGTAAAAGTGTGGTGTCACTTTTGGGTATTTTCTGCTATATAGATCCCTCAAAGTGAATTCAAATGTGAGGTGGTCCCGAAAAAAATGTTTTTGTAAATTTTGTTGTAAAAATGAGAAATCGCTGGTCAACTTTTAACCCTTATAACTTCCTAACAAAAAAATTTTGTTTCCAAAATTGTGCTGATGTAAGGTAGACATGTGGGAAATGTTGTTTAGTAACTATTTTGTGTGACATATTTCTCTGTTTTAAGGGCATAAAAATTCAAAGTTTGAAAATTGCAAAACTTTCAACATTTTCGCCATGTTTCTGCTTGTTTCATAAATAAACGCAAGTTATATTGAAGAAAGTTTTACCACTTAAGTGAAGTACAATATGTCACGAGAAAACACTCTCAGAATCGCCAAGATCCTTTGAAGCATTCCAGAGTTATGACCTCATAAAGGGACAGTGGTCAGAATTGTAAAAACTGGACCGGTCATTAACGTGCAAACCACCCTTGGGTGTTAAGGGGTTAAAATATCCAATACAATTTAGGTATATTTTTATTTATTTTTCAATTTTTAAAATGAACAATAATATCACATACAGGAGACAAATACCACTGCATTATGACCAGACACCATATTACCATCACATAGTGACCTATAATACCACATACAAGGACCAAATACCACCACAACATGTCCAGATCACATATTACCACCACAGTGACTGAATAATATCACATACAAGGGACAAATACCACCGCACCATGTCCAGACCACATATTACCACCACATGGTGACCAATAATACTACATACGAGGAACAGATACCACCACACTATGACCAGACCACATATTACCACCACACAGTGACTAAATAATAGTACATACAAGGAACAAATACCGTCACATCATGGCCTGACAACATATTACCACCACATAGTGACTGAATCCTACAATACTGATCAGTAATATAAAAACACAATACTAATATCACCATAAGTGTCATTATACACAGGAGATCTGTACTTAGCATGCAGTGTCTGTGTACAGGTATTACTGAGATCACCGGTGACCTTATACACAGGAGCTCTGTATATAGTGTATAGTGTAAAGGTAATAGAGTGATCACTGGTGACAATGTACACAGGACCACTGTATATAGTATACAGTGTATAGTGTCAGTGTACAGGTAACACACTGACTCACCAGTGACATCTCTAGGTGAAGTCCTTCATCTTCGCTCTTCATCCAGCACAGACAGCCGTCGCTTCTAGACAGGGCTCGTCTCTGCAGGAAATAACACAGTTAGCTAGAGCACCACTTGCAGAACACATTACTTATTTTTTTCCCAAATTCTAAACTACACCAGATAAAGAAAAAAAGGCGGCACTGTTGCTCTACACAGTAACAGGACATACTCCCGAATTTAAGGCAGTATCCCCAAAAAATAAAATAAATACATCACTGCAGTAATAATATCCCTTAATTAGTCTCTATTGTAATAATATCCCCCATCCTGGTCCCCGTGTGTCTCATTCCTAGCTCCAGAAATGTGTTCTCCCATCCTGGCCCCATATGTTCTCCCATCCTGCCCTCATGAGTATCCATTCTGCACCCATGTGATGTCCCATCCTGCCCCATCTGTCCAATGATCCTTCCCCATGATCCTGCACAATCTGTCTCCATCCTGCCCCATGATCCTGCATCATGTGTCTCCATCCTGCCCCATGATCCTGCCCCATCTGTCTCCATCCTGCCCATCTGTCTCCATCCTGTCCATGATCTTGCAACCTGTCTCCATCCTGCCCCATCTGTCTCCATCCTGTCCCATGATCCTGCCCCATCTGTCTCCATCCTGTCCCATGATCCTGCCCCATCTGTCCCATGATCCTGCCCCATCTGTCCTATGATCCTTCCCCATGATCCTGCCCCATCTGTCTCCATCCTGCCTCTTGACCCTGCATCATGTGTCTCCATCCTGCCCCATATTCCTGCCCCTTCTGTCTCCATCCTGCACCATGTCTCCATCCTGCACCATGTCTCCAATCCTGCCCCCTGTGTCTCCATTCTGCCCCGTGTCTCCATTCCTGCCCCCCGTGTCTCCCATCCTGCCCCCTGTTTCCATTCTGCCCCATGTCTTCCATCCTGCCCCATATCTCCCATCCTGCCTCCATGTCTCCCATCCTGCCCTGTGTCTCCAACCATCCCCATGTCTCCATTCTGCCCCCTTGTCTCCATCCTGCCCAGTGTCCCTCATCCTGCCCCTTGTGTCTCCATCCTGCCCCCGTGTCTCCAGTCCTGCCCCCTGTCTCCATTTTGCCCTGTCACCATTCTGCCCCTTGTCTCCATTCTGCCCGCATGTCTCCCATCCTGCCCCATGTCTCCATTCTGCCTCTTGTCTCCATTCTGCCTCCTGTCTCCACTCTGCCCCTTGTCTCCACTCTGCCCCGTGTCTCCATCCTGCCTCCGTGTCTCCATCCTGCCCTGTGTCTCCTAACCTGCCCTCATGTCTCCCATCCTGCCCCTGTGTCTCCATTCTGCACCTGTGTCTCTATTCTGTCCCATGTCTCCATTCTGCCCCAGGCAGGATGCAGACACATGGTCCATGTGTCTCCATCATGCCAGTGAAACATATCGAAAATGATCGCATTCAATAAAAATAATAAAAAACCTTTTTCCTTATCTGGTCGTGCTCCTGTGGCAATGATCCCTCCAGGCGTTTCAAGCGCGCACTCACCGGCGAATGACAATGACATCATACGCCGGTGATGTGCGCACTGACTTCAGCTGCCAGCCTCCGCCTGGCTGATAGCTTTAACTATTGCCATGCTGGCCCGGATGCAGGTTCAGTTACTGCACCAGCAGAAACCTGCCACTGGGGCTCAATGAACAGAAGAAATTGGGCCCGATGCGGGCCCCCTCTGCTGATGGGGCACTATTCGCCAGTCAGGGCAGTAATTCCCTGATGGCGGCCCTGGGTGTCCATGTAATTGTGAGGACCCGCACAAAACAGTCGTCATATTGTTTACGGAAATCAGTAAATGACACTAAAAAGAATGGTGTGTTGCTATTTTTCTCTATTAAACCCATAAAATGTAATAAAACTGTAATGCTGAGGCTCTTTTCACATGCAGCATAAATGCTGCTTTTCGTCTGCTGCTTTTTATTGCAGGTGTATTCATCACACAGCGCAATAGCAATCTTCTCTGATTATTGCTTTTTTTCAGAAGAAGCCTATAGAAAAAAATTGCTGGTGCAAAACTGCAGAATTCAACAGCGTCTTTTGACCACAGCGGGCAGAGATTTCATGGAATCGCTTCCTCTATGTTTTGAAATTTAGACTGTGTTCACATGTAGCGTAAATGCTGCATATTTTGTGCAGCTTTTTTGCTCAAAAATTCTGAAGTGTTTAATTGTCTAAGCAAAGTGGATGTGATTTAATGAAAATTGTGTCGGCTATTAGAATTCAACAAAGTTTTTTTCAATTATTTAAAAGTTAGTAGTTGTCTACAGTATATGCTTGTCTTTTCACCTGTTTACAGGGATTCTTCCTTTCCCTTTTCTTTCCTTGCCATTCCCATTCCTTTTCTTCCCCTCCTGCCTCTTAAATATTTTATATATAAGGTATCTTATTCATGTACGTAACCCCTTTCCCTTGCCTATCCTGTATATACCAATTTTTTTCATTTTCCTTCTATCTCTTTAATTTTTTCTTTTTCCCCATTTTCCTTAATAAACCATATTTTTTCTTCCCCCTTCTCATTCTTAACACTTTCCACCCTTTATTTTGCTTATATCTTTCATCCCTTTAAATTTAGCTTATTTGCTTTTATTATGTTCTTGTTTGCATCTGTTTTACTGTGCATTTATAATATGTCTACTCCTTTTTCTTTAACCCAATTAATATAGAAAATCCTTAATAAAAACTACTTTAACAAAAAAGGTGCTGACTTGTGCACCCAGGGATGCTACTGAATTGTGCGGTTTTGGTGTTTTTTTTTGTCTTCTACGTGGAGCCTCTAAAAAAATCACTTGTAGCAAAATGCAAATGCTTTATTAAGTGCAGAATCAAAGCTTTTCTGTACTATAAATTACACATTAAAAATGCGGCTTCACATCTGCACCAAAAGCACATTAAATAAGGGGAAGAAGATTCTTATTGCGTAGTTTGGTGCGGATCCTGTAGAAAACAAAAACCAAAGCATTTCTGCAATGTGTGAGCACAGCCTTACAGAAACAAAAAAGCCATATGTTGTATATATACACTGCTCAAAAAAATAAAGGGAACACTTAAATAGCACATCCTAGATCTGAATGAATGAAATATTCTCATTGAATACTTTGTTCTGTACAAAGTTGAATGTGCTGACAACAAAATCACACAAAAATCATCAATGGAAATCAAATTTATTAACCAATGGAGGCCTGGATTTGGAGTCACAAACAAAATTAAAGTGGAATGTAATGTCCTTAAAACAAGTCAAAATGAGGCTCAGTATTGTGTGTGGCCTCCACGTGCCTGTATGACCTCCCTACTGTACTGTGAAAATGATTGTCAATCAGTGTTGCTTCCTAAGTGGACAGTTTGATTTCACAGAAGTTTGATTTAATTGGAGTTATATTCTGTTGTTTAAGTGTTCCCTTTATTTTTTTGAGCAGTGTATATCTTTATACCCTACATACATAAAGATGAGAATGTTCTTGCGGCTATGACTGTGAATGAAGGAACAAAAAGTAAATCCATAGGTCACAACTAGAAATGAGCAGGAATCACAGATGACATCACATCAGCTCTGGGTAATCAAAAGCCTCTCCGAGGACACCGAAACATGAGAGATTTATGTTGTCCCATTAAGCTACCAGGAAGCACTGACCTGGACATTGGATCATAGACCCGTGAATCCATCCACTCATCTTTAGTCCCAACTGTCCTGGGATACAGCGGACAGTCCTGGATTTGGGTGTACAGTTTCGGATGTCTGCTGAATTTCCCTCACTACCAGCGCCCCTCTGACAACTCCTACTGCCAGGGTAGAAAGAAACGGTAAATGGGTATGGATTGGGGGATGGCCAGGCGCGTGACCAAAATTTATCACATTGTCTGTTCCTCTTTCTGGTCGTCAAAATGTGGGAGGTTTAGTTTTCTAAAGAAGAGCTTGAGAAAACCCTAATTATCCAATGTTTATGGTTAGTTTAACACATTAAGACTGGTTTCACATGTCAGTGTCTCCGGTACGTGTGGTGACAGTTTACTCAGGTACCGAAGACACTGACACACGTAGACACATTCAAAAGATTGGGTTTATGCACAAGTCAAAGTGTTTTCAAGGACCGTGTGTCCGTGTGCAAAACACGCTGACATGTCCGTTTTCACCTGGACAAACGTGCCGCAAAACATGCTGCACAAGTGCACACGGAGAACAGTGCACATTGTCCTCCGTCGCTGTAAGCCGCTGTTTAACAGTGGCTGGTGCTGAAGCCGGCTGTCATCTATTCTTCCCTGCTCTGCCGGCGAGCAGAGGAGAATGAATGAATGAAAAACTGACCTGCTGTGACCTCTGGACCATGGAAGAATGCAAGTGATGAGGTCACGGCAGTTCAAGCTCTGACACAGTGACCTCATCACTTGCATTCTTCCACGGTCTGGATGTCACAGCAGGTCAGTTTTTCATTCATTCATTCATTCATTCATTCATTCATTCATTCATTCTCTGCTTACCCTGATCATGGCAAAGCAGGGGAGAATGGATGACAGCCGACTTCAGCAGCAGCTTCTGGGGAACAGCGGCTTACAGTAATGCTACTTCCCCAGCAGCCGTCCGTGTGGTCCTGATGCGGCACACGGGCGGAACACGGTTGCCACACGTGTGCCGCACATAGTACACACATGGACACACGGACACTGATCTTTCCGGTACAGGAAATATCAGGAAGTGTGAAACCGGCCTAAGGGTAAGTTCACACTAGGTGCTTTTTCAGCATTTTTTCTGCAGCAAAACCAAATCTCTTGGCAGGAAAGAAGCTGCAGAAAAAATGTTTTCTTTGTTTTTTCTTTAGTTTTTGAAGTTTTTTTTGTGGCGGGTTTGGCATGCTATGTTTGTTGCTTGTACATGCAGATAAAGTTTAATGTTGAAAAAAAAGTCTTATTCTACAGAATAAGGTTTGGCACAAAAACCACAACAAAACCTGATACCTGCAATTTTGGTGCATTTTTTCAGTGTATTTTTTCACAACGTATTCAAGTCAATGCGTGAAAAATGTTGAAAAAACACTGAAAGAAGTGACATGCTCTATGTCCAAAAAACCATGCAAAGCACAAAATACTGACAACAAAAAAACAATGTGTGTGCATGAGATTTATGAAATCTCATAGGCTTTGTTGGGACTGTAAAATGCAACTAAAAATTAGTATAAAAAAATACAAAAACGCAGCAAAAATACCTAGTTTGAACTTAGGGTCCCGTTTCACATAGCGACGCTCCAGCGATCCCGACAACGATACGACCTGGTAAGTATCGCTGGTGCATCACCTAATGGTTGCTAGTAAGCTGTCAAACAGGCAGATCTACTCAGCGACGCATCAACGATACGACGATCTGTATAACGACCTCGGCAGTCGTTGGGACCTTGTCACACAGCAGCTATTCTAACGACTCAGCCTGCGTCCCTGAGTTCTGTGTCGCCAATGAGGTCGCTCGTCGGGGTCAAGCACAGCGATGCATGCAGTGGGACACCAACGATCAAAAAATGGAATAGGGCATTCGAGCACGATCAGCGATATCCAACGGGGGGGGGCAGTAGCCACTATGTGTCACACTTAGCGAGATCGCTGGCGAGGTCGCTGTTGCTTCACAAAACCTGTGATGTTTCAGCGATCTCGCTAACGATCTCGTTATGTGAGACGGGGCCTTTAGACCAATTGTGGTCATGAGGGAGGTTTTGATACAATATTTTGCCAGATCTCAGGGTGAAGAATAAAGGCTCTTTTCATTGGTCGATGATTGGGTAATGGAATGTTCATACAAACCATAGGCCATTGTCTATTACACGGACATTAAAGAAGCTCTCCCATCCACAGTGGTGATTGCTCCATGTAAATGGAACTAAACAAGTACAGATTGACTTGCTGTTTAGATGACAGACACTTGCTTTGGGCACAAAATCTGCCCATATAAAAGGACCCAAAATACTGTCTATTTATATGGTATCAGGATATCCGGAACTGATATCAGTCAGTGTCTGGACCCTGAGAAATCCGCGCTGCTGCAGGGGCTTATCGGGGTCCCTAAGGAGAGGAGCATGTCCCAGCGACTGCACAAGCAAGACCTGCACAACATGACTACCAAGGGGCAGAGCTGGCCGCAAGTCTCCCAGAGGGAGCAGGAGCAGAGAGAGATGCCGGCCCGAAATAAAGACCCTACCAGCAGGTATAGCACAAACAGAAGCGCTGATGAGCGCTAGACAGGAGGGATGTCAGGGACAGGCCAAGTGTCACAACCGTATGGATAGCAGAAGTACCAGGGGGTTAGACAGAAGGATATCCAGAGATGTAGCCAAAATCAGAAACCAGGAGAACAGACACACAGTACCGAAACAGCAGGCAAGAACACAACAGGCAACAGACCGGGTCAAAAGCAGGTAATCAGGCAGAAAAGCAGGCACACAGCACAACTCACAGCGGTCACTTAACTAAGCCAAGGACAAAAGTATAACTGACAGCGGGGAAAGCCTGAGTGAAGCTATAAAAGCCCTCCCCATCAGAGTGAGGCCACAGAAATTAACCCCAAAAGGTCCGACACAAACCGACCATGACATTTGGGTTGTCTGGGACTTACATACTGATGACATCTATAGGATATAGCATCAATTTGAGATTGTAGGGATTTAACACCTGATAACTCAGCCGCACACTCCGGTCCCAAGTGCCGGCGGCAGTGCCGGGTATTGAGACGCGAGACACATGCAAGTTTCTTGCAAGTGTGACCCCAGCCTTAATTAGCTACTCTTACTGCAGATGGATGTAAGCAATGTGCAGATGTGGCACCTCTGAGGCTCAGTCGCCATAGAGGTACTGCACCTCCTCCTGAGGTGTGGTGCCCCACCATCCAGGTAAGGTGGAAACACCTGACCACACTCCAACACCTGCACCCCACACCACAAAGTAGTGTAGCAAAGCACCTTTGGCGGCTCCCTGCTTGGAGTATAGCAATGCACCCCTTGGTGGTTCCCTGCTTGGAACATGAAACATGCTGGGAGGTGGGTGCAGTTTAGTTTGCACCAAAAGAGTGGGAAGAGTTGAGTCAGTCAGTCAGTCTTTCATCCAGCGAGTGAGTGAAGATGTAGAAGGACAGAGTGTGAGACAGAGAAGATCCCCGGGAGAGGGATGGAAGAGGGAAGTGCTGCAGCAGGCCACAATGATCTGGGTCTGCTGGCACAGGAAAGAGACAGAGGAAGGAAGCTTGATTCTCCATTGGAAAGAAGGATTAGCACAGAACGTTAGGAGAATAAGAGAACAAGGACCAGGGTTAGAGGACAACCCTTTTCAAGTCCCCGAGGTTGTACGGATACTAATGGTCCTGAAGCAGACACCGGAGGAATAGAAGTAGTGACCACTTTATTCTCACACAAGACTTGGGGGCACAACAGCATCATATTAGTGAGACGGGACTTATTAGCAAGGAGTCCCTGCAGCAGGCTACAGCTGTCTGCCGTACAAGTAGAGTTCATAGAAACATCTGACAGGAGGAACTCCAGTGTAACTCAGTACTAGGAGTACTTCACTCAAAGGCGCTATAAGAGGAGACGTTCAGAAAAGGCACATATGTTGGTGGAGTGTTGGAAGGGAGTATTCCATCTGGCCTGGAAGTTGACTGAGTCCCTGACCCGGAGGACATGGCACGGAAGCGGGCACCTGTTTGCACAACAGACTGCGAGTAAAGCTTTGGAACTACATGCCCTGGTATGCTCCACTTATTCCTGCGCCAACCTGCCCAGCACCGCTACATCCCTCATGCCTGACACTACATCATCTAAGTGTCACTTCACCTACACTGCCCTGGGACTACAGCCCTGCCTGTGGAGGGCTATAATATCACTGCTGCACCACACCATCTGTCCCAGAGGATCTGTCTGCAGCGTCGGCTTACATCTCTATTGCCGAATACCATAGGTGGCGTCACGAATCACTTATAAACTTTCACTACCATCAGCACACTGGAACAACCCCTTTTACAACGGGCGCCCAGGGCCTCGGGCCGGGTCCCAGCTGCCGTGACATCTCCCATTGAAGCTCATCGGGCCCGGTACCAAGTACCCCACAGCCCTGGGTGTGAGGGCGACCCATTTTTGGCGTCACAAACAGGATGACGAGACCCGATGCCATCGGGATCTGTGTGCCTGAGATTTGTTGTTGGACTTAAAACTTTTGGAAATGTGCAGAAGACCTAATTTGATAGACTGTGAGATGAATGTTAAAAATGGCTGCCGGCACAGTGAAGAAGGGCGTTACAACCTGGGTAGTCCTAAGAAAAGACTGCGAACTGTCCTGGGCCTCCCCTGTCTGAACTTCTATGCGACAGCAACATTGCCCACCCCCCGAGGGGTTCGTATACTGGCTTGGTATGGAGGAGTTGGAAGAAGACGCCGCCTCCAGAAGGAGGAGCGGAAGCCAGTGGCGGGAAATGAGCCGAGGCGGGAAGAAGAACGCCAGAACGCCATGATGGAAGGAGAGAAGAGGCCAGAAGAATGTGGGGAGGAAGGGCAACTCGTTCCCAGGCCGCCCCTGCGGACCCTACGACTGCCGGGAGGCCCGCTGCAGTGCCTGTCATCACCTCAAAGCAGATATTGCCACTGGTTGAGGCCTGCCTGGAGGAGATATATGAGGGTCCCGGAGCAGAATGGAAGACAGGGGGTGTGTCCCCGTCCGGACCTGGCGCAGTCACGCAGACCCCTCCAGAGGGCCTTAGTAGAAGCCGACCTCGCCCCTGCTCGGATCCAATTGCGACCTGCCCCGCAGGCGACTCCGGGGGTCCCGGCTGCCACTGCGCACTACCAGGTACCGGAACCTCATCAGGGGGCACCAGGTATGATTACCGCTACGGACATGACCCTAGTCCTAGGAATGGAGCCAACAACTAGGAATGGTTTAATTGCCCGTCGCCGGTGACCTCAGGCTATAGTGTCACTAACTGAGGTACCGATGGAACTGGAGGAACAAGACTCAGTAGTACCGGCGAAGACACCTGCTGAATTGTTAGTACCAGCAGAGGTACCTCCGGCAATCGCTGACACGCCCTCCCCACCAGCAGTTGACATCTCCGTTGCCCTTTCGTTTACCCCGACTGGCCCCAATCTCAGTCTTTGGGAAGCAGAATACTTGTGAGCGGTAAGCAATCAACAACAGGATGAAGACACCCAGAGTATCTCCCTTGGAAGCAGCCCAAGGAGCCAGCTTCCAGAACCCCAGGAGGGGATAACTAGCCCTAATAACTAACTTTGTTTCCTTGGAGGGTATTTCTTGTTTTCTATTTTTCTTTTTGGTTATCAAGTTTTTGTTTCTTCCCAGTTGTTGCCCAGTTTGATTGGCAGCCTTTGCACCTGAACTGTGGAGATCATGGATGCTGACTGATCCAGAACTGTTAATGTATGTAGTTTGCACCTCTTTAGGTGCTTTCTCTTGGTTTTACATAGGGACCTGCCCTTGAAATAAGGACTACCTCGTTATAAGGACATTTCCAGACATGATGGCCGGTCCAGTGTTTACTATTTGCACTTATTGATAATGCTTAGTATTTTTGAATAAGAAACTAGCAAGTGAAAGTATTAATGACAGATTTCATAGGGTTTAATTGAGTCAGAAATACAGTGAATGTTTTACAATGTTTGAATAAAGATGTGAGAATTGAATAAAAATATGCACATGACGAATCTAGCATTAACGGTTGTCACTCCTAAGACAAAAGGAAAAGAAGAGAGTAGAAAATGTGAAAGATAACAGAAAAGAAATGTGTTGCTAGAAAATGTGTTACTCAAGCTGATAGTGAATTTGCTTCTATAGCACTTTAAATTAGGTATCATAACTTTAAATATAGATAGACAGTTTAATTGTTTGTAACGTTCAAGAATGAGTGCCTCTCATATTGAGAAGATTAGATAAGAACTGTTCATTATGCAATATAAAAATTTGTATGTTCCTGTATTGTCAACTTTGCTTTCTTGCAGACCGCGGACGGGCTGTGTTTAATGGGGGGGTAGGTGGCGCCCCTGAGGTTTAGTCGCCACAGAGGTACTGCACCTCCTCCTGAGGTGTGGTGCCCCACCATCCAGGTAAGGTGGAAACACCTGACCACACTCCAACACCTGCACCCCACACCACAAAGTAGTGTAGCAGAGCACCTTCGGCGGCTCCCTGCTTGAAGTATAGCAAAGCACCCCTTGGTGGCTCCCTGCTTGGAACACAAAACATGCTGGGAGGTGGGTGGAGTTTAGTTTGCACCAAAAGAGTGGGAAGAGTTGAGTCAGTCAGTCAGTCTTTCATCCAGCGAGTGAGTGAAGATGTAGAAGGACTGAGTCTGAGACAGAGAAGATCCCCGGGAGAGGGATGGAAGATGGAAGTGCTGCAGCAGGCCACAGTGATCTGGGTCTGCTGGGCCAGGAAAGAGACAGAGGAAGAAAGCTTGATTCTCCATTGGAAAGAAGGATTAGCACGAATGTTAGGAGAATAAGAGAACAAGGACCAGGGTTAGAGGAGAACCCTTTTCAAGTTCTAAGCGCAAGGCCGGGGTCCGATCCCCGAGGTTGTACCAATACTAATGGTCCTGCAGCAAACATTGGAGGAATAGAAGTAGTGACCACTTTATTCCCACACAAGACTTGGGGGCACATCAGCAACATATTAGTGAGCCGGGACTTATTAGCAAGGAGTCCCGGAAGCAGGCTACAGCTGTCTGCCGTACAAGTAGAGTTCATAGGAACATGTGACAGGAGGAACACCAGTGTAACTCAGTACTAGGAGTACTTCACTCAAAGGCGCTATAAGAGGAGACGTTCAGAAAAGGCACATATGTTGGCGGAGTGTTGGAAGGGAGTATTCCATCTGGCCTGGAAGTTGACTGAGTCCCTGACCCGGAGGACACGGCACGGAAGCGGGCACCTGTTTGCACAACAGACTGTGAGTAAAGCTTTGGAACTACATGCCCTGGTGTCCTCCACTTATTCCTGCGCCAACCTGCCCAGCACCGCTACATCCCTCATGCCTGACACTACATCATCTAAGTGTCACTTCACCTACACTGCGCTGGGACTACAGCCCTGCCTGTGGAGGGCTATAATATCACTGCTGCACCACACCATCTGTCCCAGAGGATCTGTCTGCAGCGTCAGCTTACATCTCTATTGCCGAATACCACAGGTGGCGTCACGAATCACTTATAAACTTTCACTAGCATCAGCACACTGAAACAACCCCTTTTACAATGGGCGCCCAGGGCCACGGGCCGGGTCCCAGCTGCCGTGACAGCTCCCATTGAATCTCATCGGGCCCGGTACCGAGTACCCCACAGCCCTGGGTGTGAGGGCGACCCACAGAGGAGAAGAGCACAGCTCTGGACATTGTGTAGTGGCACTGCTGAGTACTGTTTATCTGCCGTTCTGCATGGTCTTCTCCTGGGATTGCTGATATCACATCAACATCACTATAGCTAACTGATTGATAACAGCGCTGTCAACTTAACATCAGTGCTACTGTCAATAGCAGATATTGGGAGCAGTGGTGGGGACTCAGTGCTGGACACAGGGAGGAGGGAGAGAAAACTAAAGCTTTTTTTAAAAACAAAACTGCACATTGAGATCAAGGTTTTCTGAGGTGGGAAAACCCCTAAAAACCTTTTTAGTTTATTCTGAGTTAAAGATGTTCTGAGTATTCAGAAATAATCTCTTATCCAATGGATATGTGATATTTGTCAGACCCAGGGCCAGACTGGCTATCTGGCAATTCTGGTGGCAAATACCAGAAGGGTCTGTCTGGTCATGTGCCACCTTGTCTGTACATTGATTATGCATCCTCAATACACCCATACTGTTAACAGGTGTAAAGGAGAATAAAGGCGCAGGCTCTGTCACATACCCCAGCAGGCCGCAGGCGTCCCTTATGTCTGTGGCCTGCTGGAGGCCAGCACCAACAGGGGACATCAGTGGTGTAATGACATCACTACATCACGCCACTAGCATCCACTGTGAGAATAGATAGAAGAGGAGTCAGACACTGAGATGGACAATAGGGCTCTGTGAGTTGGACCATCATGTTACATAGAGGGCTGTTGCGGACCATCATACTATATGGGGGGCTGTGAGGTGGACTGAGGTACTATATAGGGGGCTATGAGGTGAAGCATCGCACTATATGAGGGGCTGTTGGGAGTACCATCATACTACATAGGAGTGGTGAGGTGTGCCGTCATAATATACTGTATAAATATTTTATTCAAAATTAAACAGTAAAAATATCAAAGATACACATATTTGGTATTGCCGCATTCAGAATCGCCCGATCTATCAAGCTATAAAAAGAATGAATCCTATTGGGAAACAGCGTAGCGAAAAAAAAGTCAAAATCCCAGAATTACATTTTTTTGGTGGCCGCAACATTGAATTAAAATGCAATAATGGGCGATCAAAAGATCATATACACACCAAAATGGTATAATTAAAAATGTCAGCTCAGCATGCAAAAAATAAGCCCTCACCCGGCCCCAGATCCTAAAAAATGGAGACCCTACGGATCTCTGAAAAGTTTTTTAACAAATTTTGGATTTTTTTCTCCACTTAACAACTAACTGGCATTGGGCATATATTTACGCCGATGTCGGTATCCCTCCCTTTGATGTAGGTTCTGGCGATGAGCCCACATCTTTCCCGGGACATGTCAGCTGTTTTGACCAGCTGACAGGTGCCCGCAATAGCCGTGGGTGGAATTGTGATCCACCCGCGGCTATTAACTAGTTATATGCCGCTGTCAAACGCTGACAGCGGCATTTAAATAGTGCTTCTTGTCATCAGGCTGGAAATACGCACCACGGTGACCCGCGTCACGTGATCGCGAGTCACCGATGTGTCGGCATGACAACCCGAGGTCTCCTGGAGTCCTCTATGGTTGTCAGTGCCGGATTGCTGTGAGCACCACCCAGTTGTCGGCGCTCATAGCCAATCAGTAATTCAGCTACATATGGGCGATCTGCTCATCACCTCTATGTAGCTGAGCCGATCAAGTTGTGCCAGCTTCTAGTCTCCCATGGAGACTTTTGAAGCATGGCAAAAGTAAAAAAAAATGTATTTAAAAATATAAAAGTTCAAATCACTCCCCTTTCGCACCATTCAAAATAAAACATTACAAATAAAATCTAACATACTATATTTGGTATCGCTGCGTTCAGAATCATCCGATCTATAAAAAAAAAGGATTAACCTGATCGCTAAACGGCGTAGCGGAAAAAAAGTGAAAACGCCAGAATTACTTTTTTTGGTCGCTGCGACATTGCATTAAAATGCAATAAAGGGCAATCAAAAGATCGTAGCTACACCAAATTGGTGCCAATAAAAACTTCAGCTCAGTGCACAAATAATAAGCCCTCACCCACCTGGAGATCACGAAAAATGGAGACGCTACGGGTATTGGAAAATGGCACAATTTTTTTTTAAACAAAATTTGGAATTTTTTTTCACCACTTAGATAAAAAAGAACCTAGACATGTTTGGTGTCTATAAACTCGTAATGACCTGGAGAATCATAGTGGCAGGACAGTTTTAGCATTTAGTGAACCTAGCAAAAAAGCCAAACAAAAACCAAGTGTGGGATTGCACTTTGTTTGCAATTTCACCGCACTTGGAATTTTTTTCCCGTTTTCTAGCACACAATATAGTAAAACCAATGGTGTCGGTCAAAACTACAACTCGTCCCACAAAAGATAAGACCTCATATGGCCATATTGATGGAAAAAAAAAGTTATGACTCTGGGAACGAGGCAAGTGAAAAACAAAAACGCAAAATTGAAAAAAAGCTCCTGGGGTAACGGGTTAAATAAAAAAGAACCTATACATATTTGATGTCTATGAACTTGTAAGGACCTGGAGAATCATATTGGTAGGATACTTTTAGCATTTGGTGAACATGGTAGAAAAAAATCTAAAAAACGGTTGTGGAATTGCACTTTTTTGCAGTTTCACCGCACTGGAATTTTTATTCCTGTTTTTGAGTACACAATATGGTAAAACCAATGGTGTCAATGAAAAGTACAACTTGTCCAGCAAAAGACAAGCCCTCACATGGCCGTATTGATGGAAAAATTAAAAATTATGGCTCTGGGAAAAAAGGAAGTGAAAAACAGAAACACAAAAATGAAAAAAGGCTTCGCCATGAATGGTTTAATCCTCTGCTCTTTCTGAGTTTTTTGGTTCAGTGGATGGACTTAACAGTGACTGACAGTTATCTTTGTATAATTGTGCATACTCTAGCTGTGGCTGATAGGATCACCCACCGGACCGACAATCCCAGAAAGAGAGGAGATTTAAAGGGAATCTGTCAGCAGGTCTTTGCTATGTGATCTTGTAAGAAGATGAGCCAAGACAGAGTCAGTAGTGTCCGATGCCCTTTAAGGTTGGAACTTAGCTTCTCTATTCCCACTGCCGTATAGCGGTGGCATGTGGGTTAATAAGGTATTTGCAATTGAATTGAAATTGAAAGGTGACATTAAGCCGGGTTAATAATGGAGAGGGATCAATGAGACACGTATCCATTATTAATCCAATAGTATTAAAGGGTTAAAAAATACACACAGACATTAATTAGAAAATATTGTAATGAAATAATGACACAGTTTTTGACCAAATTTATTACACAGCCAATCCAACTGAAGCCATCGTTCTCCTGTAATAAAAATTAAAAAATGCAACAATATCCATACCTCTCTGCCGTTCAGTCATGTCCCCTGCTGCAATCCATCTGAAGAGGTTAAACAGTTTACAATCGGGAGCGGTGGTAATGCTACCGGCCCGGCTGTAAACCTATGAGAAATGAAAGGAAACCTGTGTGCACAGGCGCCCCGGCTGACCGGAGATGAACTGATTAGCGTGGGAAAGTTTCAGAACATTTTCCCACGCTCCTGAGTTCACCTCATGTCAGGTGGGGACTCTGCGCATCCTCTGTGTCAACCCCTGACATCTACATTTCCTGTGCTCATCCTTGTTATATACATCATATTCAAAACCAGTAATTGGCTTGAATTGAGGAATAATGTGAGTTAATAGGTGTATATGGTAATTTTTGGACTTGATACCTATATGATCATCACATCTCCTGACCGAATACTTTTCTCCTGAAAATAAACAATATTTTCCATTCAAACATGGATCTTGAAAACCATAGGAAATTGATTCAAAAGGCATATTAAAAATTATTTGCATAAACTACAATACCTTTTTAATTTATTGGAATTAATAAAAATACCCAAAGCAGAACTAGACCTACATAACCATAGATTAACGACTATGGTACATTAAGTGTTTGGTTCCAATCAGTGTGTGGGAATTGGAGCTATAAAGCGTAGAGCATTTCCTATTGTTCTCTGATTTAATTATTTCCATCTCACGCATTATAAGCAGAATTGACAGATTAAAATTTCTACGCAAACAACATTTGTCAATCTCAGATCGGATTTCCAGGTGTAATTAAGTACACGTCTCAAGTTTACTAGCAAACGAAGAGTTAAGAGAAGTCTATTACTGCATTTTGTCACTTTGTCAACGATCTAATGACCATCAATAATAGTTGAATAAGAATTGATGGTGAGAGAGATTTAATTAACCCTTGTGTCAGCAGCTCGCATTGCTGCCTGTTTGTGTGTTAATGGAGCGACTCTGTAAAATGTCTCTTGAGCATAGGCTGTCTCAGCCAGAGGCAAGGCAAAAAAAAAAACTGTTTTATTCATCAGAAAGCCCTTCTGGTGCCATTCAAATAACTTCATGTGAAAGCAACCAAATCTCCGGTCCAAAGCTATCACAAACCAAATCAAGCAGGCACAAGATTTATACGTTGTGCCACCCCATAATTTAACGTAGTGCGCCAGGACCCATTTGCGAATTATCCACAGTTTAACCATAAAACTCTCTCTCGAATGAAGCCAGCACAATGGCTCCTTTTTTAGCGTTGTAGGATTTTTTGGAAACAGAAAGTCAGAAACTAAAATATTGTTGCTTATTGTGTTCTCATCAGAAAAGAAATTGGAGAATAAAGGAATTAATTAATCACACTGTATGACATCAGCAAACCCTCTAGATATAACATGAGACATTTCACAGCTAATGTGCCCTGCTAGGCATATTGCTTACAACTAGTTCATAAAAGCGTGCTTTCACATTTCCCTGGAAGCCCATAAACTACTTGAGACCTGACCATGGAGTGTTTCGCTGGTGCTCAAACTTTACCAACAGCGAGACCATGAATATTGCTCCTTTGCTACAGGCATAAAATTACTGGCAAGACAATCTGATATACAGTACCAATCCTTAACCCCTAATGAACTTCAGAGCGTGCTTTTTCTTTTCTCTTTATATCTTCCGATTGCAAAAAACACAACTTTTTATCTGTCAACGGAGCAAGGTAACAACTAGTTTTTGTGCAAGATGACCTGTAATTTTTGGATTATAACTTTTTTTTGGACAGACGTAAGGGGCCTTTATTGGGACTCCAGCTGCTGTGACAACTCGGTTACATTTGCAGTAAAAAATTATTCAACTGGCATTGCAAATTAGGTTTATCAGTCACTTCTTCTGTGCACCATAAACCAATCAAAAAAGAACAGTTTAAATATCTCAACACAATTAATATATAAAGTGGGTTCTCTAAATTCTATACAAAATAACATTTTTACTGACAACTGCATTTTCAGAGAAATTCAACCCCTTTATCACACATGTCTTTTTTACTTGTTAGAGCACATTTGGCTGTTATTACCTGCTGAAAACATGATATATAGCTAGACGCAATCTTCAGTCAGTGTTTTACGGGGAGCACCATCATGCTTCCCTGTAGGCAGGGTGTTCTTTCCAGAGCATGCTCCATTAATCTTCCTCCAGGCATACTGATGATCCATAGTTCTGAAAAGGTCCAGCTTCCCTCCTCAAAACAGCATTTTGGACCTGAATTTCTTGTGCTTTTGGGTCAGTAGAGGTGTATGTGCTGGGGTTCGGATAAGCAGATCTTCAGTGTTTAGTATGCAGCTTATTGTCCAAACTGATATCTCAGTACCTGCTGCTACAAAATCTTGTTGCAGGTCTTTTGTAGTCACCCAAGGATTTTTTTTATACCTCCCTCCACAGCGAATAAGGCCCCTTAGCTGAAGTCGTTTTTATGCATATCGGTGGTAATTAAGACATTAACAACTTCACTAATAGCATAGCAAAGTACAGTATATAAGAGCTAGGATTTCTGCGCATTGAGCTTATCCTCAATACTGAATAAATCGAGATGTTTTGAAGTGTTTTATATTTTTTCATCTGCCTATTATTATTGGTCTAACATTTCTGTGATTTCCATAATTCCATAAAGTTTCTTTGTCTTCTTGGTGTTGCAATTTCAATGAAGAGGAGCGTGTATATATGTGAGTGTGTGTGTGTGTATATATATATAAATAGATAATATAATATATATATATGCATGAGCTGAAGCACATAGTTGGCCCATTTCACATGACTGCTGAGCCTTTCGATCAGTCGATGTGTCTATAAAAGAATTTGAAAATTAATGTGGGTCTTAAGAAGCAGATGACTTTTCATTTCCTTCCCCTTTCCTGCATGATCAATTTTCCTCACCTCGCTTGGCATTTGTAAAGGTTTAGAAGTGTCAGTGGAACTAAGATGAGCTTATGATGTAGTCTGATTAAACATAGGGTTTTGCAGTTGTTCAAGGACACAGAATAGGACAATATCGATGTTTTATCTAAACATGAATACAGACGGATTCTTCAGTCTCTAATTTATCATACATATTTAAATCACATTTATGGATATTAAATAATAATACAAAAAGTAAATAAAAGAATAAGAAATGCAAAGGATGACATTAAAAACTGTTAGTACAAGTCACACTTGGATTTACATTTATTTTTTTGTTGTAGTTGTTTTTTAAGGTAAATTCTGGAATGGATACAAAATAGTGAAATATCTTTATATAGGTTTACCTTTATACTTTTCCTTGTCCGAACCCAAGGACTACGTCAAGGTTACTGCAGCCAGCTTTCTATCATCTACCTGGAACCTAGCCTTCCTCACCAGTGCCAGCTTTGCCTTTCATACCTGGTGTACGCCAGTCAGCTCCAGCAGATCTGTTATATCTGTTACCTGTTTGTCCCGCTGGGACAGCTACCACGTGTCCAGGGTCTAACTGGAGGTAGCACCTGTGTCCCCCAGGTATTCCACTCTGGTCCTGTTCAAGGGATCTTACTATGGGTACCTGGTGCTCACTAGTCACGGCCCCCTTTGGAGCCCCCAGGACCATGGTCCCGAGGTTCCACTCTAAAAATAGAAAACTAATGTGAACTTCCCAACCTGTGCCTCCGCTTCCATTCCTTTCAGATTACTCTGGCCATGGAACCCACTTGATCCCAGAGGCCTCCAACTGTGGAGCTTTGCCAAGAGATGACCCGTGTAAGGGATCAACAGGAAAAGATCACGACTTATCTTCGCAGCTTGTCTACTCGCATGGATTCCCTGCTGACCTCGACAGCACCTGACTCGTCTACCAGCACCCAGGTACCTGCCTGGACGGCAAGTAAAGGTGCTTGCCTGGCAGCTCCCACCCGCTTCAATGGTGACTCCACTCAGTGTCGGGGTTTCATCAATCAGTGCACTCTGCACTTCGAAATCCTAGGGCATATATTTGCTTCTGACAGAGCCAAGGTGGGCTTCATAATGTCACATCTTGCTGGAGAGGCCCTCACCTGGCTGAACCCTCTATGGGAGAGAGGGGACCATCTGGTTAATGAACTTCAATGTTTGTCAGAGGCTTTTCGTAGGACCTTCGATGAACCTGGTCATGCCACATCGACAGCTTCAGCTTTGCTCCGCTTACGTCAAGGAACTCTCACCGATGCTCAGTATGCTGTTCGGATCCGTACTCTCACATTCGAGTTATCCTGGAACAACAAGGCCTTGGTGGCTACCTTCTGGGAGGGCCTATTGGAAAGAATCAAGGATGAGCTGGCAGGATGCGACAGGCCTACTACATTGGATGATCTGATATCCTTGGCAACCCGGATTGACCGGCGTTTTCAGGAATGTTCCAAGGAGATCAAATGAGACAAAAGGCCCTACCACCTGGGCTCTAGTTCTCCTAGGATGGCTACCTCACCTCCCTTCCCTGAGGCCATGGAGATTGATCAAGTAAGTTTGGCCAGCCGCCAGCAGGTGCCTCGCAAAGAGGGAAGTTGCCTCTACTGTGGTAGCCCCGAGCACCTGATTCGTACCTGTCCAAAGAGGTCGGAAAACTCCAGTGCCTAGGTTCGGTAGGAGAGGCCACCCTAGGTAGAGAACATTCCTCTCCCTCATTACAGATCTCGGTCTCTATGTCCTTCGGAGAAATAAAATGTTCTAGACTTTGTTTGCTGGATTCTGAAGCCACCAGGAACTTTATCCAGCAGGCTCTTGTGGATCATTATCGCTTACCAGTACAGCGTCTTCATGATCCATTATGGGTGATCGCCATAGATGGCAAACCACTGACCGAGCCCGTCCAGTTTCAGACCGAGCCTGTGGAACTCCGGGTAGGTCTAACGCACACTGAAAGAATTCATTTTTATGTGTACCCTGGTTTGTCTCACCCCTTGCTTTTAGGTCTACCATGTTTCCATATGCATGAACCGGTCCTCAATTGGAGAACAGGAGAGATTCTGCACTGGGGAGATTGCTGCGTGGACCGGTGCCTAACCCGGATTACCAGTTTTGCCTCCTGTCCAACCTGTTACCTTGCCAGGGTTACCATCCTCCTACTGGTCCTTCTGTGATGTCTTTGGGAAAAAGGAGGCAAAGAGATCTTCTCCCTGGAACATCTCCTCCCCACAGGAGAGTACCCTCTTTCTCAAACAGAGACTCAAGCTATGTCGGACTACATCCAGGAGAACCTTGCCAGAGGATTTATCCGAAAGTCATCTTCGCCGGCAGGAGCAGGATTCTTCTTCGAGAAGAAAAAGCGGATCCCTGCAGCCTTGTATCGACTACCGGGGTCTAAACCAGATCACGGTAAAAAACAGGTATACATTACCTCTTACTTCAGAGCTGTTTGATCGTCTCTGAGGGGCCAAGATGTTCACTAAACTGGATCTCAGAGGGGCCTACAACCTAATCCGAATTTGAGAAGGAGACGAATGGAAAACAGCCTTCAACACCCGTGATGGCCACTACGAATACCTGATAATGCCATTTGACCTAAGCAATACATCTGCAGTTTTTCAGGAATTTGTCAATGACATTTTGAGGGATCTGCTCTATACTTGTGTTGTTGTCTACCTGGACGACATTCTGATCTTCTCGGCAGACTTGGCTTCGCACCGGAAGCAAGTGCGTCTGGTCTTACAAAGACTCAGAGAGTATAACAAAAGAAAAGAACCTCTGGACATGAGTGTCAGGGTCCTGACAGCGCCAGCGTA
The DNA here is from genome assembly GCF_039654945.1 of Dendrobates tinctorius. Classification (NCBI taxonomy): domain Eukaryota; kingdom Metazoa; phylum Chordata; class Amphibia; order Anura; family Dendrobatidae; genus Dendrobates; species Dendrobates tinctorius. The sequence goes on along the minus strand of NW_027361708.1, from coordinate 32,689,616 downwards.
CAGCCTCCGCTAAGCAGGGACTCACCCGCACCGTAGGAACCCATGGGGCAAGAACAGCCGGAAAATAAAGATGCACAGGACCTGAATGTAGAAGTTTAGCAAGCCGGCACAGGACCTACGGTCATGTGACTGCAAGGGGGCGGGGCTTAGCATCCTGCTTTCAAAGAAGGTAGAAAACTCAAAGTCGGGCAAAGCGGGGGTCATGCACAGAACAGGCAAGCGAGGTACAGGAGGGATAAACAGACAGGAGGTCAGACAAAGCCAAAGGTCATACACAAGATATCAGTAAAGTACCAGGGATGAGACAGAACGGATAGTCAGGGCCAAGCAGAGATCACAACCAAACAGACGTAGAAGGTACCAGGCAGAATCCAAAGCAAAATCCAGAGAACAGACCGAGTCATACACAGAGAATCATGCAACCAAAACACAGCACTAACACACTCAGGGGTCACCACACAATGCCAAGGGCGAAAGTATAACTGACGGGGGATAGGAGCTTCCTGAGGCTATAAGAAGCCTCCCCAGAACCAATGAGAGGCCACCATAATAGGTCCCAGGTGTGCAGGTGAGAGTCTGCACTGAGGTCAGAACATTAACCCCAGCAGTGCCGGTCACCCAGCACTGGTATCATGACAATGAGCTAATTAATATGCCATAAAACCAAACAATGTTGAGGAAGATAAAATACCTTTATTAATATTGGTAAATAAGTAGTAATCTACATCAAAAAGTGGTTGTGCATACACAGATAAATACAAATTTTTTGTTGTATATGGAATCACCAGAGTACTAAAAATGTATATATTATCAATAGTATATAAAAAGAAAAGGAAGCAACACCGGCTAATTAGGGGCAAAAAAATTGTGATTAATAATCAACAAAGTGACTGGTGCAAAAAAATGCATCAATATGAGGTGGTAATGTTAAATCTCTGCACATATATATAAAAAGAAAGGAACACAATGAGATTAAATCACACAATTGAATAAAAATGCATTGATATATAAAGTGCAAAAGTGTCAATTAGCAAAAGTAACAACGTGTCCAAATAATATAGGCCCCACACATGGTGCAATATAATAATACGATACAATATAGCAAGTGCCTGGGAAGGATGATGCACGTGCACAACGCACCCCGACGCGTGTTTCGGTATATAACTTCTTCGTCAGGGGACACACGTGCATCACCCTTCCCAGTTACTTGCTATATTGTATTGTATTATTATAGTGCTCAGTGACCTGAGTCAGCTGGCACGGGAAAGGAAAGGAAGGAGAAAGACGTAGAACTGCAACCTAAGCTTCCATAAGAGAGAGTAAGACAAGTACGGAACGAAGGAGTAAGGAGAACAGAGAGGACGTGGATTGGAAGAGGAACCCTGCCTATAGGTTCTCAGCACAAGGCCGGAGCCTGGTCCCCGAGGTTGTATGGACACTTATGGTTCTGCAGCAGACACCGGTGGAGTAGTTGGCTGTAAATGCACTACTCCCATCTAAGACTTGTGGCACAACAGCAATTGGATAGAGAGCCAGGACTCAGGAGAAGGGAGTCCCTGAAGCAGGCTAAAGCTATCTGCCATACAAGTAGAGTTCTTGGAAACATCAGTCAGGAGGAACTCCAGTGTAACTCAGTACTAGGAGATCTTCACACTTTAAGGCGCTATAGAGGAGTCGTTCAGAAAGGTACATGTTGGCGGAGTGTTGGAGGGGAGCGTTCCATCTTGCCTAGGGGTTGACTGAGTTTTTGACCTGGAGGACACGGCCCGGAGGCAGGCACCCTTGTGTACCGCTGACTGTGAGTAAAGCTTTGGAACTACAAGCCCCGTTGTCCTCCATTCATTCTTACGCCAATCCGTTCAGCACCGCTACATCTGGGTACCATCCTTTACACCGCCTGCGCCTCTCCTCATCCATTGCAACTACACGGCCCTGGGGCTACAGCTTCACCAGTGGGGAGCTACACCATCTATGCTGCAACACACCACCAGCCCCAGAGGATCCGCATGCAGCGTTGGCCTAACATCTCACTTGCCGAACACCACAGGTGGCGTCACGAACTATTCCATTCCATTAACCACATTCCCCCATTACTTGGGCGCCCAGGGTCACGATC